>NW_025999788.1:2580000-2965000 GCF_019419815.1 Pyrus x bretschneideri | reverse complement strand
GTATGAAAGTGTCATTTGACCCATACTTGAGGTAGTTTTTTGTACTTAACCCAATAATTTTCCTACCTTTATATGTAAAAATATAATTTGTTGACTTAACTAAGCATGTATTATTACATATATTCGGCATGTTTTGTTGTTATTATATATTAGGCAATAGATTTATTATTTATTATTTTCGTAAAATCATTAATTCTCTCTTAATTGTGTACATCAAACATTTAAATAGGGGTGTTTTGGGCATTGAAAATTTTTAAATGTGTAAAGTCAAATATAATTAATGAATTTGCTGACGTGGAATCTAGTTAATGGGTTTTATTTGAGTAAAAAACTTATGACGGGTTTTATGTGAAGAAAATTAAATTTCAAAGGCTAAAGTCATATTTTCAGTATTTTTTATACATAAACTTTGAGGTTTATTCATGTTTCAGAGGTAATATTTAAGGTTATCGTTTGATTTTTTATTTATTTGTGACACCATAGTCATATAAAACATATGAGGAACTCTAGTCAAATCCAGATTGGCATCCATCCCTTGTTAGTTTTGGTACAACAAACTTTGGTGCTTATGAATGGAGGAAAATGCTATATAAAGAAGATTTTCCATCCTGATCTGTAGAAGTGGGTTTAGTGGGTTACTTGTATAACAATATAGCATCCTAATTAATTATGCACTAAGCAAATCAACAAAGGGAGAATTGCTAACAGTGTTCTTAGAAAAATTAAGAAAAATATTGAGAGAATATATTGTTGAGCACAAAGTATTGGAAAAACTTGTAAATGATGTCTCGTCAATAATTGTACTAGTTAACTCATAAATCATCATTTGCTCCACATACCTTCCCCATGAAGGGATATTGTAGAAGTGAGCCTTTAATTAAAGATGTTGGGTTTATTGTGGTATTGTAGTGTTGTACTCATTGAATATCCTTTAGAACCTTTCTTTTGGTAATCTTTCTACATGCACTAATCTCACATGTTGAAACTTGATGCAGCATATCATCTGCATGTTTTTTCATTTTTGGAGTAGATATGTAGTTGTGGTTTCCGCAAGTCGCATAAATCCAGCTCAGAAAGGAGATGAAGTACATACTTACTGCAGGTGATCAGGCTCCAATTACATCGTAAAAGTATATGCTGAAATCATCTTTCAACAACTTTCTCTTTTCGGTTGTTGCACAATATGCCACGATTCAAATATTTCGCATAAATTTTAGATTAGAATGAGTTCTTAGCCAGAGAACCATATCTTTGTTACAAGTCGGTTTTGTGTGTCAAATGACATTGCACCTTTAGTAATAAAACACATTTTATAAGTCTATGCTAGAATATTACATTATTTCTTGCCTCTTAGACACTATTCCTTGCAGGCAGTTTACGTCGATAAAAACGTCACATTTTTGTTATGTTTGTTCCAGTAATTAAAAAAAAATTATTAGTCAAAAAGTATATATATATGGAGAGAGAGAGAGAGAGAGAGTATCCTATCTATATACCCTACTAGAAAATAGGGTTTTGTCATACAAAACTTTGTGCAACGGATATTTTAGTTGGTAGGGCGAAGACAATCAACATTTAGGGTTTACTCAAAACTTTGCATGAGGGACTATTGTCGAAGGGCAAGTAGTATGTCGTCGGGCAAACTTTTGGCGCAAAAATGAAAAAAAAAAAATGGCACGCCACAGCAGAGGGTTTGCCTGGTGAATTAAGAATTGGTCGGCTAGGAAGGATTCGCTTGACAACATGGTTCGTCAACTAAGTGTACTGTCAGTGGTCAAAAGTCCAGTAATGACGTGTGATAAATATCCATCGAGATAACCTTTACTCAACGTTTACCTATTACTTACCTAACTGAGCGGTTCATAGGGCAAAAGCTTATCATTAATTTGTAAGTTAGTGCCTTCTTCTTCCTTTGTCTCCTCGTTACCTTCATTTTCCTCTTTCTACTATGTGCCTTCCTATTCATCTTTCTCCCTTCTCCCTTTCTTCTTTGCTTCAATACCCCCAGTTCCCACTACCCAAACACTACCATTTCACTACTTTGCACAAGGTCCCTAAGTATGTCATGAAAAACACACCAGCAACAAAGACATGTTTGTTGTGGTCGGAGGTCTAAGGAGTATATGGAGATGATACCACCATAATGCGTAAGAACCGTGAGGATACCACCGTAATGCCGAAAAAGTGGTGAACAAAAGTTATCGGATGTCTTGCATGTGGAAGAACATGGAGAGGATACCACTGTAATGGGTTCAAAGCCCTAAATCCTATGGCTAAGCCTTTTTTCACAAAAGGCTTCACCTTATTTCTAAAGCTCAGCCGAAATTTGATTTAAAAGTGTTTACTTGGGAGTCCACAACCGAACTTTTCTTGTAAATCTCTAAATCTTATGCCTAAGCCTTTTTTTTCATTGTACTTAAGTTAGAATAAAATTTAAATGTTTTGTAATCCCCAACAAATGCATTGGCATTGGTTGGTATCATGTAAATTTGTTTTTTTTTTTTTTTCCTCTTAGTATTTTTGTAATGGATCCTAAAGTTCTAAACTACGGCTAAGCCTTTGTTCACAAAACTTTACATTTTAATTAATTAAAGTATAGAAAAAACAATAACGCATTTTACGAAGCTAGTTTTTACGATCCAATCCTTAAATATGTTTGCATATGCTTCAAGGCTGATACTAGTAGTCAACATTCAAAAGTTCAATTCTAATTTTCGACTTGTTACAAGTATGTAACCTTTGCCCGACGGACCTCCGTTGGGTAAACTACTATTATGTGGTCACAAGTCCAATTTTAATTTTCGATGTGTCATAACTATCCATCCATGTGTCTAGAAAAATCTACCAACACAAGCCTTGCCAGACTGAACTCCATTGGGTAAACCCATATTCGGTCAAAAGTCCATTTCCAATTTTTGACGCATCACAAATAATCACCCACGTGTCTTGAAAAATCCACTCACACAACCTTTGCCCGACGAACCTCCGTTGGGTAAACCCCTATACTTGTACGAACAATTTTGTTTTGGGTTGTAAATATTATATTTCCATTTTTAAAATACTTTTTGTTTTTAAAATTTTTGAAATTAATATTTTTATTTTTCCATTTTTTGTAATAATTATTGTTTTTTGAACTTTTAGAATTAAATAAATTATTTAATAGTTTTAAGTTTTTTTTAATTTAAATTTTTTTTACCTGAATGGAGGTGTCGTAATGACACACCCCGATCGAGATCAGGGCATGCTGGCCGTCACGCAGAAGTGATGTAGCCAGCATGCCCTGATCTCGATCGGGGTGTGTCAATTTGGTATCAGAGCCTAACCCTGGCCGTGGTGTGCCGACGAGGACGTCAGGCCCCTAAGGAGGGTGGATTGTGACATCCCACATCGCCCAGGGGAGTGATCCTTAAATGTATATTCCCATCCCTACCTAGCACGAGGCCTTTTGGGAGCTCACTGGCTTCGAGTTCCGTAGGAACTCCGAAGTTAAGCGAGAAGGGGGCTAGAGCAATCCCATGATGGGTGACCCACTGGGAAGTTGCTCGTGAGTTCCCAAAAACAAAACCGTAAGGGAATGGTAAGTCCAAAGCGGACAATATCGTGCTACGGTGGTGGAGCGGACCTGGGAAGTGATCCATCCCGGGCCGGGATGTGACACGTAAGGTTTACTTGGTACAATTTACTCAACGATTGTGTCGTCAGGTAAAGCCCACCACATTTTTTAATTATGTCTAACCAATGAGGTAGATTCCGTCGAGGTAAATTGGGTCAATACACTCTCGTCCGACGATGTCTTTCGTCGCATTGACTTCCTTTTACCCAATGGAATAGTTTATACACCGTGTAAGGCCCTACGACGATTTGTGCCTGACTATTCTATGCCGACGAACTTCCATCAAGTAAAGTTTCCAGCGACAAATCGTCCTTTTAGCTGATGAAAATTTTCTGTCTGCCAAAGGGATTTTTTGTAGTGATAACACATGATGTTTCTGTTTGTTGTACTTCATGAAATTATTTTTTCACGAGTAATTCTTCTGCTATTATTTTATTTATTATATATATTTTTTTGTTTGAAAATGAGCGATGCCTTTATTTGATTGATTACATAGTATAATCTTAGAGGCGGACATCCCGTATAATAATGGAGGAATCTTGCCTGTGACGTATGAGTAAAAACTCAACACCTTATCGATTAGGATATTGGACCATAAGCAAAGCTTAAGTTCTTCACACTTGCCGCAAGGGCATTAACATCTTCAGCAATCAAACCAAGTGAAGAGCCATTCAACCCTACACCAAGTTAATAGCAGGAATTGAATTTGATGAATCACTCTCCACCTGCGCCCATTTTAAACCCATCCTGGCTGACTTATTAAGTTGTTTGGTTTATATTTAGAACTGGGCATTCTTTATGCTGATAGGGATTTTGGTCAGGCTCACCTTCCTTCATAGAGCATTGGATTGTCTTAGTGTACCCAAAAATTAATGACCCAATTAGCACATAAGATAAAGATGAAAGAAAATTCGTTGGCCCATTACCTGGAATACGTGTATAAACAATGGATGTGCGTTTTAAAATCTCTTTGCATACAAATTTTCTTTATGCATACATATTCTCCAATCTCCATATCGTGGAGAAAAGCTTAGTTATACAATCGCATATAAAATCTTTCTTTATCATGCGATGATCGAGATAAACATACAGATAAGATGTATGATTTCATTTAAACTTTTTTTCCTACTATTTGTGTAAGGAAGATATAACAGTTAGTATTGGAAGGATAGTCTCTCTTTTTATTATTAGAATAACGGAGGGAATGATAGTCTCGTTGCTTATGCGGTTTGTGACATGTAATTGGAAAATGATAAATACACAACTCTAAGTCTTTCGTCCATCTCTATTTAATTATGATTGTTATTTCCGTGTGATTTATTTACTAAATTGTAAATTAATTGTGATATTGGCTGAATAATTTCCTTGAATAGTTACAAAGGGGTTTTATATAATACAGAGAGTAAACACGATCCTAAATTAAAACCTATACAAATTGTTTCCTAGTTGACATGTTTGTACAGAATGGAAGGTAGATTAATATTAGTTGGCTCTCCATGATCCAAGGAAATCACTATAATAGAGAACCAACTGATTTTGGTTCACTTAACGGAAGTCCGTATTTATCATCTCCCTCTGTAGTTTAGAATGTTATCTCTGCCATTAATGGGAGATAAAAAAGTGTGGGGGTTTTTTTCCTTGCGTGTCTGTGTTTAAAAAGTTATGAATCGATTGACAACTCCAATTATCATAGTCAGTTCGAATGGCAGTGTCGTGGATGTCATAGCCATCGATCCTCGGGGTGTTCACGTAGTTCCTACAAGGTGAAGATGATGGGGGCGACCATAAATTTTTTTCATTTAGCCGCTACATACCCCGTCTGATCCCCTATTTGTCGATTCAATATAACCTTGCTCTGCACGAGTGTACTGTATGACCAAGAAAACCCTCAATGATCCCTTCCTGGCAACTATGTTACTAGCGAAACTAGCAAAGTTTACTTCTTAACTATTTAAACAAGCCACTAGCACTGTAAACATTAAAATGTCTTTTGCAGGTATACCCCTCTCACTAGTGGCAAATGAAGATAACATAAACATTTCGAATTAAAAGAGTGTCTTTTGCAGGTATACCCCTCTCACAAGCGAATATGATGTCTATAACTTCTTGGCATGATTATAAGATTACATGCTGGAGAATTAGAGGACCTCAATTTTTTTTTGTTTTACATAAACATTTCGAATTAAAAGAGTGTGTCAAATTTTATGAAATTTTTTTCCTTCTTGTACACACTGTATCTTTATTAAGTATCAATAACGACTCACTACAAAGTTTTCTCCTTGGATTGGGACGTTATGTCTTCCCATTTGCTGCTTGGCCCATATGTGTTCGAATCGAAATGAAATAGTGGGGAGTGGGACATGGTCAAATATTTTGAGTGCAAAGCGTCAAAGTGTAGGAAACACAAGTTGTTGAGTGTTGGAGGGTAACGATCAACACCTAAAAGTAGGGTTCTTTTAAAATTCTGTACATCTTTGGCTTGTTTGTGTTACCACGAAGTAACAATAACTGCATAAATAAATTCATATATAAACATAGTGGGAAACAATAAGATATCATTTTGGTGTCACATGCAGATTATAAATGTTAAATTTAATGATAATACAAATGAAAAATATCTGAATAAGCTGTCAGCTTTGACCTTTAAAAATAATGATGAAGTAAAATTTTGGATTCTAGAGGCCAGGAGGTGTTGATCATTCACACTTTTGCTTCCTAATCCATTAACTTAGATAAAGGACAAAATTAATATATTTTAAGGCCACTATGTATATGTTTGCAGTATTTAAGATAATATAGGTTTCCATGTAATGCTATAAGGACAACATTAATATATTTTAAGGCCACCATGCAAATATTTGTAATATTTAAGATTATATAGGTTTCCACGTAATATTTTAGACTGCAATAATTGAGACACAAAATTATTTTAATCCACATGTTGTACAGTACGCCTCTTTCAGCTTTACAAAGGAGGGAATTAGTTAACAGAATTCTCTAAGGCCGTAGATCTAAACCGCATCGTGACCCCTCAACTCTTAACTAGAAGCTTTGATCCAAAGGTCAAACTAACGAGTAAAAAAAGAGAAGGTCAAAAGTGAAGGAAAGAAAATTAACATAATAATTAATTAAAAAAATATATATATATCTGAAAGATAAATATTATGATTCTTTTTTACTGCGGACACCAGTTATTACTTCCACTGGAGCTTATGTCCAAAAGTTCTTCCAAATACTCAGCGCCCAAATCCTCTAATACCATCACATTTTGTGGCAAAACCTCATTTACTTTTCTTTGATCCGTGCATTGGCTAACTAGTTTATTACACTTTTTGTGCATCGACTTTCTTTTCATGGAGTGCCTCCTCTTAAGTGCGATGACAGGTGAGCACGCTTCATCGTGTCTATACTCGATTTCTTGAAGAGACTCTTGGACAACTTGTGCTGGAAAATTAAGCACAGCCAAAGAACCCCTCAGCGCAAATGCAGCTTGGTCATAAGCTAAAGCAGCTGCCTCAGGGCTATCGAATGTGCCGAGCCAAACCCGAATTCCATTCCTTGTTGAGTCTCTTATTTCGGCAGCATATTTTCCCCAAGGCCTTCTCCTCACCCCTCTATAAGCCTTCTGCTTTGTGGATTTTTCTTCTAGGGTTTGGCTGTTGGCTGAAGTCACCTCCTCTTCTTTAACCCTATTGAAGTTGTTCGCCTCGTTCTGTGCAACAAATGTCTGTTTTGCGCTTCTGGCCACCACATCGTGCAGCAACGTATCTTGGGAGTCGTTGATGCTAAACGGTGAAAAATTCATCAACTCATGACTATTGAAAGGAAGTTGTAGTGATTCATCATCCCATGAAAAGGAGTCTAGTGAACCGAAGGAGGAATCCGATGAGAAATCTGAAGGACTTGAAAATTGGAAGAAAGCAGACTCCATTTCCATGTGGGTTGGGATTGAAAGGGTGTCTAAATTTGTGGTTTCTTTTTGTTCCTTCTTTTTCTTGAGGCTGTGGGTGTTTCTTTGTTATGGTACCAAATAGGCCAAGGTCCTATATATACATGAAGAAAAATAAGAAGGTTTTTGAATTTTGAACTAAAGACACCCCATAAGATTACAAGGGCAGATATTAGATAATGTAAATGATTAAATTAAGCTATGAAAGCTACCAGTTATGGTCAAGGAGGATGTTTTAGGATTGTCCACCAAAATCTAGAGAAGTATGTGTTCTTTGTTTATAACAAGGACCGTACTTTTAGGCACGTGGGTCAAATAAGGCCCGGCGGCGGGGTCTGACCTAAATTAACAAATTACATATAATTATATGAATGTGATGTTGCCGTGGCATCATGGCAATCCATATTTGTAATCGGGTCGGTTTGCATAACGAATTAAATAAACAGTTTGTTTCATATCTAAGGAATTTAGTTGTGGAGTGGTGCAGCTGGCCATGGGGACCAGTCGGCTAAACAAACAACAAACATTATAAGGGTTAACGAAATTATTAGGGCTCTGGATTTTTTCTCCTTCCATTTAGAAAAAAAATTAAAAAAATAGGAGAGAATCTAACACCAATTATTAGTCATCCATTATATAAAAAAGAGGACATGATTAATTCCATTATTGATTTTTTGTTGTAGACTTGCATAACTCAAATAATTAAAAGCGTTTTTTTATGTATTTAAAATCTTGAATGCTTGTTGCGCCCTATCATTTTTAAGCAATTTATGATCCTCCTACTACCCCTAAAACCATGGGCGTAGGTTGTTTTTTTTTTTTTTTTTTTTTTTTACTTTGTTTTTTTTTTAAATGATAGGTAATTTACATTAAATTCATTAAACTACAAAAAAGAAGATTCAAACATAGGACTTCAGATGTATGGACGAATACTCTTATCCAACTGAACTATTTATGTGAGTGTAAGTTGTTTTAGTGGAATAAGTATTGCTACAAGCCACATATAAAAAGAGAATATTTTTATAAATGAATTAAACAAATTATATACCACTAAATTGGGTTTTGTGTAAGGAATCAAAATATGAATACATGTAAGATCCATCGACATCATTTAAGTATTTAAAAAGCTTTAGGAGGAAACATTGATGATATTTTTATTATCTGATTTTGTCTTTTCTCAAAACTTGGTTTTTTAGTACTATAAATTTATAGCTACTGCAGGAATCAATTATGTTTTTATATTCTGATGCGGAGTTGATCACCACCTATTTCTCCTTTTCTTAATAACTAATAATTTGACATACTAATACTATCGGTTATTAAAATAAATAAATAAAGATAATACTTGAGTACTGACGGTTTAGTATCCAAAACACTAACCTACATGGTCCAGTAATAATAGAACACTTGTCATTTACACTTTCGCCAAACACTCGTTGTCTTGTTAACCAAACACCCGACTTATCTTAAACCAATAACCAAACACTCATCTTCTTCCTTGCGTCTTCCCAGGCCCCGTGTCCCCACCTATTTCCGTCAATCTCATCCCGCAAACCCCTCCTCCGACCACCATTCCAACCACATCCCCTCCCCCGTGGATCCACTACCATCCCCATCTCTGTCGTCCCCACCCCAATCTCATCTCCAATTCTCTTTGATAAATTCCATTCCTAACCCCACAAACATAGAGACAGGAAAACCCATCCCCACCGTCGATCGAGCATTTTTCTCCCTTCGCCGGAGACCTCGTAGCCTCCATCCTTGATCTGGAAATATGCCTTATTGCTTGTGAAGGAAAAATTAATAAGTAGTACTGAGATCTATAGCCATAGAGGTTGTTAAGAGATGGATGGTGCATATGGCCAACAAAGAGGAAGGATCGAAACTTGGCTTCTGATGGGGAAGGACATGAAAGTGGTGTAGAAGGGGTCTGTGTTTCTCCATCGTTGAGGTCAGAGAGGAGAGATGTTTGGTTGCAAGAATAGCTGATAATTTTAATATATGTAAATTATACACGTGTATCTTTGTTAGTGGGACAAGTCATAGCCAGTATACTTGTGGTACTGAACAGTCAATGCCTAAGTATTGTCCAATAAATAAATAAATAAAAGAGGTGGATTGTCTGCCTTCTCATTTCCATACTCTTCTCATGTCCTTCTGTTTGTATGATTACGGTTAAACCACGTCAACATTTTATATTCTTATTACTTTTTGTTTTATTATTTCTATAAAAAATTAATATAAAATGTTGACGTGGTTTAACCGTGACAACACATCACAGGAGGACATAAAGATAGTATGAAAATGGAAGGGCAGACAATCCACCTCCATAAATAAAACCCTATCAGTTTAACCAAATATGCATATAAGATGCCATAAATAACTTCAAAATAATCTAACATAAATAACTTCAAAGTAATCCGACATCATTAACTTCATGAATAATCTAAAGTGGAAACATTTTTATATAATTTTGTCTGTTATGTGGTTTGATTACACGAGTATTGACAGGCTTATTTGGCCGGAGACCAAGAATGGGCAGTACTCGGTGAAGACCGAGTACCACAGGGAGCAAGCTCGACTAAGCCCCCTGGTGTTATCGTCCCTTTTCATCCAATGTTATCCCGAGTCAGATTTGGAAGGTTATCTGGAGGCTTAAAACGCCGGCAAAGATCCGAAGTTTCATGTGGAAAACCCTCCACCGGGCTTTTTCCGACAATGCATGAATTGTTCAAAAGGCATTCAACCCCTAATCCGACTTGCCCGATATGCTATAACCAGGATGAATCGATCGAACACTTATTGTTATTATGCCCCTGGGTGGAACCCATATGGTTTGGTGGAACTCTTAACCTCAAAATTGATAGGAGTGAGGTTTCGAGCTGGGTGGAGTGGGTACTCTCTTTCTCAAATGTGCATGGCGGTCCTACTGGTAATAGAGTGGCCCTTCTTTCGTATGTTACCTTTACTTGTTGGCACATTTGGAAAGGTAGATGCAATCTTTTGTACAATAACAGTCAAATCAATCCCACACAAGTCATATGTGCTATTTCCAACTCGGCTGGATCTTTGTTCAAAGCTGTGAGAAGGAACTCGGTGCTCCTAGAACATGGAGCAGTGGCTGTTCGTGAGCTCAGGTGGTCTCTTCCTCCCACGATGTTCACAAAAATTAATGTTGATGCCAGTTGGTATGAGCCAACGTGCTCCAGGTTTGTGGGAATTGTTTTGCGGGATGTCGATGGCTCTTTTGTTGCTGCAATCCGGCATGCCATCAGGGCTCCGAGTGTGGGTGCTGCGAAAGCAGAGGCTATCCTTAAAGGTTGTGAGTTTGGTTTAGCTTTGGGGCTTCGAAAGGTATTTGTGGAATTTGATTCCTATGAATCTGTTTGCCCTCTTTCAAATTCTTTTGAGATTGGCATATAGGAGGCCTACCCTTCCCTGGTGAAAGCTAAATGGTTAGGGGAGTCTTTCCAGGACTGTCGCTAGTCTTGGATCCCAAGATCAATCAACATGGTGGCGGACTTGTTGGCGTCGCAATGGTGTGTGGAGATGTGCGATCCCTTTACTGTCCATAGTTTTTCTTTTCCTTGTTGTTTGCTTGCCTCCGTGTTGTTTGCTTGCCTCCGTGTAGGCTCTCTTTGTATTGATTGGCATCTTTGCCCGGGTAATGAATTCCCCAGCTTCCAAAAAAAAAAATGGTGTTGGTAATTAAAGTTACAGACCAATAATGCCTAAGATTACCGACACTTTAAAATTCGATTCTTAAATTTTTTACAGATCTGTGGTTTTGTATCATGTGCACTCAAGTAATTTTAAGTATATTGTAACACGGCTACGTATTGTTAACACATAGTTAACACATAAATTTTTGTTTTTGTTCAATATAACTTATAGTAAGGCATACTATCTTTTTAACCCATCTTTATTATAACGCATAAAGTAATGAACCAAATGATTTACGTTTCTTGTAGCGATAAAAACTCCTCGACAATAGTTAAATATAGATAATTTATCTTTTACATATTTATTCAAATACCATAAGTGGAGAATTTTATATGGACTCTGTCGGTCAATTGACTTTTGACTTGCTGCATTTTATGCACGGATGTTCATGTCTTACAATGCTTCGTTGTGCATGGTGACATTTTATTTCGACTGGGTTTCTACTTCTTTTAACATATTTTAGTCAAACAACTTCTTGAGTCGTTAAAAGGTCGTTAATTCTAACTTCTGTTGCCGGTCCTTGATATCCATGAAAATAAAATAATACAAAAAATATTAACTGGAGGTATTCAAATTAGAATTTGAAATTTTTTACTTAAATCCATATAACTTCTTTTTGCTCTCAATTTAAATTTTATATATGAAATGTCAATATAATCCTATTGCATAATTACCATCAAGTACAAGATACGAATAATAAATAAAAATAAGGAATTATTATTAGTACTCCAAAAATCTCATTTAGCATTCTAAACCTTTTATAATTAGAAAGAAAAATATATTTGTGAGGAGTGTCGAATGAGATTTTTTGAGTGCTAATAACAGTTCCCATAAAATAAGGTTTATCAATAAACGCACACCCAATAATCAAACCCTAACAAAAAATGACAACACCGTATATATCATGTTATTAAAAAAATGATGAGCAATACAATTTTTATGTTTATGTACATGCTTCTTTCTCTTACACCAAAAATGACAGTATCAATTACAAATAAACAAGAAGTTTTCTCACCAAATAAAGCTGCTCTCAACTAGATTTTCTATCTTCCTTCGAATTGCTTCTGATGTATTTTTGTTGCTTCTGAGTTTTCTAATTTCAAACAGGTACAATTTGATTAACTTAGTGGATCAATTTCACTGTCGAGGTATTTATATAATTTAATCTTTTTAGGGTACATGCTTCTTGGCCTCTTAAATGTTGACCATACATATTCTCTTATACTTCAAAACCTCTCACAACATAATGGAAGAAGAACAATCTTTACAACTTTTTTCTCCAGAACGCATGATTCAAGACCAGAATGTTAGAAATGCTGCTTCTGTCCTACCTCCTATTATTTTGTTTCATGGCACTACAGATTACTTCATACCATTACCATCAGATGTCAAGTATACGTTTCCCTAGAAATGAATTATTTGATTGCCTGCAGTTATTTCTTAATGAAAATATTGAAAATCTATATAGTTGGTGCAAAGCAACCTAGAATTTACCAAGAGCAACGTTGTAGAGGATGATGGATGATGGAAACTCTATAAAAAACAACGGTTGGGAGGATATAACGTCTGAGGAGAGAATGCTTTGATTTTGGTTTTTTATTTTAAAATGGGTGTAAAGATAAATTTATATATTGAATTGGGTTTGTAAGGCTAGTTTAGGTAGTAAATTTAAGTTTAAAGAGATATTAATAGTTTAATTAAAAATAATATGGGTGCAAAGAGTAAGCTGGGTGTAAAAAGAGGTTATATGGGTTCAAATAAAATTTCCTTAGAATTTTGAGGGGTCACTTAGTACTACTGTGAAATCCCATTCCTGGATTTCACTATTGTAATCTACGTATTTCGTATTCACAGGATTTTATGGTATTTTCGTGAATTTAAATTAATTTTAGATTTTAATAACTTAATTACAAAGTTTGAATTTTTGAAACTAATTAAATCCGTAGACCTTCGGGGGTCACTCTTAATATTTTTTTTTAATTGGGCTCGACCCCACGAGCGAATAGGCGAATGCCGTTCGTGAATCGGGACGAGAAAGGAAACGTTACGGACATTATAAGTTTCTTAAAAAAAAAAAAAGAAATGGCCTAGCAAGCCGGGTCATAGAGGTACCGTTTGGTACGTGGGACGGGACGAGACGGAACAGAGTGGGACAAGGTGTTCTGTCCCACGTTTGGTGTGCCTAAAATGGGTGGAACGAGCTATTCCACGGGACGAGTTTTGGGTGAATTTTCGTTCCACCTCACCCCCTGGAACGACTCGTTCCACATCCGTGAAGCACAAAATTATAACCTCTCCGTCTCCTTCTTCTTCCTCCTTGTTTCCATCCGAGGGCATCTTTGCTCCCGCTCCGTTCCGTTCCGTCCTGTCCCGTCCCATTCTATTATGTCCCGTCCCGTCTGCATACCAAACGATACCAGATGGACCCGCGAACCTGACAAAAATTTGTGAGTTTCGATGTCAATTTCGGTGTTTTTCCGGTGATCCAAGGCTCGCCACCACCTGGAAATCAATCACCATCATCCCCTTTTTAGTTTACACCTAAGATTGTTGGGGTTTTCGCCCCATATCGTGAAGAACAAAATCGTCGGTTTCCGGGGTGCCACAGCCGAAATCCACCGATCGTGAAAGCTACGTCGACCACCACCACCAAAACACTCTTCTTGGGGCCTAGAACAAAGCCCAAACAACTATAGAGGCAGCAGAGCACCGAAAGTGATGGATTGAAGCCACCAATTTCTAAGGTTTCCGGCGAGTTCGAGGGAAACTGGGGCTTTTCCCGGCCAAATTGAACTTGGTCACAGGTATAAAACTTACTCTACTTATTGAGATCTTCATTTCTGTGAAATTTGGTAATTTTTGGAAATAGTTGAAATTTTCAGCAAGTCGGGGCATGTGATGGCACGTGGGCCGAGACCCCACCTGCCCTTCCTAGACTAATTTGGTTACCTTGATTCCATATGTGACGTTCGATTGAGGAAAACTCGTCATATGACTATAGTTTTTATATGGACCGCCACTTGTACATTATATGAATTGACGATTCGACTGTTGGATCGGCGCCAAACTTAAATACGTAATTGTACATAATATTTGAGGATATTAAGAATTTATGGATCGGGAATCCGGCGTATGAATCTTCCCAAATTGAATTTCTAAGTTTGTAAAACCAAATGTCGACTGCCTCTTGATTTCGTGATTAATGGAGATCCGACCGTTAGATCTCAATGAAATTTTAGTCTGTTATTCTAGAAGCATAAGGACTTTGGCAAGTTATGGATTAGAAATCTGATAGGCGGATCTTCCAATTTAGATTTCTAGGGTTGTAGACCCTACTCTCAATCTTGATCAACGATTAACTTTTCAGTTAACTAGACCGAGTTATTCTAGCATGTCGTTTATCTTAGAGTGTTGTTGCATGAGAACTTAGGGAGCTTGTGGGCTCATTGTGTTGACGTGTCTTCCTTGGTTGACGTGTGTCTCGATTTATGTCCTAGTGGCGCCATATTGAGTTATACTTGTTTATTAAATGTGATTTCTATTGAATTGTTATTTTGTATTTTTAGCTATCAATCTATGTTTATTAATTGTGATTCGACTGTAGTTTGGAAACGTTTATGAAAAGTGGTTTGATTTGTATGATCGGTATGATGTGTATGATTGTTTTTATGATGATGTGAACCTAGAATCTTATTATGAGTATTATGTAGAACTTTTATGCTTGTATGATTGGATAGTTATTGGTCATGAGAAGTTGATAGTGTAGGCGCCTACATTGTAAATCATAGGGATTGAGGTAGGATAATATTGTGTGCTGAATTGATTGCACCAAGTAGCAGTGGTACTTAGAGTGTCCTACTTGGTATATCTGCGATGGGTGACCATACATATTTCAAGGGTGATCATACTTGGTATATCCATGATGGGTGATCACCGCCTGCACGATTATACTATGCCTATGGTCCTGCTTGGTATATCTGTGATGGGGGACCATACATATTCTAGGAGTGATCATGTTTGGTATATCTGCGATGGGTGATCACTACCTAAAGTTATAGGATACAGTTCTACTTGGTATATCCACGATGGGGGCCTATTAGGGGTGATCATGTTTGGTATATCCGTGATGGGTGATCACTGCCTACGTTATTAGACTATGCCTATGGTTCTGCTTAGTATATTCACGATGGAGGACCATACGCATTCTAGGAGTGATTAAGCTTGGTATATCGGTGGTGGGTGATCACTACCTAGAGTTAGGATGTAGTCCTGCTTGATATATCCGCGATGGGGGACCATACGTATTTAGGGGTGATCATGCTTGATATATCCGCGATGGAGGACCATACGCATTCTAGGGGTGATGAGGATTAGTTGTACTTGGTACGTTTGATAGGCGATTATATTTTAATTTGGTTCCGTTGAGTAGTCCGGAACCCGATGTTATTGGATTTCGTTAAGTGGTCCGAAATCCCATTCTTTGGAGATGTAGGTTTGGCTGAACTGTGTCACTCTAGCCTTAGCTTTTAGTGTATTTGTGAACATTGGTTTTGAGAATCTTGTGAATTGAATTAGAAAAGTTGTTGGACGTGTGGGTGACTCATTCGGGATTTCCAGTGATTCGATTATGATTTCATAAAGTATGAATTTAGAAGGTATGTATATAATTGTTATTATTTCGGTCAAATTAGTTAATTAATATGGCTAAAGAATGGTATTGTGCTTCTTCAGTTCTTTGATATGATACATGATGTGAATTGCAATATCACGTTGAAACATAGTGATTTATATGATGGATGAATTGGAAAGCATATGTGTGGGAATGGCATACTTGTGTGTGTGGTAAGGTGATAATTGTTGTTTGGCGTATGGTTGATGTGTAATGTGGTACTCTATGATTTCTGCTAGAAATATTTTACGAAAAATTAGAGTTTGACGAATGGTGAACTACGAATGGTTTGATCCCTATTAAGGGTACGTAGGCAGTCTAACAATAAGATTAGATGCAACCATAAAGTGTACGAAAAATCACTACTCAGTTGTATTGTGAGTTGTGCTTTGCACATATCTCGAAGGCGGAGTATGTTAGATATACATGAAATTGGTGACGTCATGTGTTGACCAACATTAGATTAATTAATTTAAAGTTATAGTTTTTTTTTTTAGAGTAACGATAGTAGATTTCACTCATAAATAAATAAATAAATAAATAAATAAATAAATAAAACAGTTGGATTTTATATTATGATTATTATAATATTGTAACAGTTGAATTGGGCTATGATGACTACATTTCTTTATGTTATGATTATTGTAATATATAACTTTTTGTTAAAATTAGATCCCTTAAATCCCAAACTGTGAATATAATAACATCCACTTGCTCACCGTAACCTACCGAATCAAACGTTATGTGTCAAATCCCCGAACATATTTTTTTTTGTTAAAGTTTCACTGTCGGCACGTTATTCTTTCTTAAATACGATTTAGCTAAAAAACAAATAAAACTAAACACAAATTAAAAAAAATCGTTTGTAGTTTCAGTTTAGTGTGGTCCAAAATAAATCCAGATGGGCATCGGGCGGCGGCCAACTTTTCAACTTGTGTTAGTAGATGTGAGTAATATTGTTATAATCACCACCACACTTTTGGGGCACAAATGGTGTATTTGGATCGAAGTTCTTCGTTGGGTACATGAACCATACGATAAGAGATATTTAGAACGTGTGATAAGATTGTGTTTTATGAAGGAGTTTCTGATCAAGAACGTTAGACTATGAAACCTTAAAAGTATTCGGATTAAGTGAAACTTTAAAGTATTTGGATTAAGAAAACCCTAATTTCATTTTATGGTGGTTGTATAAAATAAATCATGATTATCCCTCGTGTGATTTTGTTATTAAAACGAGCAAATGCATGTATCTCCAGTCTTATAAGTGACACTTGCATAAGACATGATTTGGACAAGAAAGAAATTAATCAATACTAATTGGTGGATTTGGAAGTTAATTTGACAATGCATTAAGAAATATTCCATGACCATTTCAGTTAACTATACCAACAACAAGATCACACATGCAAAATACAAATTAAGAAGACAAATTGAGTTGATGGATTATACGTATATGGGCAGAATGCAAGAAGCACTTGCCAAAAAAGTCAGAAGTGCGGGAAGCTACTTAGCTAAGACCATGATGTAAGAACGTCATAAAAGTTTTTGATTTTATTAATTAATTAATATTCGACATATAATTTTTCCCTAATCTCATCAAGCATATACTATAAGGAATCCATATTTTATGCTTCTTTTTGCCCTGAAATGTACTGAACGGGGCTAAATGCATCGCATGCTCTCACTAGCTCACTGTCACTCATATGAGCTACCTCAATATTTTAGCATTTCATTTAAGCATGTGCGGATTTACAATTTTTCTTAATTATATTAATTTAAGGGATTTAATCAAGATAATGTTCCAAGTTGCATGCTTGAGTACTTTCCAAGAACTTCTCTTTATGTCTCTTTTTAATTTCTACTGAATTTCTAATATGTTTCTAAATAGTCACTTTATACTACGGTCTAGTGGAATTTTTTTTTACTTATAAGTAAGATGTCTTAGATTCGATTATTGACAAATGCAAATTTGAATCATATTATTGCTAACCTATTATGAGGTTAAGCTCATCTTATCTCTCTTAATATAGATAATATCGTTTGGTAAAAAAAAAACAAAAAATTGTTTCTGAGCAAACTTCTAGCTCTACCCGAATTTTCAATGACATAAAAATTAAGCCGTTGATCGATAAGATTGTGGTATGCGTACTATGTACGTGCCCTAGCTCTTTCCTGGAAGCTCACTCTTGAGAGGCGAGAGAGAGAGAGAGAGAGTGTGTTTTTTTTTTTTTTTTTTTTTTTTTTTTTGGGGTTTATGTCATTTGGTCATTGCAAGATTGCCCAAATAATGGAACAATCAATATTTGCAACTTGCAATTAGAAATATATTTTATTAGCACATTTTCAAGAAAATTGAAATCCACATCTTTTGAATATAAGTTGAATGAGCTTAATTCAACAGGAATGTATGAATAATAGACCAATCGCCAAATTTGAATACTAGCTATATAGAGAAGAATTATCTAGATGTGTGGCCATATTATATAAATGTACGGCATTATTATTTTTTAATAATTTACTCAACTAATATTTTTTGAAACATTGGATCAGTTTGGGTTTTCCTTTGTGTGTGTGTGTGTATAGATATATATATATATATATATAATTTATATGCATATATTGACCAAATTTTTAGTGCAGAAAATTTAGGTTCTAACTCAGAAACAGTTTTGTACTTTTATGGTTTTGGCTTACAATTTTAGCCCGAAATTGTTAATGAATGATTTTAGCTTAATTTGTTTCCGCTAACTTTTTTTAAAAAAAATAAATTTTATGTAGGTTATCATATTTATGAACACTTTAACCTAAAAAAATATTTAAATTCTGATAAATAATGAAAAATCACTAAACTTATCTCATTCTCACACATATGAACCACATGAAAGAATGTGGAAAACCACACAACCTAACCCATTCTTAAACACAAGTACATGGTGAGTAGAAAGAAAAAAAATGAAGAATTGTTTGACGAAAGTGAATTTTGTGTGGATGTTTCAACAAATACATAGGTATTTATAGAGCTCTGGGTGAATTTTGATTCAAATAATTTTTTAATTGTTTTAGCTATTGGATTTAATTTTGGATTGTAAGATCCGTTTTTTATAGTTAAATTTGCTCATATTCGATCTCAACCATTGATTTAATGTATTTATAAATTTGATTTTTTAAAAAGAGATTGAATATGGATCGTTGGTTGAACCAACAGTACAACCACGCGGGTCGTTTGATAAAAAAAATAGTCATTAGTCTTTTTGAAAGGGGCCGACAACGTCAACGATTGGTCCCAGCTCATTTTCTGGGCTAAGTTTGTCCTAAAAATAAGTTTTAACCCAAAAGGATTCTAAAGGTGTTTCGACCCACTTGCAAGCTATCAAGTCTCCAAAGAATTTTTGTTTAAGATTCATTGGAGACAAACAAACAATTCGAACTAAGAAGGAAATGCTAACTTAGCATCACGTTGCAAATATTAAAATCCTTGGTCTAGAAAGTGGGGCAAGATAAGAAAGCGAGAATATTTTTTTGATAGGATTAAAAGCACACCACAAAGTAGCACACAAATGTCCTATTAATTTTCCTTATTAATAATAATATTTGTCAATTGTAGCATATGAAAATAAGGGTCTTTCCCGCAGAAGATTGTTTTATCTAACTACTTAAAATGTCACAAAAACTGGGTTGTTGTCCCTACTGACCAGCCACCGAAAAATAATTATTAGACCAACTTACACTTATCTAAAGTTTACGAAATTTTATATGCAGATACTAGACACACAGAGCTACACTCACACAAATTTTTGGGATTTTTGGAGTTGATTTTCTATTTAAATTAAATCGAACAAAAACAGGACAAAAACAGATTTTTAAGTAATTCACAAATTAAGAAAAACGAGTTAGGGAAATTGTTATCCACCACCAAATAATCATGCAAACATGTTATGTTTCATTCAAATTCCTTCTATTTCCGGATGAAGATGCTTAAGTTGGCTCAATGTTAGAACTCAACCTATTACTCTTTCTTATGTAGTATGTTAAGAGAATGACGTTTTCAGCTTAACTTAGTCCCTAACATGCAATCTAGAATGGTGTGTTCATAGATTTAACAAGTAGAAATCATTAAGAACGAAAAGAGTTTGAGTCATCACAAGGCATCGTAAGTACTGGCGTTGTCTTACTTATCCTAGAAATTGGTTCACATGTTAATCACAATTAACAAGTACTACTCTAGAACATATGTAGGTCCTCATTTGGCAAGGGCAGACACACTCATATTCATAGCATTAGAATCCTAGATATGTTTACTAAGTATGCATCCGTAGAAAACACATAAAGAATTCATCAATGAGACAAGTAGTGAACCAATTTTCATTCAATCATAAAAGTAATTCAAACGAAATGTCATAACAAACTTGCAATCATATTCGGGGCTTCAAACAGCCCCTAACTACTAAAAATTTAGTTACACAATCCTTAAGTTAAAACAAAAGATAGACATAAGTTTGAGAAAATAAAACCGAAAAAAAATCGACTAAGGCTCTCTTTCCTTCCTTCCCCAATGCTACTTTTAAACCAATTCTTGCTGCATCATTTTCTTCTCATTAACTCACCCACTAATAGCCATTTAATGATGACAATAAGTGAGAGGAAATGTAAAACAATTGTAACTCCCTGGGTAGCCTTTATGCCAATTACTCTCTCTTAATCCTTATCTTTAATTTCATTTTCTTTGATATTTGAATAGGTATCAGCTGGTTTGTTTTTTATTGCATCAGTTTTGGCTGCTAGATTTATTGGATTTATTACTTTCAATGCTTTCTTGTCAGTTACAAACTGCTCAGCCTCTTGGGAACCTTTCAGTGTTAAAACAGCCATAACTTCTTCTTGAAAATGATATTAACAATCCGCGAAATGCTCCAGAAAATAGACATCCGTAGCTTTCCAAGCATATAAGGCTCATTCTCTAATTCATTCTGAGCTGTCCGCAACTTGCTTCCAAAGTCAGCTGACCTGCACAGGCAGTTTTGACGAATTTGTTATTTAAAATCCCACTTGTGTTATTTTTCTTTTCTTTACTTGACAAATCCTACAAAACACAAAAATAAAGTAAATTACTCAAAAATATAAGGAACTAACTAAGAAAAGACAAGTGAATTTGATATAAAATATATATAAATATAAGCTTATCATTTTTCCAAGTTATTTCAGGTACAATTCATTCAAGGTTTTCTCATCCTTAATTCGATAAATGCATTTTGACAAGTACGGATGAAAAGGTAATTTGTGGGCTTAATATCAATACCTAGTACTAGAGTAAGGTGGTACTCTGGATATCGCGATTGGAATCTTTATGAATACTAAGTTTGGTAGTTGACGTTTTTGCAAATCAACGTCACCGAGGGGAGCTTCGAGCTCTATCCCGGCACACAAACTTACTTGTGTTTCGCTCTGTTACTTATTTTCTCTCAAACTTCGTTTACTTTGGAAAGATTTATCATGTTAAAATTTTATTCTGTGAAAAAGGAAGCAAGAGATGAGAAAAATTCGTGCAAACACTTTATTATCAAAGTCCAATGAATAGGGTACAAAAGGTACAACTGTTTAGGGGAGGCAAGCCTTCATCCCTAGCATATGACTTTTCCTACGATGACTATAATTAAAAGGCAAACTTGGCTAGGATCATCAATTTTGATGAGGTCCAGTTGTCACTAGCGACCACTCCCAGATGAAGGCAAGAAGGACTTCAATGAAGAAGAACCCTCTATAAAATCTCAACACTTTGTTGAGGACCCATATGCAAGGACTACGATGAGGATATCCCATAAAGGTGAATGTTATAGAACAAGTTGTAAGAAGAAATGGAGATTATTATGGGATTCTGGCTTGACTCTGTCTTGCCTACTTGCTTGGCAAAGATTGATTTGGTAAAAGTAAGTTTTTGGTTTGAGAATTTCAGACATCGAAAGTCAAGGAGGGACCTGGGTGTGATAAATGAAGAGACTTCATGATATAAACAAAAGGAAAGGGATGAGGAAAACCTAAAAAGCCTCAACTATGAGGGCTATTTAAGGACAAGATATCAAGAAATCTCATCATTGAAGATGAAATAGTTTTTGCCTTGAGCAACTTCACTAGAATGAACATGCTTGCTCCCAAGAGCGGAGCCAGAAAATTGACGGTCGTTGGGCTAGCTAAAAAGTATGAAAAAAAAAAAATAAAAAAAAAAGTTGGTTTTAAAAAAATGACTACACGTTAATGTTATAAGCAAAGCTCTCGTCCGATTATTCTATGTTCATCAACCTTTAATATGATAAATAGATACATAAATAAACAGAAAAAGCTTAACACACTGTAAAACTTTTTTAAATAGATAAAAATCATGCATAAAATAATCCAAAAACTGAAACATGTAACGAGTTGCTTTTGAAAAGAATTAAAAGCACTATAAAAGTAAGTAATTATTGTCACGATTAACCATAAATGGATAATATAAGAAGTGTACAATAGATTTTGTTATTTAGGAAATAAATAATATTGGTTAATGAAGTAAATAAATAAAAAAGATACCTGGGCTAATAGTGAAATAAATATATAAATAAATGAAATATTGGGAATAATTGGTCTGTACCCACAAGAGCTACCTAGGCTATAGCCCAAGGTTGCTTGCACTTGGCTCCGCCCTTGCTTGTTATGCAAGACACAATGATCTAATCCTGGTATGGAATCAACAAAATCCTCTATATGTCTTAGAGTTTTTACAATTCAGGAATTGGTGTGCGCCGCAAGTAATCACACTTCTAAAGATGATGCAATTAGACCAAGGATTCAATATCAAAAAAGTCTATCTCCCGACCGGTATAAATACATTCATCTAGGGTTCATCTCTGGTAATGCAGTCATCATACTCTAATTCGCTTGTCAACTGCTTGAGTCTTATACTTGCTCACTAACTTAGCCATCGAAGAGTCTTTGGCCGTCACACACACACCCCTCACTCCCCCTCCCCAGGTTTTAGGCTTGCTCACGATTGTTTGTTGTTTTATAGGTTACTCGAATTTGCGCCTCTATCATTCATAACGGTGCATGGATTTGGTTTTAATAGCAGGCAGTTATGAAAAATGAGATTTTCATGATAAAGAAAAATGAAACTTAACAGTTGATAGACAAACCTACAACCAAGCCTGCCATTGGAGCCAAATGGGCTTTTAAGACCAAACTCAATTTGGATGGTTCTATACAAAAGTACAAGGCAAGGTTAGTTGCCAACGGGTATGCTCAAAAGCTTGTATGGACTTTATCTGACATTTGCCGTTGTGGCAAGAATGGATACCACTAGAACATTGATAGCACTTGCAGCATAGAAAGGTAGGAAAATATTTCAACTTGATGTCAAGTTTGCTTTCTTAAATGGAATCCTTCATAAGGAAGTCTATGTTGACCAACTTGAGGGTTTTGTGATACAAATGCAAAAGAAAATGTATAATGAAATAGGCACCAAGGAAATGGTATGAGGAAATTGATGCATATCTCTTCAAATGTGATTTTGAAAAAAGCCCCAGTGAGGCTACTCTATACATTAAGGTCAAGGATGGCACTGTCATTATAATCATTACAATGTATGTGGATGACATAGTTTACATAGGCAACCGTAAAGAATTGATGACAGAGTTCAAGTCTGATATGATGAATAGGTATGAAATGACTAACTTGGGGTTGTTGATCATTTCCTTAGCATGAGAATCCTGCAAACTGAGAATGGTATCTTTATTGGGGAAAAGAAATATGTTGTATCACTACTTGGCAAATGTGGCTTGAAAAGTTGTAAACCAGTAAGCACTTCACTGGTTACGAATGAGAAACTTTGCAAAAATGATGGCAGTGATTCAACTGATGAAAGAGTTTACAGGCAAATTATGGCCAACTTGTTGTATCTAACTGCTACTAGGACTGACATTACGTTTGATGCATCACTCTTGGCAAGATTTATGCATTGTTCTACTAAGAAGCATCTTGAGATAACCAAAAGGGTTTTGAGGTATATACAAGGGACCATTGACTATGAAATTGAATTTGAGAAAGGGAAGCAAGCTATTCTTATTGACTATTATGACAGTGATTGGAGTGGGAGTGAGGATGATATGAATAGAACATTTGGATATGCTTTCACATTTACCAGTGGTGTGTTTTCCTAGGCTTCTGTGAAACAACATAGTGTTGCTTTCTCAATTATAGAAGTTGAGTATATCAGTGCAACTAAGGCAACAACTCAAGCCATTTGGTTGAGATTTGCTTTAGAGGATTTTGAAGAGATGCAGGCAGAAGCTACCCCTCTTATGTGTGACAACGTATCAACAATAGCCATGACCATGAACCTAGTCTTCCATCGAAAGTCCAAACACATCAACAGAAAGTACCATTTTATTAGAGAAGCTCTGCAATAGAATGTGATTGAGCTTATTTACTGCAAGAGTGAAGATCAGCTTGTTGATATCTTTATTAAAGCCCTTCCTAAAGGTCGATTTACTCATTGGTGTGAAATCAGTAAACAACTTAGAAGGGAATGTTGATCATTAAGTTGTTTTCAAATTTCTTTATTGGCTTATGTCATTTTCTCATAGGACAAGGTTAAGGTCTAGATTCAATCTCTTATGTAATACTTTTATGTCCTTGTATTAGCCAAGTGTCACCTTGTATGGCTAAGATTGGATTCTGTGCTAAAAGGAATGTAAGAGAATGTTGGTAATGTGCTCTGCAATGATTTAAGCAGCCGCATACAATGAATAGAAAGTTTTCCTTTTACATAAATTGTGTGGCTTATCTTTCTTATTCTTCAATCCAAAATTACAAATTGATTATTCAAAACAAACTTCAACACCCTATGCTCTTCATAAGCCACTCAAAGACGACCGATAAGGGCATCTAGGCATGTGCCAGAGTGAGCATAGACAAGGGTTTGCTGTGGTAGGGAGTCCAAAGAAAGGGCAGATATGTGTTTCAAAGGATAATGTTACGGTCACCTACGCCAAGAATAAATCTCGTTGTGGTTGGAGGATGAGGAGGATGGAAGAATTGTTTGAACAATTACGATTCTTCATGATTAAATGTGCAATTATAATTACAATAATAATTTATAGGAAAACAAGGAGAACTAGTGCCATAGTGGAAATCAAGCACCTTTGCGGCTCTCCTCACCCAAATTTGAGGCTTCTGCATCTTTTTTTCCCCTTTCCCCTTGGAACCCTATCAGTTGTACCATCTCTCTAATAGAGTTATGGTCTACCAATGCATATGAGTCTCATCTACATTAGAGAGATAGTACAAATAGATGGTAAAAATAACACCTTTGATTTTAAATTGTGTTTCTCATATAGATATACAAATAGATAAAAATTTAGGAGCCCTCTTTGAGATACGGTCTTGGGTTAGATAATAACTTACATGGAGTGAGTTCATAGCTATGTGGCATCCTGACCCAATCATACATTGTCATGTGAAGAGAAACTTGCACATGATAATGCATTGTTGGACAAGAAATTCAATGTAGCAACGAACCCTATCCATGTAAGTCCTTCTCCTTGGGCCATTGCAGCTGTCACCCTTGCCCAGGGACAACCTTAATAGGACTATTTATTTATACCAATGAGACATTGAGGTAGCCACTTGGAAAGCTCGTAAGAAGTAAAAGTCTGTTTACTTATCATGTATGGAAATGTGAATGAATGCGTATTGATTCTCAATCCTTCTTTTATTAACACCTAGAGACCAATTAATTTTGGGTATGAAATACCTAAAAATTGAAGGAATCCTAAACATAAGGGAGATTGTTATTTGTTCATCCAATATCTAATCATTCACATCTCCACTCCTAATCCCTCATTCATTCATGTTCTCATATCATGTAAGTAACAATGCTCTGAAACTCTTCAGACACTTAAGTGTTGCTAAAGAAAGTTGATATTTACCCCTAAAACTAGTTGGTTATAGAGAAAGCCGTAACCCAACTCTCCTTATTTGCAAGTTTTTTTTTTTTTTTTCAATATGTCATTTACACTCTCAATAGTGACTACAAGAATGGGTAGGATCACTTGCGTATGGTTTGTCAGATATTTTCCTAAGCTTTTGGGGTGGGCTGCAACTTAATTAACAATTAACTTCTTTATCAAAAACCAATCACAATTAAGTGTTTAAACATATTAAGTTGGGCTAATCTCAACTTCCAAGTGTGGGTTTGGGCTTCTGTCTTCTGAGTGCATGTGAAAGGTTTGCAATTGCTTCTTAACATTGGTCCTGATATGTATGCAATTCGATTTGTCAATAAAATCTGGATATGGACAATTATTAATTAGGGTTATAAAGTGTTCGTTACAAGGGGGCATTGACGGCCACCAATGTCTTAAAAAGTAAAGCCAAAGACGGCTTGGCACCCACCGGCCACCACTAGGACAATAGAGTAGTATGACCTCACTCTGCCGGCTGGCTGGCCAGCCATCAAAACCCTCGTCACCTCACACATTACATCAAAATAATTCCCATAAATGCATGCACCTCCATAATTTTTGCTTTGCCTGTCCAATCGCCACCGGATCAAGTAAACAATAGTGGTCAAAGACTTGTAGCTCACATGAATAAGAACGTATTTTTATCTTTGTATCACAAATTTGGTATTTGATTTTCAATACATTTGTATATCACTTTCATCAAAATATATATTATTGAGAATATGAATCTCACATCAAATAATAAAGACTTTGTATGTGCTTATAGGAAATTAGATTATTCTCTATATTTTCAATAGTTTTATAGTTGAATCTCAATTTTCTTCACAGTATCAGAATAGGTTGATCCACATGTGAAGCCCAACAACCACACGTGCTCCACATCATCCAATTATGTTGTCTACATGTTTGGCTTGAAAATTCGCCACACGTAAGGGCATGTGAGGATGTGAAGGTAAACGAGTTCCACATGGGTGAAAGGAGAAACCTTGCAAGGGCTTATAAGAGGTTGGAAAGTCTTATATTGCCAATTGGTTTCTCAATAAAATCTTAATTTTGTTCATGATCTCTGAGGATGTTATCCCATGTGTTAAGGACACGTATTGAGAGTTTAAAAACTCGTCACACGTAAAGGGTGTATTGAGAGTTTGAATTCAACAGAAAAGAAGAGACCTTTTATGAAATAATGGAAAAAATCTCAACTTTCTTTATATATAAATAAAAATAAATGAAAATACGTCAATATATCGTCACAAAATGCTCAAAGCGCTTTTCATGGCGAAATGGTGATTTGCTTTTTCTTCCTAATCAAAGAAAACATTCCAACACATCACCTATCAGATTAGACCAAACTAATTTATTATAGCACACCACCATGCACTATATATCCTGCATGCCACAACCCGTATTTTACCATCAAAATTGACATCAAAGTGTTTTTTCCGTCGGAAAAACAAACATTAGTATGGAGGGGAAGAGAGGACCAGAGAATAATAACCAGCAGAGGGAGCCGAAGGTACGAGATCAAAACCGGTATAGAGGGATTCGGAGGCGGCCGTGGGGTAAGTTTGCAGCTGAAATTCGTGACCCTTCGAGAAATGGAGCACGGCTATGGTTAGGCACATTTGAGACAGCTGAGGAGGCAGCAAGGGCTTATGATCGAGCTGCTTTTGGCTTTCGAGGCCATTTAGCCATACTCAACTTTCCAAATGACTACCAACATCACAACCCTTCAAGCTCTTTGAGCACTTTATCCTCGTCTTCATCTTCTGCTTCTTCGTCATCTTTATTTCCGGGCGTTGACCCTGGAAGGAGTATTAATTTTGGAAGAGTCCAAGAAGAAGACGAAGTTATTGAGTTTGAGTATTTGGACAACAATCTCTTGGAGGACCTTCTTGATACAAAAGAAGATCATCATAGGCAGAGGCAACCAACACAATAAGGAAAGAATTCACTGATATTTAGCGGGTTTTTCCTATTTAACTCTTTACCCCCAAAAAATTGAAAATAAGGGGTACTTTTAATTTGCATCATCTGAATTTGTTCCATAGTCTCCAACTGTTGCTGTTGATTTTTTTTTCGAAGAAATTATTATTTGGTTGATTTAATTCGGAGTACAATCATAATCTTGAAAGATGAGATATTGAATAGTCTTAAGAAGATTGTAGTGTCAAACTAATGCGCTGCCCAATTGATAAAGCAGGGGTTTTGCTAACCGATGCATTGCAAATTTTCATCTTAGACAAAGGACTGAGAACCCCTTGTTCCTATGGTCCATTTATAAAACTTTGTATTTATGATTGGAGCCGTTCATATTGTAAATCACTCTATAAAGGTCGCTTCTGCAAAAAATCAATTGAAACTAAGATCGTTTAGTCATCGAATAGTATAAAACAAATGAACAAAATTGGTAAAAACTTTACGAACCGTCTATGTATTTACTATAATAGATTGACAAAACGACCTTAGTTTTTAATTTTTTTTTTGTAAAGATAATCTTTACAAAGTAATTTATAATATGAATAGTTTCTGATCATGAGCACAAAGTTGTATGATTCGAACACAAAGAATTTTGAGTAGGGGTTCTTAGTCATTTTTGAGTAGCCAAACATTATTCTTGAAAAAAGGGCATTTAAATATATATTATGAAGAATTCAATTCCAAAATAGTTCTTACAAACTAGATCTAAACATATTACAATACAGCACCACCAATCGCAAAACAATGAGTAGATTTCAAGTGCTTGTAGAAAGTTGAGCTCATCAGGAACTGCAAGATTGCATAGATCGATAAAATCATTAAATCTCGTGTTATACAGCGATCATGTGAGAACAAAAATCTCAAATCAAATTGGGACAGTGAGTACGATGCCCATGAGCCGCCACGATCTTAGAGCACCAAGTGAAGTAGATCTAAAACAATCAAACAGCTCCACCCTTCACACATAGATCCAAAAGAGATGTAAACCAAAAAAAAAAATTAAAATGAAGCAACTCACCTGCAAAGAGAAATCAAACTAGCAAACTCTCCCTAAAGAGAAATCAAAACAAACTTCAAGATAATTCTTGAAAATTGTCAAACAAAAACAAAATAAAATGATAAATTTATGTCGCCGCTCTACATCCTCCATGGCAAGTAATGCATACAATTAACATCCAATGAAATAATTAACTGACGTAGCACACACCACTTGTCGCATTAGATCGTAGACTAAGGTAGTACAAAAATATGATATCTCTAACATTTTTCTAAATTTTTTAATAAAATGTATTCAACGAATTGTGGTGTGTTAATAACTTAATAAAACTATCATTTGTATGTTGTCTAAGATGAAAATTTGTTGGGATAATAGAAAGTCTAAAATAATTTTTTTTTTGTTTTAGCTAAAATTTAGGGGGTGTATTCAATTGGGATTTTGAGGGATTTTAATTCTTTTAATAAATCTATGGGTATTCTTTTAAGTGATTCTCTGAAATTTTAGGTGTATTCAATTAGAATTTTAAGATAATTTATTAAAATCTTTAGAAATCCAGATGTATTCAATTAGAAGTTTAAAGAAGTTTATAACATTTCAGGTGTATTCAATTAGAAATTGATTTTCAAGAATTTGAGAAAGTTGAGGAATTAGAGGGAATTAGAGAGATTTAGTAGTGTATTTTAAGCATCCACAAATCTCACATTTCCTCATGAGATTTCGAGGGAATTGAATCAAAATTTTATATGAAATCTCTACGAATCAATTAAACTCCATAAAAATTCATAAATTTATAAATTTATAAATTCATTAGAGTCTTTTAAATTCTCAATTGAATACACCCTAATATAAAAATAGTTAGTATGATCCAAGATGCTCTAAGTCCTGACACAAAAACCCTTGTATGTAATTTTATTAAAGTAATGTTAGGGAGACTACATATATTATATTGGTGTACGGTCACATGTAACAAGTGATGCATACCATCAGATATTCAATGAAATAAGTTTATTAATTGACATGACATGTACACACCACTTACCACATCATATGGTCCAGAAATATGATTAAAAAATGTGGGCTCCCTAGCATTTCTATTTTGTTTTGTATCTTTTATACATCACTTGCCACATCATATGGTCCAGAAGTATGATATAAAAATGTGGTCTCCCTAACATTTCTATTCACATTAATTGGTGGGAATAAATTGATATCGAACTCGCCATCCACGAGATTCGAACTTAAAATCTTTCACTTACAAGTGAAGGGATATCACTAGACATTCTTAGTAAGTGACTCTACTATTCTAGTTTCTATAGCAATTTATACATCACAGACTGAAATGGGTGAAATCAAAGGGCTTTAGTTAAACGCTACTACAGGTACATGCGAAGAGATGATTAAAAGAGTCCCAACTTTTGATTTTAATTATAGACTTATTTTTACCTATGTCCCTTGAAATTCGATTTTGATTTTACTTTGCCGCTTGTAACTCAAAAGTCACCACGTTACTTTCTCAAACTCAAAATTCATTCCACTTGACTTGTGAAATCTCTTTTCTCTTTGAAACTCAAAAGTCGGCCTATGAAACATATCCAATGCACATGCACCAATGAATTTGATTATAAATTTTCGCTATGCGTTAACATTCAACAATAAATAAGAAATATTAAGTTTAAAAGAAGAAATTAAGAATTGAAATTTTTTTGGGTTGTTGTGCTTGAGTTGCAGAGATAAAAAATATAAAATAAAAAAGAAATTGATTAGCCTTGTGCATCCAAATCAAATCACACATAACGGAATTAACATAATTAAGATAATGTGAGCAATTTTGAGTTTTATAGAGTAAAATGACAGTTGTAATACCCTGAAATTTAAATATATGAAATAGAATATTCATAATTATGAATATATGGAGAAAATCGAAAATAAATCGATTTATGGTTATGAAAATTTAATTGAGGAATTTTAAAATTTTGTTACCGGAAATTATCATAATTTATGTATTTCTATTATTGAGATTTTATATTATTTTTCGAGAATTTATAGTAATTCATTTGAATTTAGATTTTAATTAAACTAGTTACAAAGAGTGAAGTTTGGAAATTAATTATTAAAAATTCGTAGACCGTTCGAGGTCACGATTTATATTTTTAATAGAACTCGATCTCACGAACATGTAAGTGCAAACCGTTAGTGAAACGGAATTATAACGAAAGAGTTATTAACGTTTAAAGCCATTATCTATGATGACACGTGGACGGCTGAGATGAAAAGAAAGGAAGAGAAAGAAGAGAAAGGAGAGAAAGGAGGGGGAGAAGGACCAATCAGAAGGAAGAGAATGGAGAGAAAGGAGGGGGAGAAGGACCAATCAGAAGGAAGAGAAAGGAGAGAAAGGAGGGGGAGAAGGACCAATCAGAAAGAAGAGAAAGGAGGGGAAAGGAGAGAAACAAAAAGGGGGAATCGGGTCCTTTGAAGAACCGCGACCCGACCCGCGTAGAGAGCATTTTCCGACGGGTTTTCCGCCCATTTTTCCGGCGATTCACGGTCTAACACTTCTACCAAACACCTAACCAACCTCCCCTCTACCATTTCCACCCCAAATTTGATGAAAATTGGCTTGGTATTTGTGAAAACCGCACCGGTGGGTGTACGGGGTGGACGGCGGCAATTCCGCCATTTGGGAAAGTAACACGGTCGACTACCACCATAGTTCAACTCCTGGTGAGGGAGAGAACAAAGCCCAACCAACCTTGGGGGTGGCGGAGCACCGGAGGTGACGGATCGAAGCCACCCATTTCAAGGGTTTCCGGCCGTTTGTGGGCAATTTGAGGAGTTTCCCGGCCGAATTGGACTTGGCCACAGGTATGAAAATTTCTCCCCTCACTGAGATCTACTTTCCTGTAAAATTTGATTATTTTTGGAAATAGTTAAATTTTTCAGGCGAGTTGGGGCAGCCGACTGCCACCCGCGGCGCGTGCGGCGGCGCGTGGCCAGTGGGCCGACCTTGTCGTATCATGCAGATTTTGATATTTTAAAACTCGTATTTGGTAACCATTTGGTGTGATTCGATTGTGAAAACTAATGTTGAATATTTTCGTTATTAGAGTATTTTCAGAAATGGATAAAAGGATGAATGGTGAACTACGAAAGGTTTGATCTTGCTTAATGGTACGTAGGCAGTCTAACAGGTCAGATGCAGCCTTAAATAATCGAGTTTTGACCTCTTGTTGGGAACTAGAGTGAAGAGAAAAAATTGGTGTTAAATTAAAAATTTAAACGTATGTTTTTTATAAGTAATTTTGGTGGTACATTTTTGTGAGTAATTAAGGAACTTTAATTAAAGAATAATGTGTAATGGTAGTAAATTAAACAAGAGTATTAAATTGGGCCTATCATTAGAATAATTTCTCGAAAATAAATATTTCGGGGATGAGACGTTACAACAGTTTTTGTGTTTCACGAGGCAAAATGGTATCAAAATCAAGTCCTAGTGGGCAAAATGGAGCGAATTTTGAGTTTCACGAAGTAAAGTGGAAACTTTCGAGTTATAAAGGCAAAGTGATATTAATCGAGTTATAAGGAACGTAGCTACAAATAGGTCTTAATTATATTTATGACATTAAGGCTTCAAATATAGTGTAGTCACGTGTAGGTTTTAGGTTTGAGTTCTACTTGCGAGAGGCAAATTTAATATCAAATTATGTTTGATTTATTGTGTGACTGTGCCTAATAAAGTGTACCTGTTAGTGTAAAACAACGTTGTATGGTAACAAAAGTAATTGTTGGATTTAAGACCCAGAAGAAACACTATAATAGTTGATCAATAGATTGATAACACATGTCATCTTCTTTTCTTAGTACTCACACGGAAGCAGTCTTTCATTATATCATTCATCTAAACGACTCAAAACCCACACCGCCGCCGGAACAAAGAAACTCGGGTTACATTTGCATTGTTTATGGAACAACTGAGAAAATCTCAAGGCACATTGTAATAGTGGAGTGTGGAACCATTTGGGTGCTTAAATTTACAGAACCAGAATACTAAAGAATGCTACTTAATTTGTTTTTCTTCATTAGTTTTGGTACGATCGTCAAAATCAAGAAGGTCCTCTAAAACACTATCATCTAAACACTCAAACTCGAAGATTTCTCTTCCGGATTCCGTCCTGGTCACATTATGGGGTCTCGACGACGACGACAAAGAAGATGAAGACGAAGAAGTTGACGAGGAAGTAGTAGCAGCAGCAGCAGACTGACCAGCATCTTTCAAATCATATTCACTTGGAAAATTGAGGATTGCAAGAGGACCCCTCATGGAAAAAGCAGCTCTATCATAAGCCCTTGCAGCTTCTTCAGCAGTGTTGAAGGTGCCAAGCCACAACCGAGCTCCCTGCCTCGTCGAATCACGTATTTCGGCTGCGAATTTCCCCCACGGCCTTGTTCTCACACCTCTATACTTTATATCTTTCTGTCCCTCTTCTTTATCTTTGCCGCCTCTTTCCATGGCCTAGTAAAGTGAAACTAGTGAATCCTCACTCTTGAATTTATATTGGGTTTTGGGCACGTGACTAATTGGGTATAAGTAGAAGTTGACAAATCACACCAAGATGGCCATTTGATAAAGATTGTTTATTAGGTGCAAAGTATTATGACAAATTAATAGAAGATGGAAGGTGCATGATGGCTTTCAAGAAGCGGTCAATTTTGAGGGTATCTGACAGGAACCTTTTTTTTCTTTTTCTTTTCCCTTTTTTTTTTTTTTTTTTTTTTTTTTTTTTTTTTTTTTTTGGTACTTTCATTCCCAATTTCAAATAGGGCAGTGTCATAATTTTTAGATAACGTAATTCCTTCAAAATGGTAGTTATATAAACATTTGGGTTTTGGTCAATTAAACTGAAAGGGTCTTAACTCGAGGTCGACAGCAACACATACGGAAAGGATCTTAAATCGGAGGTCGGCGGTGACAAGTCTAAGGTGTATCCAGCCATCCATCTGGTTCCAAGTCGAATAAGACTGGGAAAGAACGAGAGATAACATGAGAAAGAAAAAGTGGAAAAGAGAGAAAAGATGGAGAACGTCAGTGGAATCACATTGTGGCAATAGAGGTGGGTGGCTTTTGGGTGGTCAGCGTGAAAGGCGATGGTCAAATGCTATACTTACCATTTATTTGTACTATAATTTGTACCATTTATTGAACAGAAGTAGGGTCTGCCAATATATGAAGATATCATCTCTATTATAGAGATTATGTTGTTTAATATTGTTTAAGTTTAATGTTATTTAATATTGTTTAATGTTGTTTAATGGCTTAGGTAGTTATAGGAAAAAAATTAGATTTTTTTTTATTTTGACCCAAAAAAAAAAAGAAAGAAAAAAAAAACCAAATCCAACGATCATTTGGCATCAGCATGACGTCAATTAGCCGTTACTAGATGGCGTCATGCTAACACCAGGTAACCGTTGGGGTTTAAATGTTGGGCAGGCCCGTGGCTGGCTGGCTGGTTTGGGCCATCCGGTTGGCTTGATTGTACAATTTTGGCCCAGTGGGCCCACGAGTCCTTTGGCCTAACCTTCGGTCGTGAGATGGTTTTCATGTCATTTTGAGCTATTTTTAGTCCAATAACCCTCTAGCCGGATCGGTTGAAGATGGTTTTATAGATCAAGACAAATCCTAAACCTAGGAGAAAGATTATGTGTTAAATTTGTTCAAAAGCAAGATCATTTGGCTTGTAGACGATAAGGATGACAATCTTGCATACATTTAAGTAGTTAAATCGGCAAGATTATATGCTACTGTTAATCAGCAAGCGGAAGTTCTCATGGCGTGTTTACAAAACTGGAATTGAGGTAGAAGAAAGGAAATCAAATTCTTCAAGTGATTTTCGTGTTTACTAAATTTGGAAATGAAAAAAGTAGTGGGCTCCATCCAACACTAGTAATCAAACCCTTGATATTCCCCGAATACTAACTTGGATGAGGTATTTGAATTTTGGAAGAAATTACCTTTCAGATGTAGCTCATTCCATTTGCCTCCCACGATTAGAACACAAACCATCCCTGCCCCTTAGAACACAGACCACCGCACCACCTTCCAGACTGCCAAGACACACTACCAACCCACCCCAACAGATCCCCGACAGCCCTACCACACCACCTTCTCCTTATTCTCATTTCTCCTTAATTCAATTCCTCCTTAACTTAAATTCTCTCTCATAATTGCGAATTAGTATACAAAGGATAAGAGAGCGAACATCCTAAGCACAATATGTAGTGCCATGTTTAATGTTTGTTTTTGCTTGCTCCTTTCTTGGTGAGCTGGGAGCCTAGGAGCAAGATACCAACATACGGAAAGGGATCCTCTCCGGATCCCTTCCACCTAATCCTCTCCGGATCCCTTCCACCTAATCCTCCTCATCAAACAATCCGAGTCCTTAAATTTTGATCCAACGGCTAAAAACACGGGCCCACTCTAAATGTTATAATAATTTTAGCCGTTGGATCAAATTTCAAGGGCCCGAATTGGTTGATGAAAAGGATTAGGTGGAAGGGATCCAGAGAGGATCATTGTCCCCAAAATACAATTAACTAGCTGGCCGCAAGGACAAATCATACAAGGCTTACTGAGATTATCCACGTTATATTATACAAAAAGTTTGTAGGATAATGCTAGGGCGATTAAATTTGTATCTTAAAATTTGCAAACCAAATTATATGGAAGTTGATGATTGATTTATTACTTAAACATTGATAAAAGTTCTCATTTTTACTGGTGACACACCATTTAGTGTGCAAATTTTGTTTTAGTCACCATAGCGATATCCATAATTATATGAGTAATGATATTCATACCGTATTTTTATACCGCATTTCTATACTACCTTAGGTGACATCTGATGTGGACAGTCATATCTTTTGAAAATTTTGCAAAACCCAAGGAAATGAAGGAGAAAGACTTCTCGTATACCACAATAATCATTTAATTAACTAATTTTTCTTAATTATTAATTTATTAAATAATGAACTAAATTTAAAAATCTAATTAATTCAAATGATATGGCTATCCACATGAAATGCCACCTAAGGTGGTATGAAAATGTGGTACAAAAACATGGTATGAATAATATTACTCTAATTATATAATACAGAAACCATTAGAATACTGTAAAAAATTAAATAGACTCAGTAGACCTTGTATGGTTAAACCACCATGGGCCTACCCCATTCTTAAACACAAATATATAGGTGCATAGAAAGAAGAAAAAGAAAAATTGTTTGACGGAAGTGAATTTTGTGTGGATATTTGAACAAATACACAAGTATTTATAGAGTTTTTTGATGAATTTTATGTATACAATTTTTTTAGTTGTTTTAGTTGTTGGATTTAAATTTGATAGGTTTGCTTATATTCAATCTCAACCATTGAATTTAATGTATTTATGATTTTGATTTTTTTTTTTTTTTTAAAATTGAATCTGGATTGTTGGTTGATTCCAACCACGTGGATTGTCCTATAAAAAAATGGTCTTTGGTTCTTTTGCAAGTGGCTGACAGAGTAAACAATTGAGTCTCACTGTTGTGTCCCAACCACTAACCTTGGCTAATTTTCTAAGTTAAATTTGGCAAAAAAAATTACTTTCAACGTGAAACCTTTTTTTGACCAAATGATTGTAGAATCTTTGGGTTTAAAACTTAATTTTAAGTTTTAACTTACTCATTAGAGTTGGTCTTAATAGTATACTATTAGGGACATTTGATGAAGTGAACGAGGCAATGCAATGGTTTTGGCCTGTTTTGGTTATTTTAAATCTCTACACTGCTTCTTGGGCACGCTAGAATTAGATAATAGTGAAAATTTTCCAACGGTCAGAAATTTCAATTCCCCAGTCTCCATCTTTTTAATTGATTAGATTTCAGGAAAAAGGAGGGGAGGAAGTGAATAAGGCAAAGTCCTAATCCATGAGGTCATCAAGTGCTTCTTTTAGAGTGCTTAATGGTATTATATTAACAAGTGGGTTTAGTTTAATCCAGACCATCCAAAAAATAAATTTGGTTTAGGACGGATCCTTTTTTTGGGATCCAAGGAATTTTGTAATCGTATCCGTTTATCGTATATCGTGCAGTTATAAATTATTTTAAATTTAAAATTAAATATAAATAATACCTAACGAAAACTGACGGCACGATGTACGACCGAATGAAGACGATTACAAGATCATCAGGATTCCCAGAAAGAATCCCACGAAGATCCTATTCCCTATAAAATTACACTAATTACTCTCGTAATCAAGGACGTTGTTTCACATAAATTAAAAAACTACACTAATTATTGAAGCTGTGTGCAAATAAGTATAGTGACTTAATCGATGAGATCACAGAATGAGTAGGTTTTTAAATTAATTAACATATATAATATAATCTCACATGTTTCATTTACACTGTATGAACCCAGTTGTAACATCATCATGTAAGTGCTTACGACATCTCTTCATCTCTTGTTCAAGAGATGCTGTAAAATAACTAAAGTTGCAGTTGTTTTTTTTTTTTTTTTAAACAGAAGTTATATTTTAAAGAGCTAATTTAAAAAAATTCATCTCCAAATGATATTGTAAAAGACATTCTATTATAGCAAAATGAAAAATCACTATTTAAATTTAGCACAACTGTTCACTTGCTAAATACACTACTTTAGAGCACAATCACTCTTTATGGCATTTGAACTTGGTGTCGAGCACTAAGCATACTATTTTGTTCAACTGGCCTTATCAACTTTGTAACTTTTTTACTCATTTTTTGACACACACATACACACGTTTTGTAACGAAGAAAATGGACAAATACGACTGCAAAAAAACGCTAAAATGATGATTGTTTAATTTAATGGTCATATAGTTTCGAATTTAGGTATTTTTGGTAGACATGATCTTTAAGATGTACAAGATAAACGATTGGATCGTTAAAATACACTACAAAATGTGTCCCCCCGATTGTGACCCATGTATACATGTGCGTGTGTTGGTAGCATAACATTATATATGTGTACATATAAAATGCAGAAATTAAACACCAAAATCTAGATTTTATTGTATGCTTTTCTTGGTAGCCTAACGTTCATTCTTAACCCAGTTTGCTGTCTCTCAACATGTGTGGGGAAACTGCTTCCAAATCAAGTACGACTGGGATACAGAACACCCTAGAGCAAACTCCATTACCAAAGTTCTTAGATGTTGAGTTAGGAGGCGGGACTTTCTTGGAGCTGCCAGCGGGCATGGTATCTCTTCCAATCCTTCTTCGCTTTGTTTAGCCGTCGGTTTGGTTTTGACCGGCTTCAGCCAGCTGGCAGGTAAATAGCAGCTTTCAGACCTCACAAACTTGTTCCCTTGTTCATATTCTGGGCTTCCATTCCATCCACTTGTGACTTGTTTGGAAATCCATCTTGATCATTAAAATCAGCTTAAATGTCACTTGAGAACAAACAATGATCACATGTTAACTCCTAAAGTATTGATCAACTCTAGGAAAAAAAAATAAAAAATAAAAAATTAAAGATCATGAGTTTGTTGAGGATACTGAAGAAAGTTAAGGTTTTACCATAAAACTAATTAGTAATATAAAGAGTAGCTCAATTTACTTATAAGTCTATGCATGGTCCATTCTTCCATCAATGTGGCATTCATTCTCAACAAGTCTCTCACCTGTGGTGAATTTTTAAGTCAAACATATGGACAACACAACTTGGGTGGCAGGGAGCACGTGGCTATTGAGACTTCACATATGGGATAACCTAGCTTTGGTCATAAAGAAAGTTGACATTTTCACCATAAAACCAATTGAAAATATGAACGGTATCCTAACTTACTTATAAGTCCATATAAGATCCGTCTTCCCATCTACGTGGAATTCATTCTCAAATGAAACTAAGTTAAGGCCTATATTTATGCTAGTCAATGCAGTTCTGGCTAGTTTCCTTTCCAATTAACAAACGGACTCATAAACAAGTCGAGAAAATCTAAAATTAAGTTTTCCAGAACATAATAGGAACATGACACGATTGAATCCTAAAGAGGAGTGGTAATGCATGCCTTATTCAACTTTCTCATGCAAAACTCATCTCAACTCTACTTCGTGTATAGACAAATGAAACCATTACATCGTACAAGAAGTAAAACCTTTATTCGTAACAAGTAAAATCTTTAAATTCGTAACAAAAACATTACATCATAAAAGTAACATTATAAAGGGATAATGCATTAGAGAAAACACAACAAATTAAACTCCCTACAAAATTCCCAAAATAAGCGAAAGTACTTAATAGATGCGATATGGCTTGCCCATAGTAGTCTTCAGGTTCAAGCACCTTACATTTTGCCAATTTTTCTTCAACAGAGAAACAAGAAAGTTAGCGCTCAATTGCACGTTTTGGAAGATCTGCTTCTCTTCCATGGATACATGCCCTATAGAAACTCCAATACAAAGGACCTTCTTCAGTTGGAACTTGATCGTTGCTTTTGTCTCGGAAATGTCAAGTTTTGGAGAGGAATTCAGGTAAGCTATGAAAGCCTTTGAAGCTGGGCATTGGCTTGGCTTGAAGGTTGGAACTTGGAGGGGAAAGGCGAAGGCGCAAAGAGGGAATCTGGGCAATGGCTTGAAGGTTGGCTTATCTTCTTGAGCTGGTTCGTGGGGGCTTCAATAAGGTTAATTTGGACGAGTAGTACCCATATGTCAGTCTTATTTATTTATGTTTTTTCAATGAATACAAATGACACTGTTCTACTTAAGGGGGTTTTCTTTTTTCTACGTCCAACACAACGTCATTTGGCTTGGGGTTTTCAGAAAACTGAATTGCCGCGTGCAACGCTTGTGTAACAGCAACAGAACACAGGGGTTCATTTCAGTAAGATGAGGGGCGGATACTTACTCCTGGGCTTCATTTCCGACGAGGGGAGGGGCGGTCACCACTCCTTGCCCTTATGTAGCTTCGCCACCGCGTGTAATGTTCTTCTCTTTTGTATAGTTGTTATACTTGACTATGTAATTGTTAGTATTGTTGAGGGTAAATATGTAAAAGCGTTAGTTCTATTAACACTATAAATGTGTTCTTTCTCTATAAGTCTCAATATTGGGAAAGAGCCTGCAGCTTTTATTGCTGCAGACAGAGTAGATGCGTACAGGAAACTCGAAAAACTCCTTGAACTCCGCCATTGCACTAGACATCCAATTGTCTGATATCCCATAGTTGATCACCTGCTTCACTTATAACATTTTGGATTACACATAACATAGTACAAGTGAAAGGAACAAATATTGAGGTTTCCGGACCTAATAAAATCAAGTTGGAAAGACGAATATATGAAAGGAAATCATTTTTTTTTTAAGGGGGATTAGGATGTAAGCAATTAAGCGTGATCATTCATTAAAATATCTTATTATAATCTTACAATGAATAAAAGTAAATTTCAACCAGCTCGGTTTTTGCTTTCACAGAGAGCAAAAACACATTTATTCAAATGAACAACATTCAAATTGTATTATTAAGGGGAGGGGTAGTTTAAAACCCAGCATGCATATATAGGTAGAAACTCCGCATCCTATCCATTAGGATATTCGACCACATACAACACTCAGAGCCATCTAAATTCTTGCATTCCATTTACTTTTCGCTCCATCGTAATCAACTGTTGGTCATCATCAGCTAAGTTTGGAGCTTAAGGGTTTCCATTGCAAATTCGCTTTTACCTTCGAATATCGTCGTATTAAAGTTGCGAACAAACTCTTTGTACTGGGAACTTTTATATAGTTGGGGATTGCTTGCACTAACAAGAGCTCTTGCAGGTTCTACAACGCAAACATAAGAAGGCGCAACGAAAAATCCTGCAGATGTCCTAGCATTACATGGATTCGCCACAGCCCGATGTTCAGAACTTTTCAGCTTCCCATTACTGATGATCTGCATCCCACGTCAACAAAAATTGGTAATTAAGAAGACTGATACGCTATAATTTTTTTTTTTCCACGTAAAGAGGGTACTGAATCTGCTGATCTATACCTGTAACTGATAGCCTATGTTAACCACAAGTGCATGTGAAATAGGCTCCACACCAACCCATTCCCCGTCTTTGAAAACTTGAAGTCCATTTACATGATCCTCTTGCATTAAGATGGTTATGACGTTTGGGTCACAATGTTTAGTTAATCCTAATGTCAAACTTGGGTCGGGGCAAGGCGGGTAATGATTAACCGAGAGTATCAAGTTTTGGGTAAGTTCGTTTCTGAAATACCCAGTTCCGAGCCCAAGTCCTTCACTGATTAGCTCCAAAATGTTCAGAGCCAGTTTCCTCACTTGTGTAGAACATGTCCCAACAAGCTCTCTGAAATCATCAACAATTGATTCATATGAATCTTTGACAAATATATGCATACAAACAATGGTATTTTTCTGAACATGAAACTGCAGGCCTTACCGATATCTACTTGGCTGCTGAGGCCAATCTTGCAAGCATTCCGCCAATGGATGACAAGGGTGTCGTAGGACATCGCGCCAAAGATGAACATCTTCCCCATCATAATTTACGCTGCTGCTGAAGAGCTTGCAACTTTTTTGGGGGTCCTCAGAGTAAACGCTTGCCTTGTCCTCTAGCGGCAACGCAAAGAACTCCTTCAACACACTCATTGTGTCACTTAACAGAGTATCTGAGATGCCATGGTTGATTGCCTGCTTTGCAACATTTGGAAATCACATTGATGAAAATCTGATAGTTCTTTCAACCGATACCTTTAATTAACAGAGTTTGTACTTGTACACAAGCTAGCCTAAACACAGAATACCCAACTCTTAACAAAACTGTTAACAATTTTAACAGAAAGTTAACAGCTGTAACGATCATTAGCTAACTTTACTAGAATATCGACAATTAAGGGAAGAACTTCGAGTTCTGATAAGGAACCTGAAAAAATCCGAATTCTTGACTGGCCTCGAGTATTTGGTGAATGATGTAGGCACGATCACCGCCTTCAGCTCCACCAAGATCAATAACTGGAATGTTCTTGCATGAAGGAGCAGCAGCAAGCTTCCCGGGTCTTGAATCCGGTGGCCATATGAAACTCTCCGGCAAGGTTCCATCTTTGTACCAGCTTGAAACAAGCTTCTCCATTTGCTCCAAATGTGAATCTGATCCGGCGATGACTGAAGACCAAAAAATAGTGCATGATAATATATATTTGTTGTAGGACTGTAGCAATTTGATAACGATAATATACTTTAATTTGCATCAACCGTCCATCCAATCTCCACACAGTCTACTTTAAATAAAACATAAATAGCGAACAGGGTGCCAACTATGTCGGTTTTGCCGTATTGTCATGTGATGCCATGTGAGAAACATTGAAGGACTTTCTTCAGTGTGACCGAGGGGCTGTGACGAAAGTTACTACCAACGGGATGTATATACTTGGTTATAAGGTAAAATCTCTGGCAGCTTTGCCACCATTTATAAACAAGACCACAAGTGTGATCCATGAGCCACGTTCGCTATAGGCTGTAGCGAGTGCTCCCATTATGCCATTGATTTTTGAGAAAGAATATCGTGTGTGAAATCATGACGGCTCCCAAAGTATGAAGGATTTCCCAAATTCACGTCAAGTCAAATTAGATACCAGAAAATATGAATTTCAGGGAAATAAATTCAGAAGAAAAACGCAGATTAGGTTCTAAGAGATTAAGCATGATGATTGATTGAAATGATTTTCACACGTCATTTTTCTCTTCTATACACTTTTACTTTTTCTAACCTTGGTTTTGAACAAAGAAAAATACAATCGAGAGACACAAGTAAACGGAGTGTGCAAAATGTGTAAAAGAGACGTGCATAAATCATTTTCTTGACATTATTCACTAGACGTGTTTCAAATTTTTATTTTATTTTTCTTTGAACCAAAAAAAAGGCCAAAAGAATAATTGAAAGATATATAACAAACAAGTCGGGTATCATTACGAGTTGAAGAATACAAGCAAGGATACACAGGGAAAGGGATCATCTCCACATCCTTTTCATCAAATCTACCTTATCAATCAATCCGGATTCTTAAAATTTCATTCAATAGTTAAAAATAAAGTATTACTTTAAAAGTTATAATAAAATTAATCGTTATATCAAATTTCAATAATTTGAATTGATTGATAGAAAATATTAGGAGAAAATCCTTTTCGGATAAACAGAACTCCACCAGAGTGTATCTACTCGACTGCACAAGTACCAATTGGCAGTTTTCCCATACTTTTCAATAATTAAGACAAACGACTTTGTGGTCAATCCCTCGATGCGATTTTCTTAGATGCTCCGGAAAACACGATACTCCGGAAATTGTTAGAGAAATGGGTGAAATTAGGAACTGTCAGAGAAGTGCTTTTTTATCCATTAGAAATTTAAATTAAAAAAAAAATAGATATTTACCTTAAAATTAGCGGTGCCCGTAGGTGGGGACCCGGGCTGATGGCGGTGTGGGTGTGGCTGCCTGACTGATGGCTTGGAAGTTGGACTGAGCTGGCAACCTGGTTGCTGGACCAATGGCAGAAGCAGAACAGAAGTGGTCTAGAATAAAGGAGCAGCCGGCAGCAGCAGAACAGAAAGGATTTGTCCTGGTCTAGGGTCAAGGAGAAGACGGATCGTGAAGGGTTAATGGGGGATGAGTGGTAGTTATATTTTATTTTTTTTTTTGAACAAAAGTTATTATTTATCTTAAAAATGAAGATTAAATAATAATAATATGATTCAAATTTATTTTTAGTAAGAATCAAACTTAAAACTTCTCAGTTATAAGTGAAGAGAAATATCATTAGATTGTAATACTAAATGACACAAAGAAATTAATATTAACACCATGTCATCATTCTTCGAAATCCTCTATCAATGTCGGGAGGACATAATAAAAAAAGAAGAAAGATTTATGAACGTACCAAATCGACAACTCTATGATATGATTTTATTTTATTATTATGTCAAAGTGTTGGATGCCGTTCGATATGAAGGAGAAAAAATTCTCAGGTCTAAAACAACGTCGTTTTGGTCTGAGTATGTGCACAACAATAGAATTCATACGAGGAATGTATGTTTTCTGACAGACCAAAAGGGCATCTCATCGCTGTTGGGCTTAAGTGAGCATCGAATTGGGTAAAGAGGGTTTGATTTCCACTGTTACACTAGTCATCTTCAGTGCTGACACATATTTACTATTAAATTTGAGGGAATTATCATTGAAACTCCAAAAATATCTTTTTACACTTCAAACTTTCTATAATTAAAAAGAAAATTACACTTATTAAGAATGTATAATGAAAATTTTGAAGTGTTATTAACGATTTCCAAATTTCATATGTAACTTAAATTGAATGGCCAAGACTGTTGAATCAATTTTACCCGTCAAAAATATATTGACAACGGGACGCAAACAGACACACACACAACTTTGTCTTTTGTGCTTACACGTGTGGTTTCCCTGATAAAAAGTTCACTCGGGTGTTCATTTGTGTTTTTTGCAGCTGCTTCTTGCTCTTGTGTAATGTGATCCATCCGAAATGGCGGTTAGTTAAACTGTGAAAGCTTTTGGAGTCAGCTCCCAAACTTTTTGGTGGCAAACCGGAAAAAAAAAAAAAAAAAAAAAAAAAAAAAAAAAGCCCTGTTCATTTCTCAAATTACTCGGCCCCAATTTTTTCTTGAAATGTGATATCCGCACATCTTATTTTATTTCTTACATATATTTTGAATTTTTAACCGTTGAATTAGATAAATTGAAAAAATTAATAGATAAAAATTATAAGAATGTGTAAGAAGTAAAATGAAGTACGTGTACACTTTTTTTTTTTTTTTTTTCTTTCGACCCCCAACAATCTCACTTCATCTTCTTCTTCTTCTCCGATCGCTCTCCTCCGCCCCTGAAAGTTCAGCTCCGTTTCTCTCCCCTCCACTGCCAAGCCCTCCCGCTTAATCACGCTCTGCGCTCCCAATTCCGCTAAGCCGACGTCGTCCCTGTCCGAATCGGCGGCAGCGGAGGCCAGCAATGAAGCTTTTATTCAAGCTCAAAACGACATGTCGGAAAGTCAGCGGACTGTGGAGGTCGGAAACGCTAGCGTTCCGAGCCCGTCGGTGGCCAGATTGAGCTTGAGCGACCAGGCTTTCTTTCTCTTGGCCTTCGTCGCGTGCACGGTATGAGCCTCAATTATTGTATTTTGCGCTTGTGTAATTCAATTTGTGAGTTTGTTGTGGATAATTGGGATCAATTTGTAATTTTGTTGTGGAAATTGGGTTTGATTTGTATATTTGTTGTGGAAATTGGGACCAATCTGTAAACTTTCTTGACATAAATGGGAAATGTGAAAGTTCTAGTTAATTTTGTTCATACCCTGATGATACGAGTGCATGATTTGATTTCATTGTGCAGACTTCTGTGGCATTTACGAGCTTTGTAATTGCAGCTATCCCGACGCTGGGTGTAAGTTTTCTTTTCTTCAAATTTATTGTCGTTTTTTTTAGCTTGAAGGTTGCTCAAATTAATATATCAATTCAAAGGAAAGAGCAATCCGTTAATGCTTAGATAATCAGTTAAAACTTAGGGAGTTCTGCATTTGCTGTGGAATCTTCATTTTCGCAAGAACCCTAAACGCCGAATCACATCCTATTCATTATGTATATCTTTCTGCTGGTTATCGGGTCTTTGATGCTTTTGCTAGTGGTTGTCCCCTCCCATTCCTTAGACGATTGTAATTAGTTAATTTGAAGAGTTTGAGGGCTGCTGAAATGTTATTTGGTTGATCGGAAGATTCATCTTCTACTGCTTGCATGCCATGGAATGTGTAATAACTTCTTTCATGGCTTTAATCATCTTGGACTCTTGGCCTTTAAAGTTCTTGTCTTGGTTGCAAAAGAAAATCAGAACCGCAACTCTTGATAAATATATATATATATTTTTTTTCCAAAGACAAGTTTGCAGATTTAGGTTCCAATGTAGCTGTTTCTGGTATGTTCTGTAGGCAATGGGGAAAGCTGCAATATCTCTTTCAAAGCTGGCGGATACAGCTTGTGAAGAACTTCCTAGTACCATGGCTGCCGTTAGGCTTTCAGGCATGGAAATAAGTGATCTTACGCTGGAACTGAATGATCTTAGGTGATAACTAAATCTTCATTTTGGAGTCCTTGATTCATTTCTTATGTCATACACGGTTGCTTTGTAGTCTCTCTTCATAGTTAGACTCATCTCTTTTCGATGAGCTATCCGTTAACTGCTAGTTCATAACTCAAAATCAAGTCCATGCATACATACCCATCTGCTTAAGCAGTGGGGGTTTTAAGGGGCAAAAATTCAATCTAAGCTATTTTTCTTTTTCCCTTGGAAAATTGTGTGTTATACACTGGTGTTTACTTCCAGAAATACACTAAGCCCTGGTTTGGTACAGCTTAAATTTTTTTAAAAGCTGGGATGCAAAAAAGTTGAGCTCAATATTGTGTTTGGTAACTCAACAACAAAGCACTTATTTCCAAATCTGCTGTGAGAAACAGCTGGAAATGGGAAGCAGCTATTTGCTGCTTTCAAAAACTGGCTTTTTATCACAGCAACACTGGTGAACAGTATGGTTTAATTAAAGTTTTCAAATGGCAATCCTACCCTCACCCTGTCTCACTTCTCTTCCTTTCTCTGGCATCTCACTTCTAAACCTTTTGTGTATTTCGCTATCTGCGATGCCTATCTCGATGACTCCGAGGCGCTTTCGTTCTTAAACCAGTTGAAATCCGGTTTTGAGGATGTTAGTGGAAGTGGGTCGATCTTGGTTCGGGATAATTTTGCCCCCAGTTGCTTGCAAGTTCAGTTTGATTCGATTATTCGAAAAGTAATGGCCTCAGACTTGCCCAATTCGCCGGCAGCCAGTCGGAATCTAAGCTTTGGTGTGAGTAAAGGGAAGAAAATGGTGCTGACACCGCTGCTTGGGAAGAATCCAAGCGAAGGGTTGAAGAAGAAGAGGAGGTTATCTGGGGAGGTTCATGGCGATCTTTGCAAAGATGTGACTGCAATGGAGAAGAATGTGGATGTGTGCGATGATGCTACGGCGGCAGGTTTAGAGATTTTCCGTTGCCAACACAAAAGCGTGGTCTTTTGCATTCGGGTGACCGCCAAAAGGCCAAGCAAGTTTGGAGGAGGCATGTTTGGGTTGTTTTGATCCTTGACTTGTTTGTTTGCGTCGTGTTGTTTGGGATTTGGTTGTGGGTTTGCAGGGGATTCAAGTGCATTGACAGTTGAATGGGCGGATTTGGGAGGTTTTGGTGTTTCGGTGTTGTAATGTGCTTTACTTTGAAGATGGATGAAATTTTAGTAATTCACCTTTATCTGTTAAGAAAATTAAATTAATGGCACATTAAGTATTATACTTTTTTTGATCATTTCACACGATCACATCTGTTTTACATAAAATTTTACTAAACACTATAATACTGCTTTCTTTTTTTCCAAAAGCACTTTCACAAAAATGTTAAACAAACACTCTGTTGCTTTATTTCACAGCTGCTTATTTTCACAGCACAGCAGAAGCAGTTTTTTTTCAAAGCACAACAATATCAAACCAGCCCTAAACGAGGTTTGATAGGAGGAATTAGTTAACAACACTATTGGTAATTTTTGTATCTTTTATATATGCTCACATCATATTTTTCTTCAAACTTTTAAATTGGATGAAGTATGTCATGCTTTGTTTTCCATTCCATGCAGTCAAGAGATAGCTGATGGGGTCAGCAAGTCCACTCAAGCCGTTCAAGCAGCAGAAGCTGGGATTCTGCAGATTGGTACAATTGCACGGCAGCAGACTATGTCTATGTTTTAAGCTCCATCTCTGTGGCTTCTGGTTAGAAATTTGTCTTGTGATTGTCTTCTTAATAAGGCTTTCCACTGAATTCTGAACTATTGTTATCAATATTTTATGATACAGCAATGATACAGGAGAGGGCAAGCCTTCCCATCATCTCTTTGCAACCCGCTGTTGTCGGAGCAGCAAAGAAGACCTCTCTTGTTGTCGGGCAAGCCACTAGGAACTTGATCAATATATTATCAACACTTACACAAACTACGTAGTAATAAAACGCGCTTTCTCAACCAAAGTAGGGTGAGAAGATTATTTAATCTTCTATCACAATAAAAAAAGTTAAGAATAGTAATGTAATTTTACAAAACAAAATTTTGTTGTTTTTTGTCTAAACCTTACCTATAGGTGACTTTAACATCTCTAATTTTAAAAAAAATTAAAAATTAAAATTAAACTTCTCTCCCTATCACAAGTTCTAGAGAGAGATTTATTTTTTATTTTTTTAGATAAGAAATGTTAAAATAAAATGACTATTTAGGCCACGTAAGATTTTAAAAAAGAAAATTATTTTCTTAATACACCCAATGACACACTTCGACCCGGGATGTCTACTTGAACCCGGAATCAAGCTGTGCTGGCTGATAGCCGGAGGGTGACGAAGCCATAAAATGTAGCGATGTGGAAAATATGAATAAATTTAAACCTAAAAGAGCCTAAATATAAGAGTGTGCTTGTGAGCAGAAATGAACCCATTTCACACGTGATGTCAGAGCATAAGTAAAGTATAGTAAAAGTATAGTGAGAATTATATCATCGAAGGTAACCACCTATACCAAGATTTGCCAAGGATTCTCGTCGACACAAAGCTCAGCTACTAAAACTTGAAAGGGCGAAAAACAACGGTGAGTGTGCCTAAAAACAAAGTTTTGTAAAAACCTTTTTCGAAAACATAATAACCACTCGCCGTAAAAGAAGTATAGTTTCCAAAATATACATGTTATGTATATTATGGAAATACTTACCGTATCCTGTAATATCTCAAGAATTTAATACATCACAATATTTCTTATATAAACACCTAACATCCGGTAGTCACATAATCTCGCATAAACAAACATATCATATCGAGTGCTTATCGACATATGCTGACACACGAGTTCATGCAGAGGTATTATGACATGAACAAGACTGAATGTAATAATGATTTACGCTCTAATACTACAATCACGTGGAGACTAGCGCTATGCGCGTCACATATGAGTCCTAATTGCCTATAGCAATCTAAGATAGGACTGGCACCTACAGTGGATCCAAAGTGAGCGTACGATACGATATGAACATATATGTGAAGCCTAGCCCTTGCCCAGCTGAGTACAAACACCATTGTAGCACATGACAAGCAGATAACGTAAATATAAATATGCACAGTAATTTGATAATTCTAGTTGACATAAAAATATTCATAGCCGTAAATCTAATTAAGGTATCCCCTTATAGTAAGCTTACATGTGCATCCCGTAGGATTATTTCATAATTTCTCAACAATCCAACAATTCTTATAAACGTTAATTTAATTATGGCAATCATGTAGGAACTTCGTTATTAGATAACAAGTATATGTGTACTATATAAAAGAAAATACCCACTCACAAATACTTGCGAAGTCGCAGCCATTTGAACTAGGAAAACTGGAGTCTATGATAATAACCGCACCTAAGCATAATATTAGGACCATTCATAAAACTCCACTAAAATGATTAAATTTGGGAAAACAGAGTGCGGATTTGAAATCAAGGGGTCAAAATACCCAAAGAAGGGTCCCTGACAAATTTTACAAAAAGGCAACGAGAAAGTCAATGGTCAACTCTAAAAAGTCAACTAAGCTGCCCCAGTGGTCAACTACGTTAAAACTTTGGAATTTCACTAAATGGATGTCAAAAATGGACTCAGGGTATCAAAATTAGCCTAAATTGTTTTCGAGAAAATTTTGAAAAAGTCAACACAAGAAATATTCCATATCCTTTTTAGGAAATGGGCCATATAAGGTCAACGACCTAAAGATTTAGGCTGGGTTTGGGCTTGGGCCCCCTTTTCTTTTCCCTTTCTCTCCCGGGTCGGGTTGACTAGTTTGGGCTTGTAAGTCGGTCGAACCCAACAAAGAAGAAGGCCGGACTGGGCCGAGTTTGGTTGAGAAACTTCCCGAGCTCCATTCGAGCTCGATTCTTAACTATTTTCAATGAAATAAAAATCAAAATGAAGCTTAGGAGATCAGGAACAAGAGTATACCAAAATGAGGTTGAGCCGTGGTTGAGATGGGTCGGAAAAAGCCTGTAAAGGCCAAGTTCCTCACCAAAAAACTGAAAAACTTTCCCCTGCGTCGTTTCTGAACTAAAACCCTCACCAAAGACCTTAGAAAACCTAGAAACATAAACCAAAACATGATCCAAGAAGTTTAGGGTGGTTTTTGGAGCTTACCATCGTCGGAAACTCAAGATATATGAACAGTGATGGTGCCACTGACGGAGACAAAAGGAAAGGGAAATGCCTCAGCCTGGTCAAAGTTCGTGACGGGGAAGTTTTGTGGGTGGTGTACTCGTCGGGGTAGACTCGTCGGTGATGGAGGGAAGAGAGAGGAAGGTCCGGGAGAGTGAGGGAAGAAGGACACGCGACGAGGAGATAGTAGAGAGTTTGAGATGTGTGGGCCCCACGAGCCAAAAATAAATTATTTAAATATTTAAAATATCAAATCAGAAAATATTAAAAGATAATAGAAAAATAATAATATAAAATAATAATTTTTTTTTATAAAAGTATTTTTCAGATTTGTAAATCTGTAAAATCTTCATTGTAACTTTGAATTCAATTCCGCTTGCGCCTACGTGTTCGTACCGTCGAGTACTTCGAGAATACAGTAAAATAGTAGCTCGTACATGTCATGAATTAACGGTCAACAGAGGTCAACAACTCGCCTTAATGGACATTTTCGTCAATTCACTCCTTTAAAATTTATAAAATCGTAAAATTAGGGACATGTTATTACACCCAAAATTATTTTGAATTCGTATTAGATTGTTTTTCTTCAAGCACTCAAAGTATTTTCCCTGTCCACATTCAGTGGCCAATGTGATCGCCAAATTTACTCTTTAGTTTGTGGTGGAAGGATATGAAATGGTATGAAATAGGAGGTCGTGGACAAGTTAGGTTAATCATTAGTAGAATTACCATTATTCCGATGTGATTTTATTAACAAATAATAACAGTAAGTATATATTCTTGAATCGAATATTAGCTTATTCCCTTCCAAAATTAATCCAAGGCACCCATAATTTTTTCAACAAGAATCCTTGCAACCGCTAATGCAAAGACTTGCATTCAAATTTAAATATCAAAGAATGTTAAATTAGAGGTGATTCGTCTAAAGGCAAAATTTTTAGCTCAAAGTCAAATCTATCATCAATATACGTTAAAATTGATATTCGAGGTGAAAAAGATGAGTTTGTGGGCCTTTTTTATTATATTTAAATAGACCAAAGTCGAATGTGGGGTTTAAGTGGAGATTGTAAGTGTTTGTAGAAAGGATGGAGTGTGAGGGTAGTATTAGACAGTATGTGGGGTGTAATAACAGTTTTAGTACAAATAGAGAAAGTTGAAGGTAAAAACTCATTCAAATAATAACAATTTGAAATGTGAAATGTGAAATTGCTTCCCAATCAAAAAGGAAACGTCAGAAAGCGAAAACAAAGAGAAAATAAAGGAAATAATCAATCACTAAAACCAGAAAATAAAAGATCAAAGAAGTAGTGGCAAACAGTGTCCCAAAAACGGGCCAGTTATTTCCTAAAATTATAACAGGATTCGATTTTTTATAAGTCAATTAAACTTTTGATCTCGCAATTTTCGAGTTCGACCAATTCGAAAAGCTGGGTAGTTCATTGACATTCTTCCCAAAAGGGTCGAACACAATATATAGTTATTATTTGATCATAAGAATCTGTTGGTTTATTTACAGCTGCAAGCAAATATTTGACGGTAAGGGAAAGTTGAAAATATTTTGTAAATGCGAATGTAGGCTGGCATCTTAGTATATATGCATGAATGCATATTAAGGACCTTAAATAAATTCGAATAAATTGATTCATTCTTGCAAAGATATGCTCTTGGTCTCTAAAATTTGGTGTGACGTTAGTTATTAGTGTGTTATATGTGGGTCGGACAACATTAGCAATAAATTATGGACCTAGTATATTACATTAATAAATCAATACACATGCTTTTTTATTTGATTACGCCTAATCTAAATGACGTTGAGGAGGATTTGAACTTTGGTTTAGAGAGAAAACACATATTTCTACTCAATTTAGCTAAATATGACTTTCCATACACATGTTAGCATTAATTGATTGATAACGTTACTTGACACTAGTTATGCTGAATAATTATGGAAACGGATTTGTTTTACTTATTACCCTAGTCGGAAGCTTCACAAATCTAGAGGGATTGGCACTCTCTACTTCCGGCAAAAAAATTTGAACCATATCCTTTTTATTTTCCTACCAAAAAAAAGAACAGCAACTTATTCATTAATTTTGAAATATGGAAAGTTATTTAATGCTAACATATTTCTTAATTTCCATCTCCACAACTCGGCGATGCTTGTGAAATAGGGTAGATGACTTCCTATAAAATGCCAACTTGCAACGATTTTTGTTACTACTGTGTTTCGAAGGTTGATATGGAGACATTTGACCAGAAGCTTGCTTCAAGCTGGTTTGATGTTCAATCTGTTCCCCAAACCTATCTCCACCCACCAGAAAAGCGGCCTGGCAACACTATTGGCGTTCCTCCTTGCAAGAACATTCCGGTAGTTGATCTTGACAACGATGATCGCAGTCACACACTTCAACAAATTTCCAAAGCTAGCCAAGACTTCGGATTTTTCCAGGTTTGAAAAGAGTCATGCACCTTCATCAACTTTACACTTCTTTCTTCTTTTTTTTTTTTTTTTTTTTTTTTTTTTTTTTTTTTTTGCATTGAAGTTTAAAGTTCAATTATGTTTATGCTAAACGAAAGTTGTCTGCAATTGAATAGGTATCTGTTCTTTATTAAAAAAAAATTGTTTAAATGTTTTTGATAATATGTCATCAAGTTCCTTATCGGTGCATGTCTGTTTCTATTCTTTAATTTTTATTTAATAAGGGAACGACGTTTTGCTCAGAGAATTTCTAATAGTAACAGTATTGTTATTTTCTCAGGTCATCAATCATGGGGTATCCAAGAAGTTGATTGATGACACAATGAGTGTTTCCAAGGAGTTTCATGCAATGCCCCGAAAAGACAAGATAATCGAAGGCTCAAAGGACCCCACTGGAAGATGCAAGTTCTACACAAGCAGTGAAAACTATGCGAGTGAAGAGCTTCACTACTGGAGAGATGCATTGACTCACCCTGCTCATCCTTCTGAAAACAACATGCAGTTTTGGCCTCAAAATCCTACTCAATACCGGTACATAGTGCTCGTATCCTTTTCAAACAGAATGATTTCCGCATTTCCTTTTATCTCGCTACACTCTTCCTTTATGTCCTAGTAATTAAAGGAGAATCAAAGAGCTTGAAGGCGATGAGTGTTTTATGACAAACAGATGTGCGAAAATCGCTACTCATTAGCTTAATTCCATGCGATTGTAGATTAATCATTGTAGATTAATGATGATTTTGATTTTTTCGTGTATTTGCAGAGAAGTTTTAAAGCCATACGTGGAGGAGGTAAGAAAGTTGGGTTCTAGGATTTTGGAGATGCTTGCTGAAGGGTTGGGACTGAGCAAAGAGTTCTTCAATGGTGGACTTAGTGAACATCCACGGCTGCTGTCCAACCACTATCCGCCGTGCCCAGATCCTAGTTTAACTTTGGGAATACCGAAACACCGTGATCCAAGCCTCATTACCATTTTACTGCAAGATTCAGAAGGACTCCAAGTCTTCAAAGATGGGAATTGGATTGGTGTTCAGCCTATTTCTAGTGGCTTTGTTGTTAACATAGGCTACATCATGCAGGTACGTATCTAACTAAATTGTAATGTTATTAAAGTTTATATGTAAAACCCCCTTAATATATACTCTTTAAATCTTTATATACAAAAAAATGTGATCTCCCGAACATTAACTTGATGGCGTGGATTAATGCAGATGATCAGCAACTCGAAGTTTAAAGGCGCTGACCATCGAGCCGTGACAAATTCAAGAGTTGCAAGGACAACGGTTGCGTACTTTATTTATCCGTCTAATGAGACTGTTATAGAACCTGCAAAAGCTCTGTGCAATCCACCATTGTACAAATCCATGACGTTTACAGAGTTCCTTCAATACTTCAAATCGAAAGCTGCCAATGACGAGGAACTGTCGAAGGTTTTAAGCCTCTCGGAGAGCTAATAATGTGACCCGCGCGCCAATTAAGATAAATTACCACATATTTTGAGTTATAGTTTAGAATGATCTCTTCAGTTTTAAGTTTAGAATAATGTCTCGTACAATATTCCAAAATTGAGTTCATTTGGTTGTATTTAAATGCTAGCATTTATATTCTATGTCATTTTTTTAAGTCTACTTCATTATAATATTTCGGTAAACATTTAATTACACATATTCATTATAGTATAGCTCGGTACTAACATTTAGTTACACTTGTTGTACCATACATTGAGCCTTAGTATTTGGGCCTCATGATCGAGCCCATGATGTATGTAAAAGGTGAAGGAAACTCTTATTCTATAGAAGGGATCCTTCACCCCCACTTGAAGGGGGAGCAAGGGATGGCGAAGAGAGCAAACCCTAGCCTCTATAGCCTCCATGTACATTGTAACCTTCATTTACATAGTGAAACCGAATTGACACCAGTATGGACGTAGCCCCAACTTGGGGTGAACCACGATATATCTTTGTGTTCTTGTGTGTTTGTGTGATTTACGATCTGATTTACATTGGTCCAAGATCGACCCGATTTTGTGCGCCAACAACACTAATTCATCATAATATATTTAAGTACAAATATTTTGGTACATACATTTTTGGACAAACAATCCAATTTAATATATTTTGGTACAATTATTTCTGTTCACGTATGTATTTACATACTTTTCTTATGTGTCACTAAATGTTCTCTCATTTTGGCTTATTTATAATTGGAAGAACTAAAATGTGCATATTAACAAAATTAAAATTTTAATGTGGAGAGATGAAATAAAAATACACATTAAATAATAAAAGTAAAATATGAATTTTATCAAAAATATACTTCGAAGGATTAAAAATCAATATGTAATCTAACACCAAATCATGAGCTTTATTGCTAGTGATTGGCATACAAAAAATATATATAGGTTGTTGACTTGGAGTTGCAGCGCTGTACAAGTTGTGTGTTCTTCAGGGAAAGAAGAAAACTATGGCATGACTAGGAGATATATCATGCATCTTTGATTATGAAGTGCAAACACAGGCTTCTATTTGAACAATATTTTTTTAGGGAAAATTAGAATTCCTTACATTTTTTTTATATCATTTAGATTAAACATATGTGCCTTTTTAAAATTTGATTAAAGTGTTTTGACTAATAGTCACCTCTATTTTTTAAAATTAAAATAAATTTTGAATTTATCCTTTTATCTGCAGGATGCACTTTTTCTTATTTAGTGGAGATTTTAGTAGTTAAACTATATTTTCTCTTCTTCCAAATATGTTTTTTTTATGCAAACATTTAATATTATTTCTTTTTCCAAATGGTGAGATACGCATACAGTTGACAATGGCTCTCCAAAATTCCAAATCCATCAATTTAGGACATATTCTACTTGTAACCAAGTATGTATATCATCACATAAGATCAAAATCTAACGTAATGAAAGAGATAGAGATAATGTGATATATCACCAATTATATCTAAAATTATGCCTTATCTAACCCTTAGTATTAGATGGCAAGTGATTGTAAATAATTGTAAACATATCTAATTTGAAGTGCAGATGACTTCAAAAGAAATGCGAAAACGATCACCCTTAAACCATAATGGGTTGTAAGAAGATGTTGTAGGGAGGGACTATGTCACAAAGAAGTAGGCCAACTCCATTCTAAACCATAATTTCAGAGTGGTCCAGAATCACCTTCATGTTTAACCAATCTTCCAACACCTGTATAGAAATATACATATATGTAACTAGTTACAACTTTTAATTAAAAGTAAAATTCGAGAGACACCAAGACGTCAATAAGGGGCCACTAAGTTGTGATTTATATACGGTTTACTGTAGATTTAGTTTTTTTTTTTTTTTTATCAGAAATTTGTAATTGATCTCCAATTCTTTGTACATTCACATTTATGTTGTTACCAAACTACTTCCGCTTTAACTTTTATATATGATGTTGTTTAGGCATTTTTGTTGAAATTTGTGTCTTGCAGGCATCTTTGATGTATTTTTTAAAATTTATTTTATTGAATTTCATTGATTTGATAAATTAAATTAAAAAAATAAACTCTAAACCTATTGGTCAGAATCTTATATATCAGCATCTGTGAAACACAAACTCTCATGTTTCATTGACATTCAGCTCCATTTTTTTATGGCACCAAAACACAACAACTGGTACAATTTTGGTGATCAAACTGTCTTCCTAAACATCAAAAACCAGGTAAACTCCACATATCAACCACCTCTGCCCAGTCCACCTTCTTCTTTCCCTACCTTAGCTATTGTTCTACTAAGCCTCATGGCCTCAGCTTTCTTGCTAGTGAGCTACTATCTCATTGTTGTCAAGTTTTGCTCAAAGTGGCACCAACTCAATCTCTTGATCATGAGGTTTCCGACCACCTCACGAGCTCGACAAAATGAGGAGCTACTTACGGCCTTCTCTCCGTCAGTGTGGAACCGCGGCCTTGACGAATCAGTCATTCGTGGAATCCCAACTGTTCAGTTCAAAGGAGGAGAAGTTGATGAAGAGAGAAGTGTGTGTGGATGTGCAGTTTGTTTGAAGGAGTTTCAAGAACAAGACACACTAAAAGTTCTTCCCAATTGCAGCCATGAGTTTCACTTGGACTGCATTGATGTATGGCTTCAAAGCAATGCCAACTGCCCTCTTTGCAGAACAAGTGTTTCGGGTACTATTCGTTGTCCAATCGATCATGCCATAGCACCGAGCTCTTCGCCTCAAGACTCGGAGCTGTTTTCGATCGGTAGTGATGTGGACTTTGTAGTGATTGAATTGGAGGGAGGAGATGGAGTCATACTTCCGCCTAGGCAACAACATAGCAATGATTCTACACAAGTCATAACTCATACCACTACATAGAAGTTATGAATCAAGAAGGACGGAGAATGTCAAAAACTCAGGTCTGTTTTTCCCTTCCTGTTGAGTGTGAGTTGTAATGTGAATTTCTTTTTGTACCCTTTTCTTCTTAATACAAGCGGTATTGGAAGAGGGGAAATCGAGCTTAGGACTTGAGATGTATAGATGAATGCTTTTAACTAAGCTGTAAACAGTTGGCGCAAGATTGGGAGAGGGTAAGTCAAACTTAGGACATCAGGTGCAGAAGTGAATGTTCTTAACTATCTTGGAACGACATTGGGAGGGGAATCCGAACTTGGAGCCTTGTGTAGGTGAATTATCTTAACCAACTAAGCTAAAGGTTTGATAAACCAATGTATGGGGTCACATTGGGTTAATTTTAGACATAATGAAAGACATTGGAGATTCCTTGCTTAAACCCTGGCATGGGTTTTTGAGAATCATTGCTTCTAGCTTTGTTATCTTCTTCTCCATGAATGAGAATGATTACTTTTGACATATTTTTATATTGAAGCAATTATGCAAATGTTGGTGAGTGCTGAAAGCCTTAATGGATTCATTATGTCCAATTTTAATTATACGAATGCTATTTCTTTGCAATAATACTATTCTTACCATATTTTTGTACCATAATTGTATACCATCTGATATGGACAGCCATATCATCTAAATTAATTAACATTTAATTTCAAAATGTTAATCAATAAATAATAAAAGATTGTTAATTAAATGACGATTGTGGTATACGAGGAGTCTCCTTCTTCCACCTAAGATTATTTAAGTCTTTTAATTAATAGAAAGATTGAAATTAAATGATGTAGTTTGTCCAACTCATCTGCCACCTAAGAAGGTAAAAAAATGTGATATAAAATTATGATAAGAATAACATTACTCATTTCTTTGGCCCTTATGAACATAGAGGAAAGAAAAAGAAGGCTGTATGATTTTTGCACACGCATTTTTTTATGTCGATTCATGTTTAACTTTGTCTCTAGGTTTTCTTTTGATCTATTCAATTCAAAGAACAAAAATAAGCAACGGTATGCATGATGAGAAAATGGTGTACGAAAATCATTTCCATACAGGCATGTTTAGTTACAAGGAATAGAAATTGCGATCATTTCCCTCGTTAACTTTCCCTGCGTTTACTTACAACTAAGGAATAAAAAAAGTGAAAATTTTCCCTTGAAATCTGTAATTAAATGCCTAAAATCTGGAAATCAAATCCACTAGGTGACTAGTTGATCCGATTCCCTTTCCTTCTCTTTATGTTTTAGTTCCCTAATTCCTTCAATTTCCCATTTTTGTTAACATGCCCTAAAAGAAAAGCAGGGCCAAAACAACAAAGCAGCATACATGAGCCAAGCCAACACCAACATCATCATTACATGCCTTTGCTAACCAAACATCATCAAGAAGTTGTTCAAGAGAAACAGAGTTACTATATTGTAGGGCAACATGTCTCAGAAAAATCTGGCAAGCCAGCGTAAACCAGTCGTCCACACGCTCGAAATGTAGATTAAATTCTTACTAAACATAATAAGTGTATCACAAAGACCCGTAAGATCGTTTATTAATCAAGCAATTAAGGACCAAGATTATCATTACAAGCTTCGTAGACAGGCTAAACTCGAATGCTGGCCAAAATCTTCAACTTCTAGCAGAAAAAACAGGGTGATTACTTCAGAATAATTAAGGCATTGGCAAAACTATGAATCACTATAAATTGTGTCGTTTATATAACTAGCTACGTAAGATTACCAAAAAAATTAAAACCAGCAGCCACAGATCCTCACCAATATATGAAGCTACCCAGTCCATGCTATGCAGCAGATGGATAAGTTTGAGCATCTTCTGAATTATTAATTCACAGGAAATCAGCCTTTTGAACTCCTGTCAGATCCATGCGTTTGGGTCTGGGGCAGAGGTAAGGCCTTTGTAGTAAATTCATTACTTGCAAATGTGTTACGGGCTTTAAATTTCAATTGTTCGAGAACTCGGTGTGCTTCTTTGAGTTCGTCTTCAGCACTTGGTCCGTGGCTTTCCCAAGCATCAACTACTTGCTGCTGGAATTGGATTGCAAGGACATAGCTGAAAAATCCAGGAGAGATTCTGAGATGCTATATTTGTCCATAACAATCGACATAAGACTAAACATTTCTACTAAATGCATCATTCGTCTAAATGAATTGCTGCTTGATAAATAGAATTTAAGTGCCAGAATCGTATTAAGTTAACTTTCTTTGACCAGGAAACAATGGAAATAGCAAGATTTATAACCACATTGTAACTTCCATATCCAATGAAGTAATAAATCTATTATGTAAGAGAATAAGAAAGAGTATTAATACCTTCCCATGGCAGCGTATGCTTTTGAGAGGTTCTGGCATGACTCAATTGAATCGGCATGATGGGGACCAAGTGAGACATCCATGATGTCCTTCGCAACAGCAAACATCTGTGCAGCTGACTGAGGTCTCTCTAGTTCTAAATATGCTGCCCCCAAGTTATTGTAAATATAGCCGACGCCAAAATGCTTGGGACCAAAGCTCTCTTTCAACCTCTCAGCTGCACTCTCCAAGTAAGGAACAGCCTGTGAGACCTTTCCGGTCAACAGAAGTAACCACCCTATTCTAGCTGAAACACTTCCCTCAGAGTGCTGTTCTTGTGGGAGCTTCTCAAGCAAAGCTAGTGTTCGCTTTAACAGTGAGATTGCAGTTTCAAACTCATTCATAGTCTCATATTGCATTGCTATCTCCGAGTATGCTTCAGAAACATCTACTGGGGAGATTGTCTCTCTCTTGTCAAGAATTCCACAAGCAAGCTCCAAACATCTCTTTGCATCTGCCGTTCTTTCCTGATTACATAATGCTTTTCCCATCGAGATAAACACCAGTGCCCTAGTCTCACTATCCTTATCTGTCTGCTGAACAACACGCTTCAAAGTTTCAATAGCCTCGTCAAAGTTTCCCAGGGCAATCTGCATATTAGCAGCATCAATCTCCGCACGAAGCAAGTCGGAACTAAGACCCCAATTCTTCAAAACCCTTTGTGACAATGCATTTTGCTCCAACGCTTTCTCATGCTCCTCCAACCCAGTATAAATGACTGCAAGAAGCCTCCTGTCATGTGCAACCTCAACCGAATTCTGCCCCAACTTTTCTTTGTGAATCTCCAACGCCTTCCTACAGAATCCTAATGCATCTTTAAAGTTCAAAAGAGCTACATACGCCTCTGCCAAATCCCGGTGTCCCTTGCCAAGTTCAGTACTATCTTTCTCCAACATCAACTCCTTAATCTCCAAACACTTCCTAAGATTCCCTAGAGCCTCCTCTCTCCTCCCCATTGCCGTCTTCACATTTGCCAACTCGAGCTGCACAGCGTGAAGCACCGGCCTAAGATCCCGAACATCAAAACCCTCCTCCTCTAATCTACACAACGCTCTATTAGCCCTATTAAGGTACCCCAAACTATCACTAAACCTTTTTAATCCATAATTAACAGAACCCATTAACTGCAAAGCCATGGCAACAACCAAAGAGGGCTTACCGCTATCGTCTCTATCCAAGGCCTTCAATGCTCTGGTAGCAAAAGACAGAGCCATTTCAGGGTCCTCGCCTTCCTGGTCAAGCTTGAGGCCGACTTTCAGAGCAGCCATGCCGAGCTCCCTCTCTTCGAAAGCCGACTCCATGGCCTTGAAAGCCGCAAGCATTTCTTCGATGGTTTTCGCAGACTCGAACGCCTCTTCAAGGTCCGACTTTTCCATGGATTTTCTTTGCCTGGAGGAAATTTGAGGCGATGTTTCGACGACGGTGTTCATATTTCGAGATGGGTTTGCTTGGAATTGGCTACTTGTGAAGAATGAGTCCTGAATTATGGCGCAGGGGCTGAAACGGGCCGGTGAGACCGGCGGCGGAGATTGCGAGGAGGAGGAGGATGGGCGGTCGGAAATGTAATTTCTGGAAAGAAAAGGAGGGGCTGAGGATTTGAGTCTCTGGCGAGTGAGGTGGGAGAAGAGTGAGATTGAAGATTTTCTCATGGTCCGAAATGTTGAGAGGTTTTTGTGAATTTGGGATTTTTGTTAAAACCCTTTTGCATAAACCCTACAACTGCTTTCTGCGTTCCAGTGAAGGCGATGGACAACGAACAATGAAAACTGCGATGTCCCTAAACGGCGGCGTTTTAGGCGCTAAAATTTCGGGTTTCCTTGCATAAGTCCAGTGGCATGGGCATTGTAATTTTTTGTGTGGATAAGTGTGTCGGCCCACATCATTTGTAAAATATATTTCACGAACGTACAGGTGTGTCGGATCATATCATCTGTAAATCATATCTCCTGAAAGCACGAAACTCTTTTATTTCATATTTTCCAGTTATGTCAAAGTTTCTCACATTTTGGGCTCATTACTTTTGTTGTCCTATTAATAGTCTAGCAGTAATGTCTAAATTTCTCTCTTTTGAGCTCATTACTTTTGTTGCCCTATTGGGTGTTATGGTTTTGCTTGTTTTGTCGACGTCTTTGTTGTACTTTTGAAGATGCTTTTGCTTGTCTTTGTTAACGTTTTTGTTGTATTGTTAGAGTTTTATTGAATAAAATCTCGTGTTTGGCATGAAAATATTTTTATTCACTATGACTAACAGACACAATAAGCCAATCATAATAATCAAGTATCAAACTTGTTATTTATGTAAACCGAATCTAAGGCTTTTTATTTACAGGTTGAGAAGAATGTCGCTTAACCGTAATACTAGTAGAATATTGAAGAACAAATTTGAAATGATCAATAAATAACTTATATATACTAGCATCTTGCCACATGTATTCTTTATTATCTAGACGTACTAATTAGGGAGGAGCATTCTTAGGCCATCTCCAACCGAGGGCTGGCTAGAGGACTCGTTTGGTCCTCTAAGATATTAATATCTTAATTAACAGTACATGGTCATATTTGCCTCCGTCTCCAACCGATGGCCAAAGGGCCATATGACTTGTTTTAGCCCTGTCATAAAAAACCGTCTCCAATCGAGGGCCAAAAAACCAAAAAAAAAAATATGAATACAATTGCTAGTCAGCTAGCTGTTGGATTCAAATTTTTGTTTAAGCATTTCTGTCAGTTATATTCGATAGGATTTTTTGAATTTTTGGCTAGCCCTAGGATGGCTGCATGCGACCAGCCCTTTGGCCATTTCAAATTCCATAGGGCCCACAAACCCTTTGGCGTAGCCCTCGGTTCGAGATGGTTTCATACTATTTTCAGCCCTGTAGACTCTTCGGTTGGAGATGGCCTTACTATATTAAAAGCTTCCGCTATTTTAGGATGCTGACTTTAGATAACACAGATTCCTCACAAAGTCAAGTATTGGTCTAATCAAGATTCGATTGAATTTATATACAACAAAGAATGCACAGATTCCTTGAATGAGTGGTAACATTAATCACATTCCACAGTTGCTACAAGACCACCCAAATTACTACTTAAGCAAGAACCTCTTGATAAAACCAGAGGCCAACAAATGGTAATCGATATCACTACAAGCTTGAGGGGTGGCTATGGATTTATTTTCGGAGTTTCAGGAGGTCCACTACTGTACACGTCACCGAAATGAAGATTACACTCTCCTGCCTCTAAGTCTAGGTCACCCACGTACGTCGTTCGGGACAAGCTTTGGTAGTTCCTCCAGTCCAACCGTTGTTCTTGTTCTTGTTCCGGTTCTTCTTCTTGTTCGTGTTCCTCGAAGCTTCCGTAAAAATTATCTGAAGGCTGGCGCATGAAGCTTGGAGGATCGAGAAAGCTTGACTGGGGCTGTTTCCCGTGTTGGGTGAAATCTGGAGGCTCGAGAAAACTTGACTGGGGCTGTGTTCCGTGTTGGCCGGTTCTAGCCCACCAATGACTCCGCATTGGATTTGCGGAAGTACCAGCGTCATGATGCTGAAGTACACTCTCTCGGTGGAAAGGCGCTGATGTAGAAGCCCCCATATTAGACTGTGAACGGTCATCATAACGATGCGCCCAGAGATCTTCAAATCTCAGTTGATTATGTAGAAAGTTGGTTGGGGTCCAATCAGTAGAATGTTGCTCAGTAGCTTCAAATGGTTCTTCTGGAATTTCACCAGCGTAACTTGCCGAATGGTGTGGCCGAGAGGTGTAATACCAATCAAGGAGATATGGGTGATTCTTTTGATCTGCGTCAATTAACCACAGAGACCCCAAGTGATAGCCAGTTCCAGGGCTATGATATGGCCTTTCCCGTGATAAAAGATTGTTCCGGTCGCCAAATCCTCTCAGAGGAGAATATGCATGTCGAGTTCCTTGTCCCTGCAACTTTTGCTCCCTGAAAGTTCTCAGCTTTTTAAGAAACTGATCACCTTCAGTATTTGGGTCCCACGATGGATAGTTACTCTTGAAGCTGCCACAAAGATTGGAAAGCTCATAAGATTTGAGATGCGGAAAGGCAATTATCCAGGGCGTGCCTAATTTGCATAGTCCTAGGAATACTGCATGTTTTTGGCAACTACTTAATTGCTGCTTACAGAAATCTTACGAGTAATGGTTGTGATCTTACCTCAAAAACGATTTCTCCATTTTCCCCTGAGAACTCCTCTGGGAGCGAGGTACATTGTAAGGTGACCCGTAATTGCTATTACCGTGCCTTTGAAAGTCGAAGGCACTAAAACTGCCAGGAAATCAAGAGGGCAGTCAAATTTCGTATTCTTGTTAATAGAGTATATGGTGCCAGAATACAAATGAAAAGACGGTGACAACAATGACTGATGGAGAATACCGACCTACACACATGACCAACACCCTCAACATCTACTGTGAAGTCTTCAATAAACTGTAAAATGTCATCCACCCTCTGCAAAATGAATCAGATAGCATATTAGAACAAAAAACTGCCAACTGTGCACAGATGGCATAGAAATAAAATGAGATTCAACAATTATGATCAAAACTGACCTTCGGAACAACAAATATAAGTAAATATGGAGTAAGGAAGATTGAGGCCATCTCCTCAAGTAACATCATTCCAGTATACTGCATTGAAAAATCAAAACAGCATGAACATCAGCTTAATTTGTTTTGTAATCATAAAATGTTATAAACTGTTAATTTCTTTCCTTCGGGATAAATTCAACTGGAAAGGGTAACTAATCTTCAAGCATGTAATATAATCAAAAATCAAAACTGGATATAATATTAACTGTGAACAATCAAATATTTACTGGGACGGAATCAAAACACTAGATTCCACCACGTATGTGATGCATAAATGGGGCCTATAAAATCTGTTTCACCAACTGGCAAAAGATACGTCCTACTTTTCTGAAACTCTCAACAGAAGCCACACTACACTACTTGAGTGCCCAGAAATATTTTCCACATGTAATCCCAGTTTAAGATGAACAAGAGTAAATGAAATGAGAATTACCTGAAACAGGGTTTCAAACTCTACCCGAACCCTTTCAGTATTCTCTTTGCCACGCCATGTCTTCGGCATATAATGTGTATATTGTACCACCATAGACATTGCGCCCTCTGGATCAAGGACCAGCAGTTCATCGGTAATGGCAGCCCTGCTAATAGCTGTTATAGTTCCAAAAACAGCAGCATACCAGAACAAGTTGCGTCCAAATATCTACATGATTAAAAAATATTGTAGAAACAAAATAATTAGCATCGAAATGTATACAGACAGCCTGATATAGCATTAAGTTACAAGTACGAATATCTTACATGGCCCTCTAGCAGAGATTCCTCCAGAAATGCGATGATGATTAGGATAGCAGCAAAGCCACCAGAAACAAAAGAGATGAATTTCGCTATTATGGATATAATAGGACAAGGAAATTGCTTCAGATAATCAGAAGCATGCACTACACTGCTCGTGACTCGGTGTTTAAACAAATGGTCCACCTGCCATTCACCATGCCAATAGTACAAAACACTGTACAATTATAGACATTGCAAACAAAAAGCAGGAAGGGAGGGGAATATTGATTTTCCTAAGCCAACATAACATTTGGACCTTAAATGACAACTTTTGACTAACAATTTTTTCTGTAGCATAAGTATCAGACATGGGAAAAGGATCGAGTTGAACTTGAGAGGAAGAACAAAAATATTACCTCATTAAATTCCCTAAACATCCACCTTGACAAATTTGACCACCTTCGAGATGATGCCGTGCTTGGATGGTTATAAAACTGTTCTGCATGCCTCAGGAAGAGATATACCAGCATGAATATTACAAGAAATGGGGAAAGGAGAAGCATTACGAATCCAACTACCATAAGCCTTTTCCTTAATGTTCTTGGATTAGATTTAAAGTCCCTTGTAACGCAGAAATTTCTGCAGAAGGAGTCACATCGTCAGAAACGAATATTATAACAGAAAACACACAGAACAAATAAAATTCTACAAGTGCATCCTGTTTGTAAACAATATTACACACTCATTCAAAAGGAAATAAATAATACAAGCCATTGATACATGAATAAACAATTATCAAGAAAGCCATACTCTACCCTTTAGTGGTCCTTGAAGCAATGCCACTCAAACCAATAAAACCTCCTACCAAAGATTCTAGTGTAGACAAAACAGGTCCCAGTTTATCATCTTTCCCTAAATTGTGCAAATATTTATAAGCACACGAAGTAGATTAGAAAATAAAAGCAATAAAAATATTAAACACAGTCTGACCAAGAGACTATGACAACTCAACCCAATACTTTCTTGCCAGTCAGGGTGACCATATTAAGAGATAGCTTCTAATTTTTATTTTTCTTTTAAAGGAAAGCATAATAGTTTTGCTCCTAGCATCTTATAGGATGAATCTTCACTGTAGCGAACAAAAATTCTAAAGTACAAAAACAAGAAAGAAGGCATCATAATGTATTCCAGATAATTGTAAATATGATATAGATCATATGCCATTTGGACATAAGATCAAGACTCCAAGTGAAATCGAGAAGTACATAAACATTGCAAGATGTTTGTACTTAGATTCACCCTACCGATCAAACATGCTCTGCAGAATGCACCAATTTAAGGTCCACTCGAGGGTTTTTGTCAGTATTAATCGTCCTTGCTTTCCATCAGAGCCAAACTTTACAATTGGACCAGCACCTGGAACCCACTGTGAAATTGGGAAAGCAAGCACCCCCTTGTTAAGCATTCCAATCAAGTAGTTCTCCTTCCGCATCAATCGCATAACCACATCATGAGCAGAAAGATCTTTGACCACACAGAGCCGCTGCGATCTTTGTAGCTGAACAACCTTTTCAAGAATTGATGCCCATGGCATGGTCTGAATTTCATTGTCTGTGACATGGAGACTGCAAGAAGACAACCAAAATCACTATTCTTTACCAGTAAGGCATAGATTTTGTACAAAACAACAGGCATAGTTTAAAATGCATTAAATCTTTTGAGATCAAACTACTCAGACATACCTGTTGTGATAGAAGTGACGGACTGCCAAAGTATCCCTTAACTGAGAGAAAAACCGCAAAAAACAGAAGACCAAATAAATGGAAAATATGCCCAAATATCCAACAATGATGGCTTTGGAAAGAGTTAGAGGGGTTAATGGGTGCTGATGAAGGGCTTCCTTAGCAAGGTCACAGGGCTTAATTCCAGATTCGAATGCATCCATCCCACATTTTGCATTACGAAGACCATTCCAATCAACTTTTAATAAGAAGAATCCTGAGAACAATATAGTGAAGCCCAAGCTCAGAAGTTCAACCATCCACTTTATAATAATACACCAAAGTCCTTTCTCACAGTAGTAGCTGTAGAGCCTTTCAAAGAACAGGTCCAAATCAGCAATTGGTTCAACATTTATACTCTCACCATTAAGAAGCCCTGAAGGGCTCTCACTACCAGGACTCGGTGCCCTACCATAGTCAGATAATTCAACCTCAGGAGCCACATCCCTAAGCAACCCTGATGTCAAAGATGAATCGCCTTTCCACTTCAAAATGCCAAGAGATGTCACACCCTTCAACCTACGGAACATCATTCACAAAGGTTGACAGTGGACATATACAGCCAGTCCATTCCACAAACTACTATACCAGTTAAGCAGGTATCTGCAAGGATGAAAGGCATAAGATAAGTCCTTTTACAGGCATGTAAAGTTCTAAACAAAGTTCAGCATCTGTGAAGAGGGTAAAATATATAATGCAGTAACAAAATCAATAAGCTCTCCCACCACAACCAAAACACCCCACTCAGATTATCATCACATTGGAATGACAGTTTAAAGAGGATCAAATTATCAAATCACAACTGAACCAACCACGAACTGTCTCCAGCATACTAAACTGATCCGCTGAACCCAAGTTTTTTCAGATTGAAAATGAACTAGTAAGTATATAAATATGCCAAACAAACCAAACTTAGAACATAGGCACTAATTTCACTATCCAGTTGAGTAAAAGCAACAGCGCAACCTCGAGAAACGCACACAGAACCTCTCCAGTGCAATGTAACACAAAATCCTACAAACCTAGCACCCATTTTGTTTTTTATCCTACATAAAGCAATATACTTCAGCTGTTTACTTTCTCGGAAAGTTCCAGACTTTTGTGCAACAAAGTAAAAATCATACCCGAAAGCTGGAATAATTACTACAATCTGATCATCTACCTTGACCATAAGTCAATTCACCACGAAAATATCAAATCCTAACAAACAAATTAAACAAAACCCAGAAACGCAAATGCAAAAATTCGACAAGAAGAGGAACAAAACCATGTTTATGCACAGAATTAAAAATTGAACAAAACTCCATCATATTCAATCTTTCTTTTGGGCAAAACAAACAAAACCCAAAACGAATAACAACACGATAAAGTTAAAGAAAGAATCTTTACCTCCGAGCCACGAAGCAGCATCATCAGAAGAGTCGAAATCAATGAAATTGATTGGAACACAGAAAAGATACGTTTCGAAAAGGACACCCAATTCGAAACGGATTGAGACGGTGAGAGGAAAAGGGCAAAGGGGGAAGAGAGCTGTGGAGGTAAAAAATGGGGAAGAAGCTGGAGGGCAACGGTCCTGTAAATACAAATGGCTCTGCCGATTGATTGAAAGCAGAGAGGAGAAACCGAAGAGAGAAGGGAAAGCTTTTGGGATTTTTGTTCAAATTTATTTAATCATTTGGATGTTTTGTTTTCTTCTTCTTCTGTCTCCCTGCGTGAGAGCTTGCTTGTTTAATTGTACCAAATAATAAGAAAATACTAGGAAGGAGACGTGGAGTCGGGTAATACTTGCGAAGGGAGCCTTTGATGCTTCACAAACCTTGGTTTTTGTTGGAATTAAATTGTATTAGGTTCAAAAATCTTAAATAATTGCGAGTATGACTGGGGAGGGTTTGCTCCGGGCCCAAACAAGGCCTGGATAATAGTGATATTTGGGCTTAAGGGCTTAATAGGGGAGCCCACGAATCTACTTTTACGATGGCGGTATTTTCGAGTGGAGATTCAAACTAGAATGTAAAGGAGGCAGACATGTTATCTCAAACAACTAGCCTAACACACAATATGTAAATGAAAAACACTTGGGTCGAAAGCAGCTGGTCGAGCGAGCACCAGATTAGATATAGTGATGCTGATTGTCATGGTAAAATAGTTGTAGTCGAGAGATAGCAGTGATTGTGGAATGTTGTACATACATTTTAAAGATTGAATTTATGAGGCACATGAATTTCTAAATGTTTTTGTTTATGAAGTAAACAAGAAAATTGGTGCATTTAATTTTAAATTTCGATTCTATCTAAATTCTCAGGTTCAAATTTCATCTCATAACGAGCTTGATACCAATGTGTTTTCATGTCCTTGTAGTGTTAATGTATCTTTATATCAATTTCATCCATCTCATATTAACGTCGTTCAAGTCGGATTGTTAGTACATGCTTTTTATTACAATGCACAAAAATACTTGCGGAAAGATTAGTATTTGTAATGTGTCGTCGTTATTTTAAAACATTCCATAAACAAAAACGGTGACACAACAAACAAATCACCTCTTTCTACTGCCTAATATAATATAATAAGGTAAATTCATCTCTGAGTTTTGAATGTTAATTTCGATTCTTTTTCTTTTTTCTAAGAAAAAAAATTCAGGTTTCTGATTTTTGCTTTATCATATTAAATTTTTAACCTTATTTTAAGTTGACATTTCCAGCAGGGTTACGTTTTGGGAATGTATTATTCCCACTCTTTGATTAATAAGTACGCATGCGATTTTTTAGAAAAAACATTAAAAAAAATAAATAAAGCAATTCCCAATGATCCTGAGCTTTTGAGAATCTTTTAGCCAAAATTACGCTTTTGTTATTGATTTTCACGTTTGTGTTACGAATCTAATCTTACTGTATGTAATTGTGGAATATTGTGATCTTGGTGTTCTTTTGTGCGTGTGCGCGCATACAACAGAAGAAAGGTGAGTTGCTACTTGACTATTGGTTCGACAAACATTCTAGATTGGTTCGACGATTCTTGGTGGGAGGGTATGCCGTACGAAAGTTGATTTTACCGTAAAATCAATTGATAAGATAAGAAGTAGCTCAACCTCTTATAAATTTATGCAAGTTCTCTCCTCTCATCAATATGAGACTCATTTTCAATACGTATCTTCACATGTGGCGAATTTTCAAGCCTAACATGAGATGATATGGAGCGCGTGTGGCCGTTTGACTTCACACGTGGGACAACCTGCTCTGATACTATGAAGAAAGTTGAGGTTCCACCGTAAAACTAATTGGCAATATAAAGAGTAGCATAACCTCTTATAAGCCCATGCAAGATCTCTCTTTCCATTAACATGGAACTCATTCTCAATATCGTCCTCGTGATTTTCCACATGATTATCCACCCGCCGATGTAAATCATTTCACCTGTTGTTCATGTGAAGAGCATAGTTTCGGTCATGGGATCTGAGGCAGCAACATGTTCGAGAGCTGAGAAAGTCAGGCAGTAGAATTTCCGACTTGAACAACATGCATATAGTAAGGATGTTGAACAACGTGCAAATCTCTGATGTCCTTTCGAACTACGATGTCAATGCAGACATTCTATTCATGCATCTAATTGTATAAGAAAAACCTTCAATGCTTAACACACGATCGATCGATTTCACTACTCGATTCGATTACTTCAGCTTCTGAATGAGAGAGGATGCATAATCTTGAATCGATCTCAGATTCCGGAACAGCGAGCGAGGTTGCTAAGAGAGAAAGAACTAGTGCAGCACCGGGAACAACTAGCCATCATCAATACCCACGGTGATTAAGTACTTGATTGTAATATATTGGTTAAAATTCAATTATCTGTTTAATGGACGTCCAAATTAAGTGTAGTGTAAGTCGGTACATACGTTTTTACGCACACAAATAATTTCCAAATCGTTTTTGTATTATCCGAAACCATGTTTAGTTAGCGTAGGCGGTCCGAATAGATCTCTGAAACAAAATTAGTGTTTGTTTGGGGTTATTTTTTGGAGCTGCTTCTGCTTTGTCAGGAAGTTTTGAGTTGCTGTGGTGTTTGGTTGTGATGACATACTGGGAGCTCAAGAATCACAGTATATAAAAAATTCGGGCTTGGGCCTAAAAAAGCCCAAATGAAAGCCCAACCGAAGCAAGAATGCGGGAGCCAACGGATCTATTTGGCGGGAAGCAATCGGCCAGGCGAGCGGCGCTTCATCTTTTCCCGCCAAGGAGAACTCGCGTAAATACCAAAATCCCCAAAACGCTAATCTCTTCTCCTTCTCTGTGAGGCTGTGACCCTCAAGATCTCGCCTTTCGATCGATTCCGAATCCGAGTTTCTCTTCATCTACTCAATGAGTTCCTCCGCGGAGACCTTCAGATGCGAGACGCCGGTGAGCAAAACCCTGAACCCTGAGCCCCAAATCCGAGAAAATGAGACGCTGAGCTCCAAAACCCCCGAGAAGCCACCGCAGCTCCGTCGTGGAGCTCGCAGCCGCAACGTCGCGCTCCCCATTGAACAAGTTAGAAGATCCGCTGCCAAAAGCCTGCTTAAGTCGACCCAGAAGAAGCAACTGACGGACGAGATCGCATCTTGGCCGGACAAAACCCCGCTGAAGACCCGCGTTCGCCGCTCCGTGCAGCTACCGGAAAAGTAAGAATTTTTTTCTAGCTTCAATTGATTATATGTGTTTGATTTGCTGAATTGTTTGGGTTGATTTTGATATATTATGTTCTGTGGGTGTTTTTGCAGGTATGAGATGTTGGGGGAGTTTTTCAATTGCTTGGATATTTCGATAGGGAGGTTGCGAAAGAAGGGTTTGAAGTCGAATTTTACGAATATTAGCCCGGTGATTGAGCATTTAACGGATAGGTATTTTTCTTTATGTTAAAGAAAATCTTTTTAATTTTCTGTTTGGTTGCTAAAGATATAATTTGATGCTGCAGAAATTGATTGAGTATTGTTTCTCTAATTTTTAGGAGGTTTACTTATACCCACTTGGCTCAGCTGAAATTTATTTTACCTGAGGTAATTGAGATAAAGAAAATGGTTGTGTGGGATGAGAAAACCAGTCGTAGGAAGCCGGATCTTCACATTAGCATGAATATTCATGCAGTGCCGAATGATGGCAAGTTGAAATCTGAAGGTGGTGGGATTATGCGTTTGAGGAAGGCTTTCCGCAAACGGCTTGCAGATATTTCAAAATCCTATCCTGAGGTATACTTCCGAATTCTGATTGCAAGCAATTTAGAATGCAAAGTACTGAGTTAATTTATGTAACAATGAGAACTTTAGGCAATGATTTTTATTCCCGGTCATTCTTGCAGCAAGGTGCCTATATTTCCATTTTTCTCAGTCGTTATCTAATTAAATTAGATTAGGAGTTAAGGAAAGTATTTTTACTAGTCCACTTGTCGAAGCTGGGGAGCAAGTTTCAAGTTTTGTAAATGAAAAAGAGAGATCATGCTAGTATACTTGTGACTCCAAGCTTTTCTTTTTATCGTTTTTACAATCTATTTCTTGATCCACTTTGCCAATACTATGTGGTCTAACAATTCTTAATTTGTTTTTAGGATTACGAAATTCCAGAAGAAATTCTACCATATCCATTCAATCATGTGAAGGAACACATGCATTCAGATACGGTCAAGTTTCCTGCATCGTCATCTCCTGGTGAGGTATTGTCCAGCGTATGTACAGTTAAGCAAGCAGCAGTATCAACGATCTGCCTTCAGGGTGATGCAATTCCAGATGAAATGCATTTAATGACATCTAATCAATCAAAGGGGGATTTGAATTCAGACATAAACGAGACTCCCACACAGTCAGTGCCAATTAAGACATCATTTGAAACACCTAAAAAGCAGCAATCAGCAATAGAAGGCTATCTGTCCCGGTCTTTTCAAAGGCACTCTTTTCAGAAAGTTACAAGAACTGAAACCCAATCTCCAAAATTTTCAGTTCCAGAGTCAAATTTCAGTGCTTTTTTCTCCACTGAGGAAATCAGTACTGCTGCTTCATCCTATGGCCAAGTTCCTGCAACTCCAACTAAAGAGAGAGACCACATAGAAAATGATGATGGTTTGCCCAAAACAGGTGCCAGCATTGGGTCAACTCCAGAAAAGGTTGCTTCAACACCAGCCAGGTTGATGACCACAACACCTGCATTGCACCCGCCAAAGAGATGCTATATGAACCCCAATGATAATTCTACAAGCTCCCCAAATAAATTGTTTAGGCGTTGCTCCAGGTCATTGAACTTTGACACTCCTGTGAAGAATAAAATGTTGAGCCCAGGTTATATTTCTACAAGCTCAACGAACAAGTTGGTTGGGCATCCTCCATGCTCCAGGTCATTAAAAATTAACACTCCTGTGATGAATAAACTGTTTGAGGAGAAAGTACTTGTTCTGGATGCCGCATCACTTGATAGTGACATTTCCAATATTCTTTCAGAAGGTCTTCTGCAATCAGTATGTCTATCGTGAATTTTCCATTCCTTTCTCCTTATTGAGCATGTCTGATTCTATAAAAGCTGCTGGAGCTTACTAATTCCATTTTTATTAACTTGCCCTGCACAAAAATTTTGTCTTCCCCTTTTTGTTCCAGTTGAAATATCAAAAGCAGATTAGATTATAAATATTCAAGAGATATGCTCTCATCATCTATTCCAGTTACCTTTAATAATGGGATGGATGGTGTAGCATATTTTAACAGATGTTTTCTGCGTCCAGCACACAAACTGTTATTGGGAAACTTTTTGTCTTTTCGCATGTAGTAGATGCAGCAGAAACTGTACGACTCTCTAAGATGTCAATAAGTGTAAATATTTTTCTTTCTTTTATTTTGGATAACAATATGATTGGATGAATGTAGAGTATATATAGTTGAAAGAAAAATAGTCATGAAAGCTTTTGGCTACTATGTCATTGTTGACAATTTTAACCTCGGAACCAGTCTCTAAGAATTGGTTATTCCATATTTCTCTGCTTCTACTTGGATATGAACATAATGAACTTTAATTTTGAGAACTAATCCATATACGTCTTTGCAGATTAAAGACAAGGAGAGAAAGGCAAAGGAGCGAAATGCAGCCATCTTGCAAGCAAAGAGGCGACAACAGATGATTTCCAGCCTTCCTGAACTCTTCAACATGATTCATTTCTTATTTCAATCAATGAACTGTTCATTTATGAAAAAAGAGGATCTTGTAGAGAAGCTAATTTTTAGCCATTCTGATATCGTTGATGAAGGTAGTCTATATATGAAAGAAGATTCTTTCTGAATTATGGAAGCTTCAGTTGAGCCTAAGTTCCTTTTCGTGGTTCTTTTCACAGGTGAAGTTGAAGAGCATCTTAAGTTGCTATTAGAACTGGTTCCAGAATGGATTTCCGAAAAGTTCGCATCTGGAATTGTCATCAAGTGAGTTGTCTTTATAGTTAGAAATACAATTTGTATGTTTTAATGTATATTGTATTCCATTACAAGTTGTTTGACATCATTATGTTTCTATTCTTCTTGCAGGATTAATAAATTGTCAAACCCTGAGTCCATACGTGCACGGCTTGAAGAAGCAAAGTGAGCTACATGATGGGTATTTGAAGGTTACTGTAAGAAGCAAATTTAGGGGATAGTGTCGCAATTTTACCCTTTCATTAGACATTTTGTAAACGTTTTAGTTAATTAGTAGTTCATGTAAAGTAAATCTGGGTGGCCTAATCTAGTTGTTAGTATGGAGGCTTTTGTCAAGAATGATTTAGCAACAATGTTATTGAAATATATATTTCCCTTTTTACAGTTTTAAGAGCTTTTTTTTTTTCTTTAAAATTCAAATGAATAGCAAAAAAATTCTATGCATAACAAAAAAATGCTTGGTTTCAAGCTGATTGAGATGTGCTAGTTCTCGAGGGTTATTTCTAAGCATCTTCTCTTTAACCACATTAGTTGGTAGGTCTGATGACACTTCTCATGAAGTTAAAGCAGAATATGATACATCTTGGATCGTATCGACCTTAATGTGCTAGCACTCAATACTTAAGCCATTGCATGTAAACAATACCAATGGCATTCATTCAGCTGACTTTGCTAATTGCTTAGTTTTCTAATACATTGTTCTGGATGATAGGATACATAATCTTCAACCAAGAGTTGCATCTTTTTCCTCAAGGTCTATATGGAGGACCTGTACTGCTGCTAAGATTCCATTGCATCTAGTGTTTCGTCTGCTCATTATTTAAGTAGATTGAAAGTCTCTCTGTGTGCGTGCGCACGCTGTTGTGTTTGTGTGTGTTTACATGTTGCTTGCAAGTCTGACATAACAGTGCTTCTACCTGCCAACGGGCAGTGGTCACAAAAACAGGTCCTTATTGTTTTGTGCACCACAGTTGAGTGAAGATTATGGTACCCGAGCATACAACTCCCTGTCGTTTTTGTTTGTCATGCAAAATATACTGTCAATAGCTACTTAATAAATTAGAATTCCACTCATGTCATAGCTTTACTTACAGCATATATGATGGACCAGAAGTCATTGTTGTATCTAATACTCCATGCTGCCTGTTTGTGTTGTATGATTAATGTGAAGACAGCCGATTGTGCTGCCCTATCCATGCGGTTAGTGATAGTTGTGCAGGATATTTCTTCAACGTGATTGCCTACAGATAGAAGAATACTTACTGTAAATGAAATCTCTTGCATTATAATACCATGTATTAGTTTACGGCGATATAATTTCTTTTTTATCATAATGTTCTTATGTAGCCAATAATGCATGCATTGTTTGTTGTGTTGCTATGAATTAGGCTAACTTACTGTGATGTAATTTATTTTTTATCATAATGTTTTTGTGTAGCTGATAATGCATGGTTTGTTGTGTTGCTATGAATTAGGCTAACTTTTTCTGTATACAACTTGCAATGAGGAGGATTGATCCTTTCGTCCAGTTTGTGGGAACAGAGTTTCTTCTGATGTGTATTGGATCTCCTGGTTAGCTTCGCACGGCAGGTACTTTGTACAAGGTCATGGTCATGACTCCAGCCGAAGATATTAAGGTTCCGAAGATTTTAGCTATTCCACGGGGCCTCCATCCTATATGAGATGTGTATTGAAAAGTGTTGTTAAAAACAAGCGAGAGATGTATACTTATCTTTCAGGTGTTTGTGAGCTTTTAATGCCCGACCATAGTATTACTACAATTAGAAAAGTCATGGATGGAATGGTGTTAGCGACTGATGTGACAAAGGTTGGAGACGTGTACTTCAAGCTGGCAAAATACATGTTAAGGGTTAAGCTAACCCTGTTCTTCATCAACAGAAAAAGGTTAGTATTTTCCTGCTTCAGACAATCTCAAATGTGAATGAAACAATGCTAGTGTCAACTTTGGCCTTACTTTGCTGCATGGAAACAAAAAAGAAACTTCAAATGGTAAACCCTCACTCTCATAATAATGAGATTTTTCAGTCGAATGTATTCAGTGTTAAAATGTACTCTAATTGTTTAGTTCATGATAGCAAGCTAGAAGTACCTTTCAAGAAAATAGGCAAATGGAAACATCACTACGCCAGCTACTATATGTCGATAGGTTACAAAGACATGAGGATTCATCCCGTGTTCAAATGATGCTGCTGTGATAAAGTAGAGAAATGTATAACCGATCTGTGCCAAAACCATGAGAATGTGCAGCTTGAATCTCGTGAAGGCCATCCCGTATGGACATACTCCAGGTGCCATATCTCATTACTCTGCAACTTATCTTTTTGCTACTCTCTCCCTGTTTATAGTCAAAGGATTTACGCACTAAATTCATCCGTATTTGTGAATGTGGTTCTGTTTTGATAATGCCTGCATGTTGAGAGAATTGTGTGCTTAGTACTAAGAACAAAAGTAATGGTTATATTCCCTTAATCAGCTCGTTTGGCTACACTTAATTATTCCTGAAACCATAGCAATGGCCAATATTTCTTCAACCATTGTCGGAGGCGGGTGTCGGGTTCAGTCCAGTGAAGGCAGTTGCATTCAATGAACTTTTTTCCCTGGGTTTTCAAGCCTTGCACGGTTGCACCAAGTGCCCCCCCCCTTATATTTCTCTCAGGAGGCAAACGCTTTTGACGACATATATGCCTACACTCTTTATTAATTTCAATAAAATTTTGCTTCTTTCTTTGATCTGCATAAAAAAATTGGTTTGATTGAACTTGTTCTGTAAGACTGAATGGCTATGGTTTGATTGATTTTATAAGAACGATTAATGAACTTGCGAGACTAAATGAATTCATTATTTAATTTATTAAAATAAAAAGGGCATTTATCGTTAAATTAGTTAAGAATTTGATATTTTGAATACTTGATACGTGTATCGACGAAACAATAATTGTTTTTAAGCACTTGCCCTATACGGATTCTTCCCTATTCTTTTTCTTTTATAGTGATTTGGTGATACGATATAACGCATATGTTGCTGTGGAGAATAAGAATTGTTCTTCCTGTTGGAAATTTGCTTTTGTAAACTTGTTCCAAAGGATTCTGCAGTCTGCAGAATTATTTCTTTCGGAAACATGCCCAAATAATACTGATTGCAGAATTTTCATTCATCATAGCTGCCCCAAATGGGAAAGTTGCACTTAATAACAAGGCAAACCTAATGCGTTAAACCGTTGTTTGGATACAGCTTATTTTTTGTTTAGTATTTCCACTGTTCGATTTTTGGTTAAAAGTTTGTGACCGACTCTTCTGATACAGGAGCTTTTAGTTTACATTCCAAATTCATACCCTCAAAGTTTTACATCCAAATTCATACGCACAAAAGTCAACCATGGGCTTTAAGGCCTCATTTGGCAGCTCGTAATGTACTGATTATTTCTGTTGGATAGGATAAATAATTACCGGATAGTTGGGCGTTTGGTGCAATATCAGGCTAATGACAGTATTATTTATAGGGAGTTTTAACGAAAAGCCCATGGTACTGTTCACTTTAACGAAAAATCACATTTTTACACTAGAATGATTCCGAAGGATATGACCCAAAGGAGGCATATGGGTTCTTTAGCAATTGAAAATTTATAAAATCAATTGCAAAATTAGAGAGAAAAACAACAATCAGATTCAATCTGATTAAAAAAAAAAAATTTGGAAAAAAATAGGAGGGCAGAACAGATAGAGAAGAAGAATTGCAAGAAAAATAGGAGGAAGGAACAGAGAGGAGGAAGAAGAACATCATATTCAGAAGAGGAGGAAGAACCTTGGATTCAGAGGAGAGAGCAAGCGATGTAAGAGTAGAGTGAGCGACGACAGGAACATAGTGGGCGAGAGACTACCCTGACTAATAATACACAGCTTTTTGGTTGGATAACTTAGCAGGTCTGTTGAGCAAAAATTGTACTCAATATGTAAACAAATAATTCATTCGATATAATTTTATCTTCATTTATTTTTTCGAATATGGTTTTTATTAATTCGAGTTCGACCCATTCTAGGTTACGTGCTTATTAATTACAACCATTCTTTTGAGAGAGGAATACTCTTTGATTCCAACTTGAATAAATCATAATTTGGGGATTTGGGTGTTTATTTTATTTTGCGACTGCACCTAAGTCAAGCCTTAGATTGCCCACGTACCCTCGTTGAGGGATTAAGTCACTCGTAGTTCCTGATGTATTTGTTGGGGTTTGATGCCTTGTGCAGTTTTATCTCGTGTAGGCGAGGACTTTAAGCCGTATGAGCTTTTGATGCCTTGTGCAGTTTTAACTCGTGCGTGTAAGGACTTTAAACCATTGGAGCGTTTGACGTCTTGTGCAGTTTTAACTCATACGGGCGAGGATTTTGAGTCGTTGGAGCTTTTGATGCCTTGTGCAGTTTTAGCTCCTGCGAGTGAGGACTTTAAGCCGTTAGAGCGTTTTATGCCTTGTGCAGTTTTAGCTTGTGTGGGCGAGGACTTTAAACCTTTGAAGCAAGTTTGAAATTTGATGCAGTTTTGTGCTATTTGATATTTGACATGACTTTATGTCATTTGAGACTTTTCTTCGGCTTCCATTTGGGATTTGATATGGCTTCGTACCCTTTGTAAAAGCAAGGTGCCCATTTGATTTATGGGGTGTGCTATCCACATACTCTTTTTTACTTCTCATACATTTCTTGTTAATTTTTATCCGTTAATCTTCTTCATTTCATCCTATATGATGGCTGAAAATTAAAAAAATGTGTAAAAAATAAAAATGAATGTGTAGATATCACATCTCTTGATTTATTTGAACTAAAAGATGATGATTGGCAAAAAATGAGTTGATGGGTTTTGACGAGAATGACCCATGTCTTTTCCTTTAATAATCAAAGCCTAGTGCATTTAGGGGGTGAGACCTAGACTCCCACGTGATGAGCAACCTTTCTTTCTTTTATTTGCCGTTTTTTTACTTTGTCTTTAAACCATTTCATTTTGACGTCATACCTGTCACTTTGTTGTCGCCTTTTATCTTTGCACAGCAGCACATCAAGTCTTTGCTTTCATATTGATTAATAAAAGCAAGTGGCAGAGCAACATTTTTTTTTTTTATAAATGCTTTTGTCAAGCTTTTATAGTTAGACTTTCTTTCAAAAGAAACCACATGATTTTATGTTGGAGAGCTGTGGCATTTTGAAGTTGCCACGTTAGTGTCTTTCCCATTTGATTTGGGGAGTTGTCAGCAAGCCTTCTCCTTCTCTTATCTTACCAAGTCCAAATAGGATTTTTTTTTTTTCATTGAGGATAGCTATCTTCTGCTATCTATTTGAGGATGTGGCATGCTTTTAGAATGAAGTCAATGAGAGTTGTTGCATGTCTTTGTTTACTTGTGAGACTAACACAATCTTCTTTTTGCATGCGAATTCTGTGAGTCATCTCCACATTATTTTCTTATGAAATAATGATCTTTTTCAATCTTTGGTGTCGTAGAGCAGTTGCCGCTGATATATTTCTTGTTTTATGCACAAAATTTAATCCATGGGGACCATGCTCATAATGCTCACGTGAGTGGAAAGTTTTGGAGGAGCTTTTGTTTCCCTCTCGTCTTTTCTTTGTGTTTGCGTCAAATCTTCTAGCAACTTAGAAGACAACTTCCTTTATTTTTTTTATTCCCTGTTGTGGCTTTCTTTTCTTTTGCAGACTTTACAATCTTCATTTTTCCTTCTCTTTCGAATCCCTAGCACACAAAGCTTTTGGTGGAACTCTTATATAAAAGGGTAGCCTCCATGTCTTGTACACGTGAGTAGCAAAGAAAACACTGAAGACATGAATTTACAAAGAGAACAATTTCTTTTCTCTCGAGTTGCATCTTGGTCTATTGCTTCCTTCCTGCCTTTTCCACAGGGACTAAGCTTGGCACTTTGAAGCTGCACTTGCGGACCGGCGAGCATGGATCACTTAGACTTGGTTGGAACTTCACGGGGTGGTTTAGACCACCCACAAGAAATTCATGGAGTTGACGACAGCGGCAAGAAGCAGATCATGTAGACTTGATTGGAACTTCATGGGGTGGTTTAGACCATCCCGAAGAAATTCATGGAGTTGACGGCAGCGGCAAGGATGGTTCTGTTTTCAAAACTTCTCTCGACTGTTTGTTGTTGCTGTCATGGTGAGCCGGTGGGCTTAGTTTCCATTTTTTGCTTTGGTAAAAGATGAAGAAGAAAGCAACTTTTCTTCTTTCTCTCCTGCAAAGGTCGAGAGGAAACAAAACAACAGAGAACAAATTTAAAATAAATTTATACATTGCTGCCCTTTGCTGTTTTTTTTTTCCTTATGTTTTTCCCTTGCTTTCTTGCTTGGTTCTTCTTTGCCGTCCGTGCTTCTCTGCTGTCTTCTCCGTGTCCTGCTCTTCTTCCTTTCTTGTTCCTCTGTGCTCTTCTCTATCGTCCTCTTTTTTTTGTCGATCTCCTCCCTAAGAGTAGTATTTTGTTGCTTCTTTTCTCTCTCAATTTCTGCAGAGTACCTCCTCCTCTTTTTTTTTTTTTCTTCCCCCTTGCTTTTGGATCACATCCTTTTATAGAGAGAAGACATGGAGCAGTCGCTTGCCATTTTCACGAAGTGGAGCGGTTTGGAAGAGCCACTACGTTGATCTAGTTGAAGACGTGGGACTATGGGATTGTTCTGGAAGCAAACCACTTCTTGAAGTTTCAGAACGTGATTTTATCCCACCATCTTTTATTCTTATTTATTTAATTGATTGCAAACAAGTATCTTTAATCTTTAATCTTTAATCTTTAATATTAATATTAGAAAGCCAGCAATCAACTTTGGTGTCTCAAGGCTTCACCAAAAAATTCTAGACTAAAATAACCCTCAAACAAAAAAAAACAAAAACCGACACAATAAAATACATTAAAAAACTCATGGACATTTTTGTCAGAATACAAAAATATATAATTTGTTTTATTAACAGAAAAAGAAAAAGAAACAGATAACTCCTCCATTTTAGGAGAGAGAACAACCAACGTGGGGAGAAAAATCTTCAGGATTAGCACGTTTAATTTTCAAACTGCATAGCAGTTTCCATACAACCCACGTCTATCTTCTATTCCCCCATTTTCTGATCAAACTTCTTCCTCACACAATTCCACGTACAACTCTATTCATTCTGTTTTCTAACTGCAGCCTACCACTCCATATTCTCTCCTTCTTTCACTACTATTTCTCTACAGGTTTCAGTTCTCACCCATTTGCATGCTAAGAATGTACACAAATCGGTAAGTCTCTCTCCCGCACATTTTCTTTAAATTCGGTTTGGTTTTCTATAAGACACCAAAGTTGATTGCTGGCTTTCTAATATTAAAGATAAGGTGTTTCACTTCATTGGTTTGTATATTAGCAATTTTTATATATTTGTAACCGTATGATAGGATTACAAATGGTAACGATTTCACTAAATCTCTCTGGCTTTAATTCTTTGTTGTTTTATCCTTTCTGTGTGAGATTCTATCTTATTATTTATAATCCCTGCATTCTTAATCATGTGCTTATAACAACCATTTATTGATTATTATTTTTCTTGCAGTTCCAAGCTTTTGATGAATTAAGGCCAAATCTCACGATCTCCCTCCTTATCCTGCTTTCTTTCAATTTCTTGGTATGCAATATTTCTTTGCCGGGATTTTTTATAATATTATTACTATTATTATATTTTCTTCTTCTATATATATAAATACAAAAGGCAAAAATTTTGAAATAACCATAATCCAAAAATACTCTTATATGATTCAGATTTAAAAAAAAAAAAATTATTTCAATTTGTAGTCTTCTAGCAAAACAAAACTACCACGTAGATGGATAAAAAGGTAAAAACATGGGTATAGAGTTTTTTTCCTTTGGTAGAATGGCTATAGAGTATTTAGGCTTTTCATTTAAGTTCGTAATATGCTTTTCAATTGTTGAACTTGATGCCTGTTTCATGAAAACACACAAGGGCAATTTTGTCAAAAAACATAAATCTAAAATTCATTATATTAGATCAAACAAAAAATAAAACAATAAAAATCATTATATTAGATCAAACAAAAAATAAAACAATAAAAATGGGGAAGACGTGTATTAAATCTCACTAGAAAAGGGAATAACCCCAATCCTCCTCCATTTTAGGAGATAGATTATTATCCCATATAAATGTATAAAAATTTGTAAAAGTTTATTTTATTGGGAAAAAATGAAAAAAAAAACAAATAAAAAAGGACGGATACTTCAAATATCTCTAATCTCTAATATTAGAAAGTCAGAAATCAACTTTGGTGTCTCAAGGCTTCACCAAAAAAAATTGGACTGAAAAGCCTCTTAAACAAAAAAAATTAGAACTGACCAAATTTGATACATGAAAACACACAAGGACAATTTTGTCAAAAAACATAAATCTAAAATTCATTATATTAGATCAAACAAAAAATAAAACAATAAAAATGGGGAAGACGTGTATTAAATCTCACTAGAAAAGGGAATAACCCCAATCCTCCTCCATTTTAGGAGATAGATTATTATCCCATATAAATGTATAAAAATTTGTAAAAGTTTATTTTATTGGGAAAAAATGAAAAAAAATAAAAAATAAAAAAGGACGGATACTTCAAATAAAAAATAAAACGTGAAACTGAAAAATTGCACCCAACATTCAGCAAAAAGCAGAGTTTCTAATCAAACTGAACTACCAATATATTATTTTATTGAAAAAAAATTGATAAAAATTCGGCAAAAAAAGAATTGATAAAAAAAATACAAAAGAGACACGAGAAATCCCTCAAATAAAAAATGGAACGTGGAAAATGAAAACTGCACCCACGTTGAGCAGAAAGCAGTTTGATAAATAACGTTTAAAATCAGTCATCAACCCTCACCTAACGTTTAAAAATTGAGAAAAAAAAAAGTAGAAACAATATAAACAAATAAATAAACATGGTAGCCAGATAGCTAAAATCAACAACAAATTATTATACAATGATGAGTAACTGGACAATCAGATACCATTCAATCTTCATAAACAATATCACACACTGTAGTACCGTAAAAACTGGAAAATAATAATAAAAACAAATGATCAAACATATTGATCAATATTTATCTGGCAATAATGTCCATGAGTTACTCTACACACTCTACATTCAACCATTCCAATTTCACGATCCCTTGCGCTCTAACGTGGGATAAAACTGGTATTAAGCAACACCCGAGTCATCATTTTTCTTTATTTCAATTTTTTCGCTTTTTTGCTTTGCCATTCTTCTCCCACTTCTTCTCCCCAGGCATAAAAAGGAAATTAATCTAGGTGTAAGTTTCTTTTTTTCACTTCTTTTTCCTGCATGGTTGTACTCATTTTACACATTTTCATGCAAGCATAATATGTAATTGTATGAATTCCCAGGTTTAGCTTCATATGGGTTCTTTTAACTTCTTCCTTTGGAATCTTCATTGTGCGTTTTTTAAAATATCGGTTAGATTATGAGTTTCAATTTTGATTATATTAATGTGCTATATGTGTGCTATGGTAATTTTAAAAATTATTTTAAAAATTATTTGTTTTCATTCTCAGGATATTTACAAGAATACCCACAAAAAATGAAGATGGAACTACCTATTCATAAGATCCCAAACAGACGTGTCTCTATTTTTACACCTGGTTGGGAGATATCTGTCGGAGTAAAAACTACTGATCTAAGCCAACTGATTCTCAAAGAGTGGAAAAAGAAGAAGCATGAGCAGTATGTATCCTAAATTATATACTAAATTTGTTACAAGGAACTTAATTATCTTTAATCTTAGAAAGCCAGCAATCAACTTTGGTGTCTCAAGGCTTCACCAAAAATTTCTGGACTAAAATAACCCTCAAACAAAAAAACCTAAAACTGACATAATATATAATACATTAAAAAACTCATGGGCATTTTTGTCAGAATAGAGAAACATAAAATTTGTTTTATTAGCAGAAAAAGAAAAAGAAACAGATAACTCCTCCGTTTTAGGAGAGAGAACAATCAACGTGGGGAGAAAAAATTTCAGGATTAGCACGTTTAGTTTTCAAACTGCATAGCAGTTTCCATACAGTTTTCAAACTCACACAGCCTTTTATCATAACTTCTCTGTTGCATTTGTTCACGATATCACTCCATCGCCGTTTTATCATAACTTCTTTTCACCTCTAATATTGATAGCCTCCCTGAAATTTCCAGCGTTATTATATTTCCATTGGTGTTCTATCAATTTGGCTTGGCTTTTTCTCCAATAGAACTCTATGTGCAGCATCGCAAAGTATCTTTAATTTTGTTTCCTTTCTCCACGAATCAAAGGCTTTCAGCGTTTCGTCGATGATGCAATTGAAAGGTACGGAATCATGCAAATTCCCAATATTTATGAAGTTTTCGTTTCAATTTCTCTCAAAAAATTCTTTCGTTTTGTTATTGTTTTTTAGCAAGTCGTGAGAGTTGGTTGCATAGGAAGAAGGATCAATGAAATTGCAAACGTTGTGTTCCAATTAATCCAACCACTTCTCTTCATTTTTGCTTTTATCATTATGTTGGCTCTCTTTTTAGTGTTTGCTCGAGTCCTTTTCAATTCCAAATGCAAAAAAAAATACAGAAACCAAGTTTTTCCAAACCTTTTGTTTATATTTCAAGCTATAATTCCTTTCTCCACAAATCAAAGGCTTTCAGCGTTTCGTCCATGATGCAATTGAAAGGTACGGAATCATGCAAATTCCCAATATTTATGAAGTTTAAGCTTCAATTTCTCTCAAAAAATTCTTTCGTTTGTTATTGTTTTTTAGCAGGTCGTGAGAGTTGGTTGCATAGGAAGAAGGATCAGTGAAATTACAAACGTTATGTTCCAATTAATCCAACCTCTTCTCTTCAGTTTTGCTTTTTTCATTCTGTTGGCTCTCTTTTTATAGTACAAAATCAAACTCGATTATCAAACTCGATTGAACTCGGTCAATATAGTACAAAATCAAACGGAAGTAAACCAAGAAAACATAGGACCAACATCTGCAGGTAATTATGATTTCTTATTTTTTTTGTCTCTATTAAATCCATACGTTGTATGAATATTTTTGTACGAATTATTAAGACAAATATAGTAAGATTGAACGAATAAGTGATTTTACATTGTCATTGCCTTTTTGTACTATCAATGCAAACATCCATTTAATCATTATGTTATGTCTATAACAATTTCAATATTTGGATTGTATATATTTACCATAGTGACCAACGTTTTAACAAGTACTCCAAACAAAAGAAAAAAAAATGAAAAAAAAGGAAAGGAATATGTCTGGAACGATAGGAGATAAAAAATTTATGTAAACTTGGAATAACAGTTCAACTATAATAGTCAAGAGAAAAATATAAAAAGAACATCACATAAAGATATAGTACATCAATACTAAAGGGCAAAAATTGTGAAGGAAAAAAAACATGCAGCACATAATTACACAGATGCAAAATCAATGGAAGTAAAAAGCACAACCCAAATCAGAGAAATGAAATCATAAATCTCATCCACGGATCTAACTCAATCAGTTCCAATTGAGCTCCAAAAAATTGAATTTTTAACGAAGACCTCGAATTTCACAATTATAAGCCGGAAATTTTTTTGGCCCCTCCTTCTAGCCCATATATTAAAAATTGCGAAAAGCCCCTTTTCTCAAAAACAGAACTTCTCAATCAAATGAAAAGAAAAAGAAAAAAAACGTAATGTATACCATTGATTCAATTACAAAACAAAAGGAAAAAATTAATTTTGTATGTAGGTACTTATATAATATTCTATGCTTACTAATATTTTTCGTGCACTATTACGTTTCTTGGTTTAGAGCAACAAAATGTATATGTTACTAATGAGAGACAAAGCCAATGAGAGCAATGGCGGGATCAACAACGTATGAGGCAGAATTCAATGAGTTCAAGATAAAGACACAATTATTTAGCACGGCAACGATCCAATTATCGTGTTCAACAAATCCATCGCTCAAACATAATGTTATTTGGTGGCAATACTGATCAAGTTCAACACCCTAACATAGTGCAATTAGATGAAGGCAGTAGCAATCATGTTGAACGATATGAGTTCATGATATGTTTTGTCGTCAAGTGTATCAAGGTCAATTGAAGTTCTTGGATTGTTTTTATACTTTTTATTTAGCTTTTTGCAACTAAATTATAAGGATCTTCTTTGTTATTTATTACTTTTTTTTTAGATATTCTAGACAAAATACTTTAAATTCATGCCTGTATTATTAGAGATGATAATTGCCTTTATTTTATATTTCTATACATTGAACCAATTCTCGCATATAAATACATCTAAAATGTGTAAGTCGTGCGTAGTGCGCCGTGATTAAAAAAGTGTCTTTTCGCACGCGCGTGAGAACACCATAATAGGCACTGCTGTGTGTGAGAGAGTATTCACGTCAACAACTTCAAATTTATTGCTTCCAATTATGTGCAGCCATCTTCTAGATTTCATCCCTCACCTCCATACTTGGTATCATACTTTCTAAAGCATATACATTGACAAGTACAATGGAAAAAAACTAACACAACCCACATTTAGGGGCACGTAGCGCCCGTGATGCAAAAATGCCTCTCGCACGCACGTTAGTGCGTGCAGAGAGGCTAGTAGACTTTTAAAGGAGCCAGCCCAATCTTACTTTTCGGAATGAACTTAGGGCTGTTTTTCTTTTGTTTTTATTTTGGCCCTCTTTAAAGCTCTTTACTTCGTTTTTTAAAGGGCTGTTATATATTTTCTTTGTGAAAGTAGATGGCTCAACAAGGTCTACACCATATAAAAGGTGTGGGGTCAATATTATTAGTATGGGTATTATTTAGTACAAAACAGCACTAAACACCTGAAATCGTAGTAGTTATCCTATCCAGTTTGTTATACGGGCTACCAAACAAGACCTAAGAAACTGTATAAAATTCTAAAAGAAATAAGCTTGAGGATAATAAAGTAATCTCCCATGTCTTTTATTTAGTCATAGGGTTACTTGCAATAAAGCGCGTGGATTATCCTAAAATATTTAATTGGTCTTGGTATTTCTCCTTAAAATCTATGTCCAACTTGGTATTAATATGAATTTACCATTTTGGTAATCTGAAGTTACCATTGGGACCCTCCTGATAAAAGTCAAAATCATGTAAAAATATAGCCATATGTACCGTGACTGGACGACATTTTTCTTGCTGGTCACATATTATATTATATATGATGCTTCTGTAGCATCATTACGCAGGTGGATCTTATATCATATAATGTACCATATGTAACTCCATTGCAGTTGCAGGAGGACACCGTACAGTACAAGGAGGACGGATTGTTATTGTTTGATTGCCGGATAGCACGCCATTTTTTATTAGAGGCCGGCTGGCAGTTTACGTGGATTGTTTATAGCTGCTGATCAATCACTAATATGATTGGATGTTTACAATTAACTTTGAAGAAACCAATGGAGGTTTTTGGAATTTGGTTTCTTCCGCCATTTTTACAATAAAAAGATGCTCAATATACCAGCACAGAGCATCCCAGATTGTTTGAGGCTGTGAAAAATAGGGAGGTAAAACAATGAGGCAAAGAGAGACGCTGGAATTCAGGACACCCCAACACCCGTCGTCATCGGGCTTGGGCGCAAACACTTGGGGTGGTGCTTCTCCTTTGTTAGCACGAAACATACCGAAAGAGTCGCTTGAACAGAAGTATCTGAGGCTCAACACGATTCGAGTGCGCGACGAGATATTCCCGGTTGAGGATGAGAACTTTGACAACTTGCCTAGGACTCCTGTGCATAAACAAGAATGTCCTCCAACGCCGAGCAGAAACAGAAAACAATATATAATGAAGCTTTTGTTCACACCAAAGAGAAATAAGAGTACTACTACGACGATGACGAATAACACTACACTGGGTCGGAATTCAAAGAAGAAGTCGTGGTTTCCTCGAATGGATCCTCAAAACAGGTGGCCTCAAGGTTGGTGATGATTCCGTCTGAGTCGTGCAAGGCAAAGTTTGGAAGAGAAAAATGGAGCGCGGAGGCAAAGCAAGTTTATGGCCGGCTGGATTTACTTAAATTATTGTACTTACTAAACAGGTTATTGAATGTGATTTGCGTTAAACCTCTATATTTTGGTCCTTAGCTGCATAGCTGAGTGAGACCTTACAGTTCACGTTTATATTTTCTCTCTTCTAATATTTTCTTATTTTTTCAGTGAGCGGGTCACTTGATTGTGTGGTGGATTGCTGAGTAAATGTAAATTGTGGTTGTGTAAGGAGACGGCAATTTTCCAGTTAATTTTTCTAGATATCCATATAATCTAATTTAAAGCTCGGTTTTGCTTCTTATGATATCTACTTTGAAAGCAATTTAGAGAACGCTTTTAAAAGCTCTTGCCGGAAGTTCAATAACGTGATATTTTTTTTATTACATTAGAAAGCATCAAATCTGTGACAAATGTAATTTTAACTAGTGTGATTCCAAATCCATTATCCCACATCTGTCAAGTCGAGAAGTTTCACATGGTTTATAACATCTTGTTCATCATACAAGGAGAAATTTGGTTTTCATCCCTCTTTTTCAACTCCATTGATTGAAACCTTATTTTTCTTCAATTTTTAATCAAGGTCCCTTGGTTTTAGTAAACATCATTAATTATTTCAATAATAAAATATTTTACATATCAAGATAATTAAATTTTATTTCTAAATTATTCATTTAGTGTTAGAAACGTTACATTTGATATATTTATATTTGTGGCTAAATTTTGTATCATATATTTTTATTTTTAGTTTGTACCCATTTTAATTTGCAACTCTTTTTTTAGATTGTGCCAATTTTCTATTCAGTTTTAGCTTGTACCCATATATTTTTTTTTTTTTTGTGTCCATATTTTTCAAACTTTTATTTTTACTCATATTTTTTTGACCTTTTATTTGTACCCATAATTTATTAATAATGTACCCATTTGTCTTTAAAAATATACCACTTTGTTATATGTAAAATGTACCTCTTTTTTTTTTTTTTTTGTAAGTACCATCTCTTTTGTGTAAAATGTACCCATTGTTATATATATATGAAATGTACCCATTATATAAAACGTGTCACTTTTTTTTTTTTTGTATAAAATGTACCAACTTTTTGTATGTAATATGTATCATAAAAAAATTACCAATTTTTTGTATGTAAAATGTCATTAATATAAGTAATGACAAATCATGGGTTTTATTTAAGTATAATTTTTTTTTAATATTTTCAACAAATTATGGATTTTATTTAAAATCTCATTAATATAAATAACTACAAATATCAAATTTTAATTTAAAAATTATAAAAACCTACATAGAAATGCATTATTGCATTAATTTCAGGGACTTCAATAAAAAAACCGAAAACCAACAAGGTTTCAATCAAAGAACGTTGATAAATAGGGACCGCATCCAAAATCACCATTTGGGTCATTTTGGTTAAGGTCTCTAATTAACCTAGTTGTTAGAATGAAACCTTATTTGTTTAAATAGTTTGATTAAGGTCCCTTACATCATTTAAGGGATTTAACTCATGCATTTATGCATTCAATATCCCACAAATTATGAAATTTAAACAAATCAAAATAATATTGTTACAAATATAACAAACTTAAAAATCAATAATAGAGTAATTTATTCTTCACATAGTTCTCGCAAAAAAAAAAAAAAAATCTACCCACATAATTATTAATATAGTGCAAGTAATAACTATTGATATATTTTAAAATATAAAATAAAAACATATAATTAGCATGCATACGTTCATAAAAAATATTGGTTCAAATTATATTTAAAATAAGGGTACATATTAAAATTCAAAACTATGGGTACAAATTAAATTGAAAATATGGGTACATATTAAAATTCAAAAATATGGTACAAGTTCGAACTAAAAAGAATATTGGTATAAATTAAAAAAAAAAGATACAAATTATAAATAGAAATATATGACAAAAAAAATACTAAAAAGATTATATTTGAAAATGATTAATAATTTTTCAATTTCAAATTGACAATAATGACTTGTAAATAATTTAATATTCAAATAATGACATCAAGAAAAGTCAAGAGACCTTGATCAAAAATGAAAAAGGAATGAGGTTTCAATTAATGAGAAGGAGAAATGAGGGATGACAACCAAATTTATCCTCATACAAAATGATTGGAAAGACAGACTATTTGAAGTAAAATTGGTCTTGAACCTTGAGTTTAGACTTGAGTGTGATAGTTAAATATATAATTAATGTAAAAATATATTTAATTGTCAAACGATTGGCCTCAGGCTCGGGCTTTAAAAAATTAAATCCATTAATTAATATTTTAATTTTGAAATAAGTTTTTTAACGTTTAAACTCATCAAACTCATCATTTCAGATGAAGGTTTAAGATGAGAAATGTTGAAGCCACACATCCTTTTACGTTGAACAGTCACCTCTCAAAATGATACCTGTTGTGAACAGCATATTAGTATTATAAATACATGCATCTGCATATCAACCAGATCATTGAAAATCATCCATCCTTCCATACAGAGCATAGAGAACCACATTGATATTTGCCAGAAATTAAATTTTTCGGTGTTGGAATTCTTGTTTAGATCGTTGAATCCTAGGGAAGCAGACACCTACAGAACTACAAGCCCAGAGTAAGGGCTAATTTTTGTTTCGAGGACATTGCGATGCGTAAGCCTTGATCTTCATTTTTATCTGTTTAATATTACTTTCGTTTTCCATACTCTGTCAATATACCTAGTTGTAATTTATTAATTATTACCTTATACGAATTTTTTTCTATATATATATATATATCATTGATTGTTAATATATATCCAACAGGAACAACAAATAAAAATGGAGAGACTCATGTCAAACAGAAGTGACCTGCAATATGTACCTGAATCTTACATATATATTACCCCTTGAAACTAGACCCGGGAATGTACAAGTTTCACTATTTGATAGCATCCCAGTTATGGATTTTCTTGGCACTGACAAACCACAGCTGATCAAGCAGATCATTGAAGCTGCCCGAGAATTTGGTTTTTCCAGGTTTTCCATACTCGTTTTATTTTTTTAGTAGTGATTTTCACTCTCTCGTTTTCTCATTTTATAGCTTGTCTTCTTGTTTTTTGTCTGTCCTTGGATTCTTCTTCGATTTATTCATTCCTAAAAGCTAGAAAAAAGAGTCGTGGACGGGAGAAAAGAGTGTGAACATGACTTACCTCTTCTTTCTTTTTGTTTTGGTGGGTTTTATTTGAATTAAAAGGCAGATTTACAAATCGAAAACTTGATTTGCAAATGTAGTTGATTAATCATGGAGTGCCAGCCAATCTGATGCATGATATGTAGTGAATGTGTCCAAGGAGTTTTTTGAGCAGCCTTCTGAAGACAAAGCAAGCCTCTATTCTGAAGATGCTAAAAAATGTTGCAGACTATACACCGGCATCGACTATGTGCAGGAGCAGAAACATTACTGGAGAGACAGTTTAAGACACGCTTGTCATCCTCTGGAGGAATACATCGATTTCTGGCCTGAGAAACGGGCTAAATATCGGTATTTTAATCACTTCCCTATAGTTATTCTTGTTGACAATATCCAAAAAGTTGTTAGAGTTGTTACCAAAATTAGTTAGTTAAATAGCTTAGACTGCAAGTTAGTCATGATGGCTATATAAACTGTATTCTCATAGTTGTAAAAATTAATTCAGTATCAATGTAATCAATTACTCTCTCTCTCTCTCTCTTATTCTCTTTCTGCATTTCTGTGCTTCTCTGCACTACTGTTAATATCTTATTCTCTTTCTGCATTTCTGTGCTTCTCTGCACTACTGTTATTATGGTATCAGAGCCATGGATTGATCTTTGGTGATCCTCTTCCACTGTGGGTGAACGAGTTTTCATACAAGCTTGGATGTTCGAGTGCGTTTTCTGATGATCGGGTCGGATTCGTCTAGATTGCACTTGAGGACCAGCAAAGTCGTGATCTTTATCTTTCTTCTCTGATTTTTTTTTTTTTTTTTTTTTTGGACTGGGGTCGTAGGGAAGGTTGTCGAGAACAATTCCAAGTACACTGTCGTCTTCGAAAACCCTCCGGATTTGATCGAATTTCAGAAAGAACGTCACAGATTGCATCAAGATTGGGTTAATGGCGAATGGGTTCGGCCCAATAAGCAGGAAGTATTGGCGGCTTCAGATACTCCACAAGAGTTAGAGCATGTGTTGCCTGCCCAAAAAGATTCTAACAATCTTGAAGTGGCTACTAAACTAGAAAATTTGAGGGCTGCAGAGGAGAATCCTGAATCAACCAATTCAGGGAAGAAAATGGACCAGCCAAGTTATCCATGAAGCATCAAGGACAAAAAGATGTTAGCCCGTAATGGTAGTGCTACAAACTCGTGTCCGGTTAAAAAGTTGAAGGAGAAGGAGCACAAAATCTCAAACTGGAAGTCGATTGATCCCAGAAGCAGGGTATGTCTGTGCACTGCCTAGCCAAAAGAGAGAGAAAGAAAAGGATAAGGAAGTGTCTGCAAGTGATTCGGAGTAAGGACAATGTGTTATGTGTTTCAAGATTCAAGTTCTCAGGTTTTGTCTTAGATTACTAATTTTCTTTCCAACATATCAATTGTTTGTGATAATGTCTCAGTGAGAATTTTCTTGGGAATTTTGGAAGTGTCAAGGCCGATAGCCATATACTTCAGATTTGTTCAGATTTGTGCACTCGAAAAAGGCCGATTGCCAAGAGTGTGTTGAATGCATTTTGTTTCCTCCATAAGGCCGATAGCCGGAGCAACGTTCTTGAAAAATTTTGTTTGTTGTTATTGTGTGCAACTCCATTAAGGCCGATTGCCGGAGTGTAGTTCTTGTTCCCTTTCTTCATTGAAGGCCACTGAAGAAGGTTGTGTTTCTTGATTTCTGTGATTGTAAGAAGTTGATTGCTGGATGGTCTGCTTCAATCTCAAACTGGGCAATCCCAGTTGAGATTGAGGGGGGATGTTGACAATGTCCAAAAGGTTGTTAGAGTTGTTACCAAAATTAGTTAGTTAAATAGCTTAGGCTGCAAGTTAGTCATGATGGCTATATAAACTGTATTCTCATAGTTGTAAAAATTAATTCAGTATCAATGTAATCAATTACTTTCTCTCCCTCTCTCTCTCTTTCTTATTCTCTTTCTACATTTCTGTGCTTCTCTGCACTACTGTTAATATCTTATTCTCTTTCTGCATTTCTGTGCTTCTCTGCACTACTGTTATTAATTCTACGCTTACAAACATTTTCAAAAATACTTTGTTTTCCGTTCAATTATCAGTCATAAGGAAAATATGTGTTTTCTTAAACTACTATACACGTATATTTTTTGCATGAATAATACATGTATATTGTTTGCATACTTATACATGTACTATTAGCGTATTGAGGAAAAACTACAAATAAAGAAATTAAACAAATAATACGCACTGAAACATTATGTAATGGCTCAATTCGTCATTGAATCCTTTAAAGAGCTACTGAATAATACACGTTGTATTTTTCATGTACATAAATACGTGTTCAGTAATTATTTTAAGTTACTTCTGCAATTCAAATATTGTTAAAGATGTATTTTCATTTTGTTTCTGATCTAAAATCTCAGAGAAGTGACGGGAAATTATTCTGTGGAGGTGAGAAAGCTGGGGCTTTGTCTTCTGGATCTAATTTGTGAAGGGGTAGGACTCGAAACTGGATTTTTTGAGGGTGAACTGAGCCAAGTGCAAGTGATGGCTGCAAATAATTACCCACCATGTCCAGACCCAAGTTTAACCTTGGGATTACCTAAACACTTTAATATTAATCTCATAACTATTCTTCTCCAAGAACAAGTTAATGGCCTTCAAGTTTTGAAAGATGAGCAGTGGCTGGCTGTTGAGCCTGTCCCTAATGCATTTGTGGTCAGTATTGGTCACGTGTTACAGGTACTTCACCCACATCTATTACATGTTTATCTGAGAAGTTTCCCGTACAGGAGGTTCATTTTCATCATGAGCGCCGAATATTAAGAATGTACGCATGTTCCATAGCCGTATTATATCTAGCCAGACTTATATATACTTCATTCTGTGGACGAAATTCGTTCTTTATTAAAGAAATTAGTGTGCATCAGTGTTTTTGAAGGTGCATTAATACTATATTGATACGCATTGTTGACGACAATAATATATATATATATATATCTCAATAGATTATTAATAACAGATCAATAGTCCGTTGTTTAACAACATTCTCATGCATTTTGTTATGAATACAGATTATTAGCAGTGGGAATCTGAGCAGTGCTGACCACAGAGTTGTGACAGATAGTAAGGTTTCAAGGACATCAGTCGGATGCTTCATAAATACTTCTAGCACCTGCCGTATTGAACCTGCAAAAGCACTTATTAAGGACAGTTCTCCACTCTACAGAGCTTTTATATATAAAGATTTTGCTAGCACCTACATACAAGGTACTCTTGATGGAGTAGCGCCGCTCGACCTTTATAAGCTCCAACCTTAAAGCAGCCAACGTCCATTTGATCGTGTCATTTAGTTTCCAATTTGTTGACAGAGGTCTTGGATAGAGATATAATGTGGTTGCTTGTATGCTTGTGATGCTGCCACTTGTCCAAAGATTATAGATAGGCAGTTTGTTAGAAGTTAGTGAGTTGTATAAATACCTCATCAATGTAATTACTTCTTCACTAAGAAATGAATACAAGAATCATTTTCAGCTATCTTTCCTCTGCTTCTATGTGATGCTTCATCTTCTCTGTGTATAGCTTAACAATCTTTGGATTGGAATCTCGTGGACGTATACGGGAGTTTGTTATGTCAACTAAAATTAAAGCTCTCCAAGGTTGAAGTGTGTTATGATTAAATGAATTCATTATTTAATATTAAAATAAAAAGGCACGTATCGTTAAATTAGGAATGAATCTGATTCTCTGAATACTTGATACATGTATCGATGACACAATGTTCTTCCTGTTGGAAATTGGCTGTTGTAAACTTCTTCCAAAAGATTCTGCAAGATTATTCTTTCGGAAATATGTACAAATAATACTAGTTATGGAAGTTTGATGAAAAATACAACTAGAGTGATAAGACTTTACCTGATTAGAGAGAAAAAGGGAAAGAGAGATAAAATAACCTAAACATATTTTCATTCATCATAGTTGGGCCTAACAAATAGGAACCCAACATAGAGGGGCGCTAAACCGTAGTTTAAATACAGTTTAATGTTTGTTTATCTTTATTCGATTTTTGGTTAAAAGTTTGTGACCGGTTCTGTTTTTGTTTGTTTCTCTAATTCCTTTTTTACTATAGGAAAAGAAATTGACGTTACAACTTCAAGTTCTTAGGTAATCGTCCCCTTTTGTCTCCATCATATCTCTACCCTTTTGATTAGGAAGCCATTATTTTGCATATCAAATTCAAAAGAAATTCAAGCTAAAACAAGGCCATAGCAATTAATCTTCCTAATCAATTGTGAGTAACATGCATACGTCAGGCTTTTTTAGAAGAAAAATAATTTCACTACGTTAATCACTTAAGGCATAGCTCTAGTTCTCCGTCCATAACCCGAGACCTACACCTTAAGCCCTAAGCTCTAGTTCTCCATCCATAATCCAAGACCTACACCTTAAGCCCTAAGCTCTTCCCAAGACATTTTAGAACCCTAAACCCAAAATGATCAACCCCAAACCTTGACGAACCTTTTAAAACGCTAAATCCTAAAAGTAAACCCTAGGCTTTTAGGGCCTTTATAAAATCCTAAAAAAAATAAGCTTGAGGACAAGACGGTAATCTCCCACCCCTTTTATTCAGTCATAGGCTTACTTGCAATAAGATGTGTGGCTTATCCTAAAATATTTTATTAGACTTAGTATTTTTTTCTGAAATATGTTATTTTTCCTTAAAGCTAATGTCCAACTTGATATTTAATATGAATTTACCCTTATGATAATATGAAGTTACCATTTGGACCCCCTCATAAAAATATAGCCATCTGTACCGTGACTGAAGGACATTTTTCTTATTTGTCACATTTGTTTATATGATGATTCTGTAGCAACATTACGCAGTTGGATTTGGGGTCACATGTTTTTGACACACATTTTGACACACGTTTTTGCGGACACACACATTTAACTGTCTCTCTTTATGCTTTACCTCATAAATCATGTCTATCAAAAATCACCCCAATCGTATTTGTCCATTCTCTTTAAATTTAGTGTCTCTTTGTAAAACCGTATTTATCCATTTTCTTCACTACAAATGAATGTTTTAATGGTTTTGGATTTGTCTAATTTTTTTGCAAAGATAATCTATGAATAATGTACTAAAATATAGACCGTTCGGACCGTTGAAATATATTAAGAAGTGAACCCCACAAAATGAGTGTCAAAGTATGTTAGATATATATAGACGGAGCCACCTTGGGCCCAGAGGGGGTGGATGAACCCACTCAATTTTTTTTTTTTGAGAAAAAAATGCACATAATACATACAGTAATCCCATGTGATAGAGCATTTCTTACTATGAAATTTTTTAAGAATCAATTAAGAAATTGGATTACAGATCAATGGATGAATAATAATATGATTATTTTTATAGAGAGAAATATTTGATGGTATTAGTAAATTTTTAAGCTTTTTAATTTGTAACTTTGTTGTTTGACAACGCCCAAATATATATAACAATGAGGCAAAGAGAGATCGATCCTGGAATTCAGGACACCCCAACACCCATCGTCATTGGGCTTGGGCACAAACACTTGGGGTGGTGCTTGTCCTTTGTTAGCACGAAACATACCGACAGAGTCACTTGAGCAGAAGTATCTGAGGCTCAACAAGATTCGGGCGCACTACGAGATCTTCCCGGCTGAGGATTAGGACTTCGACAACTTGCCTAAGACTCCGCGCATAAACAAGAATGTCCTCCAACGCCGAGCAGGAACAGAAAACAGTATGTAATGAAGTTTTTGTTCACACCAGAGAGGACTGGGCTGGAATTCGAAGACGAAGTCGTGGCTTCCTCGAATGGATCCTCAAAAGAGGTGGCCTCAAGGTTGGTGTTGATTCCATCTTAGTCGTGCATGGCAAAGTTTCGAAGATGAAAATGGAGAGCGGAGACAAAGCATGTTTATGATCGGCTGGATTTACTTAAGCTCTTGTACTTACTAAGACAGGTTATTGAATTTGATTTGCATCAAAATCTATATATTTTGGTCCATAGGTGCATAGCTGAATTAGACCTTACAATTTAAGTTTATACTTTTCCTCTTTTAATTTGTTATTTTTTTCAGTGAGGGGGTCACTTGATTGTGTGGTGGATTGCCGAGTAAGTGTAAATTGTAATTGTGTAAGGAGATGGCAATTTTCCATTTAGTTTTTCCTAGAGATCGGATATAATCTAATTAAAAGCTCTATTTTTCTTCTTATGATATTTGCTTCAAAAGCAACCTAGAGGACGCTTTTAAAAGCTCTTGCCGTAAATCATTAAAAGGTCCAATCTTCAATAATGTGATATTCCTTTTATTTCATTAGAAGAATTGAATCCGTAACAAATGTTAATTTTAACCAATGTGAAACCCATTATCGAAGATGGATTGTACTTGTCACCCGTAGAGCTCTCAACAATGTGATTTTTTTTTATTGTTTACCTAACAATGTATAACATGCAAATAATTATGATCGACGATTCCAAATTGTAATTGTTGTGGTCACCCCTATTCATGAGTGATGATTTCAAATTCATGTTTAACAATGAATTAGTTAGTCAATTTGGGCATATTCAAGTTGATTAGGACATATTACGCTCTTAGTATTCAAGTTTAAATATTTTCTTCCGTAAAACTGTGTCGTCATATTATCATTCAAATATATATCAGTAAATTTGTTTAATTTTCATCAAAATTCTTCAACAAGATAGTTGTTTGTAGATTCCCCTTAAGATCATATTTGTTTGTTTTATGCATCTACGACCAAATAAAAAACTGAGGGAAGAACATATTAATAACACCTAATTATTGTTGGTATTGAAAAGTTTACTAACTCAATACCAAAATATGTGGGTGATAAGTTTACAAACTCTATCACACCTCTCACTTTCACTCTCAATAAAATTGGACAAAAATTTGAGAAATGAGGGAAGCTACAAGCTTTGGCAAACAAGGCACTTTGATATTAAAAACAGATTGCAAATACACTTCTAGAATTGAATGACAAATCATATGGGATTAATGCACTAAAGCCTTACGAGAGGCTTCCTTAAATACAACACAACCTACACCTTTACACTATCAATTGACAGCACACAGACAGCAGCATATCTGCTGTCTTTAACACATGGGAACGTGAAAATGAAGAGACCAAATGTATTCCAGGTTGTCTACATTCGGCTAGCACACAGCAGCTGTCTTTCCAGCTGCAAATAACACAGATTCGACTAGCACATGGCAGCACACTGCTGTCTTCCTGCTAGCACATCACATGGCAACACACTTGCTGTCTTTCATCACCATTCGGCTGAATAATGAAGGAGCAATGATGATTATATTTTGCTGGAAACAATCTGTAAAGAAAGGTTAGCATCACATGGACAGATCACATGACTTTTAATTTGAATTTCCAACATGCCCCCTCAAATTAAAACGCCTTCATGCCTAGCATTTCACGTAACAGCCGGAATGATTCAACTGGTAATGGCTTAGTGAAGATGTCTGCCACTTGTTCCTTCGTGTGACAATAGACAAGCTCAATTGTCTTTTGCTTCACATGGTCCCTTAGAAAATGGAACCTGGTATCAATGTGCTTGCTCCTTCCATGTTGAACAGGATTCTTTGCAAGCTTGATTGCAGACATGTTATCCACATGAATCACAGTCGATTCCACTTGTGGATGACACACTGACTTCAATAGATTTCTTAACCAAATTGCTTCACATACTGTTGAGGCTACAGCAACATACTCGGCTTCACATGATGACAAAGCAACAATTGATTGCTTCTTTGAAGTCCATGAGAAAGCTGTTGATCCTAGAAAAAACACATAGCCAGTTGTGCTTTTCCTTTCATCTTGGTCACCTCCCCAATCACTATCTGAATAACCAAATAATTTTGCATTTTCACCAAAATTATAAAACAGACCATAGGTTAGAGTACCTTTTATGTACCTCAAAATTCTCTTAGCAGCCAGCCAATGAGACTCCCTTGGTGTTTCCATGTATCGACTCATGAGTCCAACACCATAAACTATATCAGGTCTTGTGATTGTAAGGTACCTTAGACTTCCAACCAAGCTTTTGTACACGGTTGAGTTTACAAACTCACCTTCTCCTTCCTTGGACAGCTTCAATCCAGTTGCAACTGGAGTGTTGACAATATTGCACTTATCCATATTGAATTTCTCCAATATATCTCTCATGTACTTTTGTTGAGAGATGTAGATACCGTCACTTTCTTGCTTCACCTCTATGCCAAGAAAGTATGACATTAATCCATTGTCAATCATCTCGAATTCACTGAACATGGATTGCTTGAACTCACAGAACATTGCTTCATTATTTCCTGTAAACAACAAGTCATCTACATAGAGACAAATAATTAAGAACTCCCCTTTTGCACCATTCTTCATGTAAACTGAATGCTCGTATGGACATTTCTGAAATCCATTTTGGTGAAGGTAGTTATCAATCCTTGAGTTCCAAGCTCGTGGTGCTTGCTTGAGGCCATACAAAGCCTTCTTCAAACGATACACCTTTTCTTCTTCTCCTTGTACTTGGAAGCCTTCCGGTTGTTCCACGTACACTTCTTCCTCAAGAACTCCATTAAGGAAGGCTGACTTGTCATCTAGTTGATAAATTTTCCATTTATGATGAGCGGCAAGAGAGATTAGCAATCTTACCGTGTCAAGTCTTGCAACTGGAGCATAGACTTCATCATAGTCCACTCCATACTTCTGTTTGTAGCCCTTTGCTACAAGCCTTGATTTGTACCGATCTACACTCCCATCTGCAGTGCGTTTGATCTTGTACACCCACTTGACACCAATAGCCTTCTGATTTGGTGGAAGCTTTGTCAACTTCTAAGTGTCATTCTTCTCGATAGCATGGATTTCTTCCTCCATGGCTATTCTCCAACGATCTTCTTCCACAGCTTCATTGAATGAGAGAGGCTCGTGGTCTGCATACAAGCAGAAAAAGTTGGTTTCTTCTTCTTCTTCTTGTCCATATATCTCGGTGAGACTTCTTAGCCTTACTGGAGTTGAGGAGCTGCTTTTTTCACTAGATGTCGGACCACTCCTTGCAGTTCTGTGCAATGAAGTTGTTATGGTTGTTTGAGCAGGTTGTTGCTCAACAGGTGGTACAACTTCTGGTTCTTCAAAATCAGTGGAAACGATCTTCTCTTTACTGACTTCTTTGTTGTTCCACTTCCATGCCTCTTCCTTACTGAAGATGACATCTCTACTAACCACTAATTTGCCAGTTAGTGGGTTGTAGAGCTTGTATGCCTTGGACTCTTCACTATATCCCACAAACACACACTTTTCACCTCGATCATCGAGCTTTCTCCTCTTGGCTTCTGGAACCTGAGCATATGCAACACACCCAAAAACTCTTAGGTGTGCAACATTCGGCTTGTACCCACTCCAAGCCTCTTGTGGTGTCATCCTCTTGACACTCTTTGTTGGACATCGATTCAACAAATAAATCGAACAAGCTACAACTTCTGCCCACAATTCTTTTGGCAAATTCTTCTCCTTAAGCATGGACCTTGTCATGTCAAGGATGGTTCGATTCTTTCTTTCGGCTATCCCATTTTGCTGTGGTGTATAGGCAGCAGTCAGTTGATGCCTAATTCCTTGCTCCTTGCAGTATGCTTGGAAAGCATTGGAGGTGTACTCTCCACCTCTATCTGATCTCATAGCCACAAGCTTGTGGTTGCTTTCAGCCTCTATGAGTGCCTTGAACTCCTTGAAGATTTTTAGGGCAGCCGACTTCTCCTTGAGAAAATAAACCCAAGTCTTCCTATTAAAATCATCAATGAAAGTAATAAAATACCTATTACCTCCATAAGACATGGGATCCAATGGACCACATATATCTGTGTGCACCAACTGCAGTGGTGCCCTTGCTCTCCATGTATCACCAACAGGGAATGATAGTCGTGCTTGCTTGCCAAGCACACAACCTTCACATACTTGGCGTGTGGCTTCAATCTGGGGTAGACCACAAACCATTCTTTCATTTGACAGCAACTTTTGACCATTGAAATGAAGATGGCCATACCGAAGATGCCATTTCCATGACCCATCTTCCATTACACCGATGTTGCAACTCCCAATCTTTGTGTTCAACTTCAACAGGAACATTCGGTTTTTTGACATTTGAACACGTGCAATAAGCTTTCTTCTTGCATTCTTGAGAGTGAGAAACATATCCTCCATATGTATAACATACCCTTTCTGGAGCAGTTGACCAATGCTCAAAATGTTGCTCTTCATACCTGGTATGTAGTAGGTATCGGAGATGTATTCTTCTTTACCATCCTTCTGGATGATTTTGATCTTTCCTTTGCCTTCAACTGGCAACTTTGAGGAGTCACCAAGACTCACAGATCCATAAGGCCCATCTTTGAGTTCGGCAAAAAACTCTTTCTTTCCACACATGTGGTTGCTTGCACCAGAGTCTAAATACCAGACATCTTGTTGGCTACTGATATCATGGTGTGCTAGTAAGACTGTAAGTTCTTCACCAGTATTTCCACTTGATTCTGCCATGTTGACATGCTCACCATTTTTATATGAACATTCATTTGCATAATGTCCATACTGCTTGCAACTGTGACACTGGATATGCGCATTTCTTCGAGTAGATCTCCACTCCTGAGACATACCTAGATTTTGTGCATAGCCTCGACCTCTTCCTCGGCTACGGTTGGATGAACTCCCACGACGTGAGTTCCACTGCCCACGACCTTTATTTGGTTTGTCAATATTCAACTTTGACTCCAAAGCTTGCTCTAGCGTTGTGGGGCTTGCATTCTTCTGAATGCGTTGCTCGTGAACTATGAGGGATCCTAGTAGCTCCTCTGCGCTCATCGCCTCCAAATCCTTGGATTCCTCAATGGCAGTCACCACATGCTCAAACTTAGATGTGAGTGACCGGAGTATCTTCTCCACAACTCGTACTTCATCGAGTCTCTCGCCATTTCTCCTCATCTGATTTACTATCACAATGAGCCTTGAGTGATAGTCGGAGATGCTCTCTCCTTCATTCATGTGAGCAGTTTCAAAATCTGCTTGAAGTGACTGTAATCTCACTTTCTTGACCCGATCTACTCCTTTGTAGATTGTACTGAGTGTGTCCCATACTTGCTTGCTCGTTGTTGCTTCTGCAACCTTCTCGAACGTTGAATCTTCTAATCCTTGATAAAGAAGATACAACGCCTTCTGGTCCTTCTTTCGTAAATCCTTGAGAGTGTTCCTTTGATCTGCAGAATATGTGGCTTCTTGCTCGGTAGTGGGTACAACATACCCATTACTGACAACTTCCCATAGCTCTTGTGATCCAAACAATGCTTTGAATTGGATGCACCATCTTTCATAATTTTCTTTCTTCAATGTGGGAACTTGGAGCTGCACTAAGTTGGATGTCATAAATGCTGCACCTGCCAGAATGGTATTCTGGCTCTGATACCAGTTGTTGGCATTGAAAAGTTTACTAACTCAATACCAAAATATGTGGGTGATAAGTTTACAAACTCTATCACACCTCTCACTTTCACTCTCAATAAAATTGGACAAAAAATTGAGAAATGAGGGAAGCTACAAGCTTTGGCAAACAAGGCACTTTGATATTAAAAACAGATTGCAAATACACTTCTAGAATTGAATGACAAATCAGATGGGATTAATGCACTAAAGCCTTACGAGAGGCTTCCTTAAATACAACACAACCTACACCTTTACACCATCAATTGACAGCACACAGACAGCAGCATATCTGCTGTCTTTAACACATGGGAACGTGAAAATGAAGAGACCAAATGTATTCCAGGTTGTCTACATTCGGCTAGCACACAGCAGCTGTCTTTCCAGCTGCAAATAACACATATTCGACTAGCACATGGCAGCACACTGCTGTCTTCCTGCTAGCACATCACATGGCAGCACACTTGCTGTCTTTCATCACCATTCGGCTGAATAATGAAGGAGCAATGATGATTATATTTTGCTGGAAATAATCTGTAAAGAAAGGTTAGCATCACATGGACAGATCACATGACTTTTAATTTGAATTTCCAACAATTATGTAGCCTTCTCGTCAATATTTTTCTGTTTTCGATTAATTAAATATTCTTCTTAGTTTACCATTTGGTTTGTCCGCTTCTGATTTTCAACTATGGCTTGTCTGTTTCTGCATGCTCCTATACCACAGCATGAAAAAAGAATATGCTTTTATGAAATGGACGTTTAATCTGTCTTCCTTCAAACTATTTTACACCATTTCATTTTTAATTAACTTCATTATTTTGAACAAAAAAAAATGGAGAAACTCATCTCAAACGGAAGGGACTTGCAATATGTACCTGAATCTTACATATTACCCCTTGAAACTAGACCTGGGAATGTACGTGTTTCACTATTTGAGAGCATCCCGGTTATTGATTTTCTTGGCACTGACAAACCACAGCTGATCAAGCAGATCACAGAAGCTGCCCGAGAATTCGGGTTTTTCCAGGTTTGCCATACTCGTTTATTTTTTTGTAGTGATTTTCACACTATTGTTTTCTCATTCTATGCTTCTCTTGTTTATGTCTTTCCTTAATTCTTCTTTGATTTATTCAATTCAACAGCTAGAGCAAAAAAAAAGACGGGAGAAAAGAGTGTGAAAATGACTTCCTCTTCTTTCTTTTTGTTTTGGTGGTTAAAAGGCGGATTTACAAATCGATAACTAGATTTGCAAATGCAGTTGGTTAATCATGGAGTGCCAGACAATTTGATGCATGATGTCGTGAGTGTGTCCAAGGAGTTTTTTGAGCAGCCTTCTGAAGACAAAGCAAGCCTCTATTCTGAAGATGCTAAGAAAAGTTGCAGACTATACACCAGCATCGACTATGTAAAGGAGCAGAAACATTATTCGAGAGACAGTTTAAGACTTGTCATCCTCTGGAGGAACACATCGATTCCTGGCCTGAAAAACCGGCTAAATATCGGCATTTTAATCACTTCCCTAGAGTTAGTTGATTCGTGTATTATATGCGTACAAAACACTTTTTGAAAAATACTTTGTTTTCCATACAATTATTAGACATATGGAAGATACGTGTTTTCTTAAACTACTATACACGTATATTGTTTGCATGAATAATACATACATAGGGCTAATTGGATTAATAGTCCCCGTGGTAATAGGGTAGTTGGAAAATAGCCCATGTGGTAAAAAAAAACTAGGATTTAAGCCCTTGCGGTAAAGTTTGTTAGGATTTATGCCTAAAATTGAAAATTCTGTCAACTTTCCTTTAATTATTAGCACGCGAGCTAGCCCCACACGTTAACAATTAATGGAGAAGTCCGTTTTAGCCTAACATGTGTGGCTCACGTGCTAATAATTAACAAAAAATTGATGGAATTTTTAATTTAGTGCATAAATCCTAACAGACTTTACCACAGGGATTTAAATCCTAGTTTTTTTTTTACCACAGAGACTATCTTCCAACTACTCTATTACCACGGGGACTATTAATCCAATTAGGCCAACATATATATTGTTTCCATACTTATACATGTACTATAAGCATATTGAAAAAAAAAACACTACAAATAAAGAAAACTAAACAAATAATACTAAAATATTATATAATGGCTCAATTCTTCATCGAATCTTTTAAAGAGCTATTGAACAATGTTGAAGAAAAAATTAGAAATAAATAAAAATAACAGAAATAATAGAATTTGAAACACTTTATTAATGATAAATACTTGCTATACAGAATGAAATAACAGGAATAAATACAAGATTAACCACAGGTAGAAGCTAATGCAAAAGCTATGTCCTTAGAACAGTATTTCCGTCTCACTCTTGTGCTTGTGTATCTACAACGTCTGCTCGACCAGAATACAACTACCTAATTCTATAACCCGCACTAGATTATAGAATTCTAGTGAATTGTTTTGTGTGTTTACTCTTTGGAAATTTTGTACTGAAGAGAAAGAGGAAGAAAATGATGATACTATTTGGAAAATGTGATTGCAAATATATAGGTTGTTTCACACGCTACCTGTTGAGCGTATTTGAAAACACAACTCTTTCTAAGAGCTGTGTCTCTTAATCAAACGTTTCTTAATTAATATGTTAATTAAAAAACTTTATTTGAAATTAAAATTAATATTAATTGTATTAGGCTTACAAAATCATAAGGTCCAAACATTCAATCCATTTCCAAATGGTCCAAGTTCTAATTATTAGAACAAAGGACTAGACATATATAAATGGCAATGGGAACTAAAAAGTTCCCCGATGTGGGATACTAGGAGTCTCAAAACTCCAACAAACAATACACGTTTGTATTTTTCATGAACTATATATGTGGGTTCGGTATTTTTCTACTATGAGCCTATGATCACTTCATCGTAACCCTTCAAGACATTTATTTTAAGTCACCATTGCAATTCAAAATTGTTAAAGATGTATTTTCTTTTTTGTTTCTGATCTAAAATTTCAGAGAAGTGATGGGACATTATTCGGTGGAGGTGTGGAAGCTGCGGCTGTGTCTTCTGGATCTAATTTGTGAAGGGTTAGGACTCGAAACTGGATTTTTTTAGGGTGAACTGAGCCGAGTGCAGTTGATGGCTGCAAATTATTACCCACCATGTCCAGACCCAAGTTTAACCTTGGGATTACCTAAACACAGTAATATTAATCTCATAACTATTCTTCTCCAAGAACAAGTTCATGGCCTTCAAGTTTTGAAAGATGATCAATGGCTGGCTGTTGAGCCTGATCCCAATGCATTTGTGGTCCATATAGGTCACATGTTGCAGGTACTTCACCCCCGCGCGCGCGCGCGCGCGCGCGCACACACACATATATATATATATATATCTTAGAAATCTGTACAGCAGGTTCGTTCATTATTAAAAACGGATGCTCTGTCGAAAATGTATTTGATAACCTGTTGATACCTTTTGTTTGAGGAAAATGATATATATGTTAGAGTTCGAAGAAATTATACACTGTGAGCTATGACTACACATATCCTCTCTGAGAATGGAAGGAATTACAGTATGAAAAATGGAAGAAAGATGATGAGAGAGAGAGAGAGAGAGAGAGAGAATAGAGAATATGACTCTGAATATTCTTCACACATTCACCATTTCATTCATTTGAGAGAGTGATGGAATATCACTCTTTCTAACCATTATATACTTTTGGCAATATTCAAAATAACATCAAGGCAATCCCAGCCTTCCATCTTACACCCTATGAGATGAAGACACATGTCTACTTACTTAAGATCTATAAGACTTAAACAAGAAAGTATACAACCAATTTAGCTAATCATTCTAGCAATATGAGCTAGAAATACAACTACCACACTACCACATCATATCACAATTTACACACTAACAAACCCCTTTAAAATGTGAACTGATTTCACCACAAGAAGTTCTCTAAGATAGGTGAATTGCTCTCTTGCTAATGCCTTTTTAAAAATGTCATCAACTTGCACCTTTGTAGGACAGTGAACCAAGTCAATCACTCCTTGTTGCAATGCCTCCTTGATGAAGTGATACCTTATATTTATATGCTTGGTTTTTAGATGAAATATGGGATTCTTAGTGATAGCAATAGTTGAAGTATTGTCACAATTCAATGGTGTTGCAACAGATTGCATTTCACCAAAATCTTCTAGCACAAATCGTAGCCAAGTGGCTTGGCAGTTGCCTCAGATGCACTAATATACTCTGCTTCAGCCGTGGACAAAGCAACACATTGTTGTTTCACAGAGGTCCAAGAAAAGAAACAGTTGCCAAATGTAAAAGCATAACCAGATGTGCTTTTCATGTCTTTTTCTAAACCACTTCAATCACTATCATAGAAGCCTATTGGAATTGCTCCTTTGCTTTCTTGTACTTTAAACCAAAATCCAGAGTTCCTTGAACATATCTGAGTACCCTCTTTGCTGTCCCATGATGCTTTTTAGAAGGACAGTGCATGAACCTTGCTAACAAACATGCAACATACATTATATCAGGCCTTGTTGCTGTGAGATATGCAAGCTTCACACAATTTTCTTGTATTAAACTTCATCTGCAGCTCCACAATCATCTTCATTTCTCAGTTTTTCATTTGGTACAAGTGGAGTGCTCACAAGTTTACAATCCTGGAGTCCAAATTTCTTCAACAGAGATGAGACATACTTCATCTGGTATATGAAGATGCTGTCTTCAGTTTGCATAACTCTCATTCCCAGAAAATGATGCAACAAACCCGAATCTGTCATTTCATACTTATGCATTATATCAGCCTTGAATTCATCCATTAACTCGTGAGAACTTCCAGTATAAACTATATCATCAACATAAACAGACACTATGATCAAATCTGAGTCTTCTCTACACTTGGTATACAATGTTGCCTAACTGGTACTTCTTTTAAAATCACACTGTGCAAAATAAGAATCAATCTCTCCATACCAGGCCCTAGGTGCCTGTTTTAGACCATATAAGGCTTTGTGCAATTTGTACACCTTATCCTCATCTCCTTGCACAATGAATCCATATGGCCGACCTACATACACCACATCTTCAAATACACCATTTAAGAAAGTCGATTTCACATCTAGTTCAAAAAGTTTCCAATCCTTCTTTGTAGCCAGTGCAATAAGAGTTCTTATGGTGTCTAACCTTGCCACAAGTGCAAAGCTTTCATTATACTTTATCCCAGGCTTTTGTGCATAGCCTTTTGCAACTAGCCTAGCCTTATTCTTTTGAACCGAGCCATCTAAGTTCAACTTTGTTTTATACACCCATTTTACCCCAATCACAGGTTTATCAAATGGTCTCCTTACCAATTCCCATGTTTGATTCTTCTCAATCATACTCATTTCATCCTTCATTGCCTTTTTCCATGCTTTATCATGTGTAGCTTCATCAAAGCATTTTGGTTAAAAATACATAAGTGACATCTCTCATAAATCTCACTCAAGTTTCTGTACCTCAGTGGAGTATCATCATACTGAGGTATAGATAATGAGCTAGTTGATTCATCAGAACCAGTGGCTGGAGAACTTTCAATTTGAACTTGAGACCCATCAGGTATCACTTGTTCCAGAGATTCAGACACTTCATCAATTTTACCCATGTCCAGAGACTTATTTGTAGATAGTGGGATGCATACTTCCTTGATTTTATGCTTCTCCCAGTCCCATTTACCATTTTCATCAAAGATTACATCCCTAGAGAGCAAAACCTTTTGAGTTGCAGGATTAAGCACTCTATATCCCTTCTCACAAGCACCATATCCAATTCAAATACCTATGACACTTGTTTCTTCTAATTTGTGTGTCAAATTTCCTGGAATAAGAGAGTAACACATTGAACCAAACACTTTTGGGTGTTCAATCCCATGTTTTCTTCCACTGAACTTCTCAAAAGGTGTAATATTCCCCAAAGCTTTTGTAGGACTTCTGTTTAGCAGATACACAGATGTGTTCATTGCTTCACACCATGCATTGTAAGGGAGTTCTTTCTCATACATCATGCACTTAGCCATCTCCACAACATTCTTGTTTTTCCTTTCTGCAACTCCATTCTGTTGTGGAGAATATGCAACAGTGGGTTGTCTCTCTAACCCCAAGGTTTCACAGAACTTCTCAAATTCATTTGAGGTGAACTCTCATCCCCTATTTGTTCTCAATTTCTTCACAAGATATCCACATTGAAGCTCTACCATAACTTTAAATTTCTTAAATACATGGAAGACCTCTGATTTGTTTGTCAAAAAATAGACCCAGCACATCCTTGAGTAGTCAAGAAAGTAATGAAGTACTTGTTTCCACTCAGACTTAGAGTTTACATAGGACCACACACATATGAGTGTATTAATTCCAATGGCTCCTTTGCTTTCCACATTGATTCCTTAGGAAATGACTCCCTATGATTCTTCCCAAGTGCACACCCTTGACACATTTCATCACTATCTTGGATTTTAGGTAGCCCCAATACCATTCATTGACTCTGTAATAACTTAAGACTCCTGAAATTTAGATGACCAAACCTCTTGTGCCACACATTTGGACACTTTTGCACATTTGTTCTCAATGCAAGCTCTTTGTTTGTACTGAAAATCAAGGGAAAACACATATTTCCTTTCGGTTTCACACTGACCACCGAGCTTCTTAGAGATCTATCAACAAACACATCCACTCTATAGTCTCCAAACAGAAGAAAGTAACCATGCTTAGTCATCTAACCTACACTGAGCAAATTCTCTGCAAGACGAGGTACAAACATAACTTCCTTTATATATCTCCTACCCTTCATTATCTCAATGACCAGTGTCCATTTTCCTGCCACTTCAACCAAGACTCCAGTGCTTACTTGGACCTTGGTTTTCACATTTCTATCAATGTCTACAAGCAAATATTCCTTGGATGTCATATGATTACTACATCCACTATCTATATACCACACATCACTCATTTTCTCCACTTCACCAAAGTGATTAGCATAGAACAAATTAACAGCTTTTTCCACCTGATAAGCAAGATTTACTTGTTGCACAACCTTGTTTGTCTTGCAGTATCTTGCAATATGTCCAATCTTATTGCATTTGTGACACTTGACCTTGTTCTTGACCCAACATTCACCATAGTGTAGTCTATCACAGAATTTACACTTATCTCCATTGTTGTTTGTTTCATTTTTCACAGGAACACCAACCTTATTACTCCAATTAGTTTTGTTACTCCACTGTTTTCCTTTTGACTTGAAATTCTTATGGTATTTGCTATTGTTTGTTTGACCATTAAACCTATTTGGTTTCGATGCAATGTTCAAACTAGCAAATGCTTTCTCCATACTACTTTCACCATGCCTATCAAGTCTTTGTTCATAACCCTTTAAAATGGCAACCACATCCTAAGCATCTATGGTGTCCAAATCCTTAGTATTTTCTATCAGAGCTGCAATACTATCATAGGATTTAGGCAAACTAATTAACAATTTCTGCACAATTCTTTGATTACTCTGATCTTCACCATAACTTCTCATTTGATTAATCAGATCAAACAATTTAGCAATATACATAGAGAGAGATTCATTATCATTCATGCGAGTATACTCAAAATCTTGTCTAAGACCTTGAAGTTTCACAAATCTTACTTGCTTATCACCAACAAATTCTTGTTTCAGAATGTCTCATGTAGCCTTTGCACTTTCATGGGTTGCGATTCTCGGGAAAATTTGATCTCAGTATTCAAAATAACATCAATGCAATCCCAGCCTTCCATCTTACACCCTATGAGATGAAGACACATGTCTACTTACTTATTTAAGACCTATGAGACTTAAACAAGAAAGTATACAACCAATTTAGCTAATCATTCTAGCAATATGAGCTAGAAATACAACTACCACATCATATCACAATTTACACACTAACAATATATATACACTCTATTCTTACTAGGAAGTTCGTTCTTTATTAAAAAAATTAGGGTGCACCAATGCCTTTGAAGGTGCATTAATAATATGTCGATACGTTTTGTTGACAACAAATATATATATATATATATATGTATTAATTATTAATCACATATCAATAGTCCGTTCTTTAACAAACATCTCCTGCATTTTTGCTATGAACACAGATTATCAGTAACGGGAATCTGAGCAGTGTTGACCAGAGTTGTGACAGACAGCAAGGTTTCAAGGACCACAGTCGCAAGCTTCATACATCCTTCTAGCACCTGCCATATTGAACCTGCAAAAGCACTTGTTAAGGACAGTTCTCCACTCCACCGAGCTTTTATATATAAAGATTTTATTAGCACCTACATACGAGATACTCTTCAGACAGTACCGCCGCTCGACCGTTATAAGCTCCAACCTTAAAGCAGCCAACGCCCATTTAGTCTAGCGTCATTTAGTTTCCAATTTGTTGACAGAAGTGAAGTCTTTGGATTGGAATCTCAATTCTCATGGACTGAAGTTTGTTATGTCAACTAAAATCAAAGCTCTTCAAGGCTGAAGTGTGTTCAAATTTTCTGTAACGGATACGGATCCTTAAAGCACTTTTTCTGATCTTGCGTCAATGCTAATGTCATTATCTTATGCTTAGTGCATCACAACAGTAGAATCTAAGTTTTTTTTAGTGAAATTGGTCTTTGAAATTGGCACAACTCTTCACTTTGGCCCCTGTCAATGAAAATTTATAGAAGTGGTCCCTTAGTTCGTCCATTGTAAATCATTTTGATCATTTCATGAAAATCTGTCTGTATCATCGTTAAATAGAAGGTTGGTTTGACAAAAATATTCTTAAAAAGGTAATCACGTGGTCGTTCGCGTGACCACATAACGAGGATATTGACAAATTTTTTACAGCAAAAACTAAAATAATTTACGGTGGACAAACTTAATGATCACTTTTGTCGATTTTCATTGTCTGGATCAAAGCGAAGAGTTATGTTAATCTCAAGAGCTATTTTAGCTAAAAAATCTCAATGCAAAGATATATGCTATAAAATCTCAATGCAAAGATAAACACTCTTAACCACCTAAATTACAAGTTCCTTACAAACTTTAAGCCTTAATGAATGACAAATGCCACTAAATCCACCTTATCTTTCAAGTTTCTAAGTGCACAAGTTGGAAAGTTGGATATATCTTTCAAGTCCTAATCTTACCAAAATTTGCTTGTGGTTTGAAGCATTTTGTACCTTCCTTTGGTGGGTGGGAGTTACTTTTTTAGTACGTAATTACTTATATTTTATTTTACACAAATCGTGTTTGACTGTCCCATATACTAGTATGCTTTAGAATTGCATGATGCTGTTATATGCATCTGGTCAATACATCTTTGCTCTTATAATTGGATTTTGAAATATCATTGTCATTTTATTCTTTGAAAGTAACTTTTCCAATATAGGGATTCGTTCAAAAATGTTTTAAAATGATTGAAAGCATTTTTTTAGTGAAAGTGATTTTGGGTTTCAAAAGTGTTTTTCCAAAATTTACTTGAATTTTTACTAAGAATTTGTTTCAAAAATATTTTCACAAAAAGTAATTTCAATTATTTCAAAAACGCTTCCAAACAATACCAATATCTTAAGGTTGGAACACTAACTATCTTGCTAATTATTTTATTTAATTGTTTTAATGTTCATGTTTATGATCATTGAAATACAGAAGAGAACTTCAAAATTTTCAGTAGCAAAAAAAATATAAGCTTTTCAAAGTATGGGGTGTTATGTTCAACAATGAAGAAAAAAAAATGTCATAACATAATATGATATGTTTCTAAAAAAATGGCGTGAAAAGAAAATGAAATATATGTTACTATTTTGCATGCTGCTATTCTTTTTTCTTAATCGTTTGGCTTTTAAAAGTTCAATTTGATCTATGTAATTATGAATATCCTATTAAAAATATGAAAAGTTGATAAATCAAAACGCAAAAATATAAATCGTGATCATCATTGGATTCTCTATCACTTGATTTGTTTGGTCCACAATGGGTCCACTGGGAGTTTTGCAAGTTAACAAGCCTCTAAGAAAATAGAAAAAGATGAACACACATTTCTTTTATCTAGCTGCTCTTGCTTTTTTATTTTTGGAAAATGAAACAATAAATTACGTGGAATATCATGTAATTTATTCATGTAATGGCCACTAGTGTCACACATCCATAATGTAGACATTGAATTCAAATGGATGTTCCACAATCGCCCGTCGATATTGACTTGAGGGGGAGAAGGAAGATCTCAAACTAGTACTCATGACAAGGGAGACTAAGGAGTCACCTAGTTAAGATTACATGTTTGTAAAAAGCTGAGCTACAAGATCTACTTGGGATGATCTTGGTTCCCAACTATGTCAAGTGAGATAAAGAAAGCAATTAAAAGGTCCCTCTTGGAATCTACATATGTAAGCAAGTTGAAAATTTTAAACATCGTCTCTTCTCTATAATGACGTGTTTACTTATCAGGTATAAAAAGAGAGATTAGGAAATCGAGAAACTGAGGAATATGGAATGTAATGAATGAGAATCGGATCAACTACCCACTAGTTGATCTCATTACTAATTTTGTGAGTACTTGATTACTGGTTTTAAGGTGGAATCGATAAATTTTTTTCTCTTAGGTTTTATTAAAAAGAGGGGAAAGGATTTAGAATGGTTTTCTTTCTTCAAGTACTCATTCATGGAAAGAAATATAATGTCAGTTTCATTGTATTTTCAGTTTATAGTCTAATCGAGCAGGTTTTAAGTTTGACTAACACCGTAATGTTATTAGAAAACTTATATTATGATGGTACACAAGCTCTTGGGCACCCTTCCTTATAAGTTGGCCTCTAGTAGCAATGAACACATGAATTTGTGGTATCATAGCTTGGTTTCACCACACAACTATGTCCAGATTTTGGATGATGGTCCGATCTATATGCTAAAGTACGATGATGCATAAATAAAAAAAGAAGAGAATTCGAACTTGACTAAATGTGAATGTAAATACTCTTGACTACAAGAACTACCGAAATCCTATGACATCATAATCCATATGGGATGAGAAAGCAAATAATCATTCTCCTTTGTCTCTTTGTACTCATGATTCTACTCTTTCCTTTCACTATTCTCTATACATGGGAAAATGATATATCCCTTGCATCACTAACTGCGCTTATTCATGCATAAGCTGGCTTAATTAGCTGGTTGACTTGATTATTTCCTTAAATAAATAAATAATTCATAAAAAATACTTTCATTAAAATCAAGATTTAAATAAGTTAAAAAACCATGATTAAATGGCCATTATATTGCTAGTGAATTAGGTAGGTTAAACCCCCTTTGGATAACTTCCGACAAATTAAATCTGTTGGATTAAAGCGATAAAAAGATAATGTGATTTGATTAGGGAGGGAAAATAAAAAAAAGAATTTCAATTGTTAATGATTGATTGAGCAAAAAAAAAAAAAAAACCTAGTGTGCTCCTTTATTTTATTTTGTTTGTTTGTCTTCATGACTAGTAAATACAAATTAAATAAATATATTCAAAGCAAAAAACATACAAATTATATATAAAAATTGAGAGAATGATTATAAATCCATGACAAAAATAATCACTGAAGATGGCACTGTTAAAACACAAATCATGGGATTCGAATATGGTGTCCTGCTGGTGCAGTGCAAGAAAGGTTACTTCATGAATATGTCATGAAAACCAAGGAGCTAGCCAACACCTGACCACACCTCCTTAAATCGAAATAAATTGTAGTTCTATCTCTAGATTTATGGAAGCATTATCATCATGCTTGAATGGCACTCGATGAGCATCCAATGGCAATTTTCCCTTCTACTTTTATGTTTCCAATAATACTCGAGTCGCAATTTTTATAAATCAATATTTCAAAGTAGATAACGTTTTACCGTACTGGCATAAAGAAATAATGTATATGCATCTTGGTGCAGGTGAGATCCTCACTGATCCACGTATCCCCCATATATATAACGATTTAATCCACTAACGTTATCTTTTATAAAAATAAAAGTCAATACTTGAGAAGAAAAATCAAACTTAAGATGTTAAGTGCAATAAACATATTGTTAACTACTTGAGTTACAAACTTTTCGTATCATACAAATCTTCTTTATGAACAAAGATTATTCTTTTTGTATCATATAAATTTTCATTTTGGTTATTCAAAAACAAAGATTATTCTGGGTTTTCGGAGGAATGGGACGGAAAGTAAATTGAGCAATTTTCACACACTTGTTTCACATGAAAATAAAGAATAATTTTTTCTTGTTTATACACTTTTATGACTTCAAAATAGTACGTATAGATGTGTGACTACATAGAACTCACAATTCACACATGAAGCTCAAAATTATATGTGGACTTGTAAATTTTGAACTGAAGCTCAAATTCATACACCAGAATTATGATAAGGAGTCGGTTAGGGGAAAACGAATGAGGAGAGTAATGGTGTGGAACAAGAAACAAGTAGAAGGCGACCAATTTTTTCTTAGGCAAAATAATGAAAAGAGTATGAAAACTTTGAGTTTTAACGAAAATGACAAAATAAAGGGTAAAGTGAATAGTACCATAATTGACTTTTTAGTGTAAAAATATGATTTTTCGTTAAAATAAACAATATCGGAAACTTTTCGTTAAAACCTTTTTTTTTCTTTGGTAGATTAGGAAGAAAGTTACATGTGTACATACTACAAACTGATGTGACATGTGTATATGAAATGTCAATTAAAGATTTGATCTCATTAAGCTTTAAAAAAGTAACTTTTGTTATTTTATTTGTAATCATTATTAAATTGGATCAGTATCCTCTCTTGATCTTTGTATGGGGATTCTCATGATCAAGAAGTGTGAGCCGTTGGATGAAATTCTAACGACTATAATTATTATAACTTTAAAGGGACCCCTCTGTTTGTAGCCATTAGATTTTCATTCAACGACCCACACTTCTTGATCATGAGGATCTCTATACAAAGATCAGGAGAGGATCCTGATCCTATTAAATTGGGCCTCATGCAAGTAGGAGTTAGGACAGTTGGCAACAATATTGTGTACTCTTGTAAATTTGAAATGTCTTCCCATAAATTAAATTGTTTAAAAATAAAAATCGGGATTGTGAGTATGCAATCAATTTATTTTCACATCTTTTAGTTGTATCTTAAAAAACTAATAAATTAAACTTCATTTGAGTTAAAAGAAGTTGAGGTTCTACTATAAAACCAAGTGGAATATAGAAAGTAACTTAACTATTTATAAGCACATGCAAGGTTTTTTTATTTTTTTATTTTTTTTTATTTTTTATGTTCACTCTTAAACGCCCACTTACGTGTGACGAATTTTCAAGCCTAACACGCGGACAACATTAATTGGGTGGCGTGGAGCACATGTGATCGTTGGGCTTCGCATATGTGACAACCTGCTCTAATACCACGAAGAAAATTGAGGTTCCACCATAAAACCAATTGACAATATAAGAAGTATCCCAATTACTTATAAGCACACGCAAAGGTCTCTTATTTCCCTATGTGTGATTCACTTTCCGTCTTTCTCCCGGAAATGAGTTCAATCAGCAAGCTAAGTGCTTAAATGTGTTTTTTCTCAGATTAGAGGACTCTTTCTCTGCCAGGTCAATCCTAATATGTGAGGGAGAAATTAAGACCTAAGTTATCGCTCTGCTTGTTGTGTGCTAAGGTTGGGCATGCTAAAACATGTTTGGTTGCTATATCTTTCTCATTCAACATTTTTTACAACGATATTTGGGATTCGACTTTCGGCTGAATCATGTAGCCACAAAATGGGTTAAGCATAATTAAGTATTGAAGTCTCAATTATGAGAATCAAACTTAAAACCTTCAACTTAGATGAATACCAATAAATCGTAAGCTACTAAGATTATTGACTTTTCTCGTAATGTTAGAAATAGTATGGAATTCGCATCTCGAAATTCACAAAGATGATTGGCCGGTAACTTAGTAACTGTAAGAAAGGGAACATTGGAAAATGAGGGGGTGTAAATTTTCACAACTTAGGGGCAAAAAGATCAGTGAGAAAAAAAAGGAGTAGGGAGAGAGGGTAAGTTCATTTGATTTTGTTGTTTTGTTTGGAAAAGAGGTGGGGATTGTTTGTACCCTTGAAAATGGAGGGCAGATTGCCTCACATGGGCATCATGTTGTTTGCCATCAAAGGACACTACCTAGAAAGTGTACTCATACCCCCAAATTTAAGATTAATTTAATTTCAATATAAATATAAAAGAAATCAATGATAAACTCCGCAATTGCTCATCACTCTTCTCTTCCTCCTAGGCCTTGAGCCACTATTTTTCCTTAACCCTTTCCCATCACTCTCAGAACACAAAGGAGGTACGTGCTAAAGTGCGCAGGATGCGCAGAGTACGATCACGTAAAGGGGGATTTTACCGTTTTAGTGGCGAGCGGTCAGTGATCGCACAAGGATGCGCACTGTAGCTCATCCGGCGCACTGTAAGAAAAGCAAAGATGAACAGCGTGCGAAGGTAAACTCCTTATATTAAACGAGTCGCAATTCGCACAAAAAGTGCCTTCTTTTTCACACTCTCTCTCTCACTCTCTCTCTCTGAAAGAAAAAAAAGCCATTGAAGCTTCTCCCTCTCTCTACTTTTTCTCTCTCTAGAAAAAGGAAAAAGCTGCATTATCGTTAAAAATGGCAGCCAATGCAGCTCAAAGCTTTGAAATTTGCTACACTTGATTCATTTCGCAGCTAAAGCTTCAAGCTTTCAGAGCTACTCCACCCTCTCTCTCTCTCTCTCTTCAGCGAGCTGCTGCTGAACTCTCAGATCTTCAGTCTGAATCCGAACAGTTCATCCTCACAATTCCCAGAAATTAAAATTTTCAAAATTTCTTACCTTTGTAGTTGTTGCTGTGAGAGATCCATGTCGTCGGATATAAGCTAGGTTCAAATCGATCGCGTCTCGTTGAAGTTTCGTCAGGAAGCTGCGGGGGGAGTTTTCAATTTCTCTAATTGTTTGTTCGATTTTATTTTGTAGAATTTTCGAGGTTTCCGTACAAGTTAATGGCTGAATGCAGAGACTGTAACGAGACCTCTGACTCTGTATTTATAGGGTTTGGAATTGAGAGTCTGTGAAGGGGGTTGAGGAAAGCGTGGTGTATTGGCAGCGGAGCACGGAGGTTGCGGTTAAAGAGTGAGGGGGAATGGGGCCGGATCGGTTGCTGTTAGCGGCGGTAGGACCGCCGATAAAGCGGCGAGCGGGGCTACGGAGGAAGCAGGCGGGTAGAGGGTCGTATAGGGGAAGTTAGAGCACGAAATTAGGCGCCAAAATTGCCAAAATTAAAATTTTGGGTTGGGGTTTTGTTTGTTTGGGTGTTTATTGTTTAGAGGCTGATTAGGAATACTAAAAAAAAAAAAAAGCTTTGGAGTTGGGAGGAGGAGATGGGGACTGACTTGCATCATATTCTGAGAAGCCTCTGCTTCAATACAGAGTGGAACTATGCCATTTTCTGGAAACTCAAGCATCGAGCTCGAATGTGAGTTTTCCTACTTGTTTTCTTCTTGTTACTGATGCACTTTTATTTCAATTCTAATTGTTTTTGTGTGTGTTGTATGGTTGAGAGTAAGTGAATTTAGCTCAACCCGAAAAGCGAAAAGAAAATAGTAGTACTGAAAGAAAGTAATGTCTGAGGACAAGTAGTTCCTAAGTCATATTATTTTCTCCCATATCTGGTCTTCAGTATAATAGAGATCTTGCTATCCGTTTCGGCGTGTAATAATTGAATTAGAACTGTGGTTACTGAGAAAATTTTCACTTGCATGTACATGTCTAGCTCCTTTTAATGAATTATAAGCAGTTACATGTCCCTCGTAATATTTTGACATGGGGTGTGCTGCATTATGCAGGGTACTGACTTGTGAAGATGCTTATTATGACAACTATGAGCAACATGATTCTTCCGAGAGTAGGAAGACTCTGGATAAATTGCATGATAGCGATTATTCCCACGATCCCCTTGGGCTAGCTGTGGCTAAAATGTCGAATCACGTATATACTCTGGGGGAAGGGTAATTACTCTTGTCACTTTCTAGTTACCATAATGCCTATTCTCAAAGCTTTGGTTGAAGAATTGTAAATTCATAAACCATTGCCAGTATTTTTGTACTAAGCTTATCCTCCAATTCTGTCTTTCCTGTTTACATCTATCTGATTACGGTAGCTGATACTGATAGCATGTAAAAAACAAAAGGAAAAGATTAAAAACTTCATAATTTGCATTAATCCTTTCCTTTATTCTTCCCCTTCAGGATTGTTGGACAAGTGGCGGTTACTGGGGAGCATCAGTGGATTTATGCTGATAATCATGTTAAGAATAACTATTCACCATTTCAGGTAAATGGTTTATTACTTTTCAGTAATGGTACTGATTAGCATAGTTTTACTTTGAAATGTGTGTCATTGATTAACCATTGCAGTCGTTTATTGTTTATCAATTTTATGTTTTCGGCAATTTCCAGCTGGCATAAGGGTATGCCTGTTCTCTCTCTCTGTCTCTCTCTGTGTTTTGATTTGTTTGAAGTTGTGATAATTGATGAGATACTATACTACAAAGAAGATGAAATGGAAACAAATTAAAGATAGATGAGGGTATTGTTTATGTGATACACTTGGTAATTACTGTTATTTCTTCTGGGCCTATCCATAATAAGAGAAAAGATGAAAATTATGGCACTGCCTGCAATATTGTTTTATTTGTTTTTTAGTTTGATTTAGGCATCCGTTTCACACATAGAAACCTTATGCTCCATTCATTGACCAGAATGATAATAGTCATGAACTTTCGTTTCTGGTAAGTTCTTTCTTAGGAAAGAGATGGATTTAAATTTGTCTTGCTGTATGCGACTGGTAGATTGATGGCTGGATGCAAGTTTGTTTGGGGTTTTGACACTTTCACTGACAAATTCTTTTCTTATGTAAGCATTTTACTTTGATATGATTATATAAACGTTTCTACCTGATATTCTGGATGTCATGCTGAATTAAACTATTTTCTATTTCCTGTAGACCATTGTTGTTGTGGCTGTTGTTCCGCATGGAGTTATACAGCTTGGTTCTTTAAATAAAGTAAGTTCTTTGTTTTTGGTGAATAATGAATACTCAATCGTTCTAGTCCACAGGATAGCATGTGCTTGTTTCTTAATTCTGTTGAGATGTTATAACTATGAAGATAGTGTTGGGTACTTTACCGTTCTAGTCTATGCAACTTTGTTATTTAATTCTGTGGTGACCATAGTGGTTGACATTTTGAAACTCTGTGCATAATAATTGTGGTTTGCATTTCGACCACCGCAAATAAGTTATTTATGGTTGCAAATTATATATTTCAAATGTATACTCATTTTCCCTTCCTTTGTTTGAGAGGTGCAGGTAGCTGAAAATGTGAGGCTGATATCTCAAATCACAGATGTTTTTAGGACTCTTCAAGATTCCCCAGTAGAGGATATCCGTAATCCAAAGCAGTCGAGCATAAACAGTTCAGTATGCTCGGTAACTCTCTCTCTCTCTCTCTCTCTCTCTCGTGTGTGCATGCAGCGATCTGGTTTATACATGTACACATGTGAAGCAATTTATTTTTGAATTTTCTTGTGCTCAGATAGGTTAGGTCATTGACACCTGGTATCCTTTTTTCCCTTTTTCTCAGACAAATATATCTCCGGAAGGTTTGGCTTCAGGGGTTCTTGATTGCGTAAATAATTTAGATACAGCCACAAACAGAGAAAGCTCAGAAATTTGGTCGTCCATTTTTCCACATCTTGGGAAAGACAGTGATAGTTCTTACGTTTTTCCATTGCCTGAAAATTGTCTGAAAAAGGCAGTTGAATTGGTTAATAACCATGGAGGACTTGAGTCATCGAACTTAGGGTGCCTTGAGATTGGCAAACTACCTCAGTCAAAATCAAGCGCTCTCAGTATGGAGCATTGCAAACTAGTAGGTGTAGAATTACTTAATAGCAGGAAGCGTAAAGGGGAGACTAGTGGCTGCAAAGATACTGGAATGGCCTCGATGATCTATGCCCATCCATTATCACATGATCCTGTCAAAGAAATTGTTAATTTAGGTGATTTTGCAGACTTACCTACAACATTTCTCAACACTGCTGGACATGAAAGGAGTAATGCAGACATGGTAGATCTTCACCATAATGAGGTGTTGCATGTAAGGGAACACTCAGTCATTAAGTTTCAGAAGGGCCTGGAAAACTTGGAGTTTCAAACTGAATCAGGTCACATGGACACATCTAGTACATCAATGACCTTCCCTGCTGGCTGTGAGCTGCATGAAGCACTTGGACCAGGTTTTCTGAATAAGGGTAACTATTTTGATTGGGTAGTGGGGAAGAACGGAGATAGAATTACTCCTGAGATGCCTGAGGGGATGAACACTAGCCAGATGACATCTGATGCTTGTCAAGAGCACCTTCTTGAAGCAGTAGTGGCTAATGTTAGCCAAAGTGGCAGTCTTGTTAAAAATGAAAAATCTTTCTGTAAATCAATGCAGTCTCTTTTGACAACTGAAAAATATCCAGAGCCTTCTAGCCGTACTACCCATACAGTTGATTCAGAAAACTATTCCGTTGATCAGCCCTCTCTTATGGCAGAGGACACACAACAATGCTTGAGCTCTTCAGGGGTATGCGGGGTGATATCCCCAAAATGGTTTTCATCACCTTGTCCAAGTGGTTGTAGTGAGCAGCTGGAGAGGTCTTCTGGACCATCTAAAAATAGCAAGAGGGCAAGACCTGGTGAGAATTCTAGACCTAGGCCAAGGGACAGGCAATTGATCCAAGATCGTATTAAGGAACTGCGGGAGATAATACCTACTGGAGCAAAGGTGACTTTCCAAACTGTTGTCTGGCTTCTGGCCTTGTAAAAGTTGTCCTTATTCATTCTATATGTGCTAAACGTTTCATGTTAACTGTACAGTGTAGTATTGATTCACTGCTGGAGCGCACAATCAAGCACATGGTCTTTCTACAAAGTGTCACTAAGCATGCAGACAAACTGAATAAATGTACTGATGCAAAGGTAAATGTTTTGGTTAAAAGTATATTAGGGCCTTTTTGTTTACCAAGCATTAGCAAGAATATACAAAGTTTATTGATCGTAATGCTTAATTCACAGTTGTGTCCGAAGGAAACAAGCATGCTAGGATCCTCCAATTATGAACATGGATCAAGCTGGGCAGTGGAGGTGGGTGGCAATCTGAAAGTTTGTTCAATAATAGTGGAGAATCTCAACAGGAATGGCCAGATGGTTGTAGAGGTATGTAATACTTCTGAGTGAGTGTTATACATAAACTCCAGGAGATGTGCTTGATTGTGTCTAGTTCAGTCCGATTATGAAGCTTATTGATGTGTTTCTTTTTCCAATATGATTTTTTTTGTCTTTATCAAATTCCTAGTATCCTAAAAGAATTCTTCCCCGTGCAGCTGATGTGCGAAGAATGCAGTCATTTTCTAGAGATAGCTGAAGCTATCAGGAGCTTAGGTCTGACGATCTTAAAAGGCGTGACAGAAGCCCGTGCTGACAAGACATGGATATGTTTTGTGGTTGAGGTAAGATCAGTAAAATGTAGACACTTATAAAATGGACTGGCTTTTTTACTTACCATGAACTAAATTCGAATTCCGAATGACTGCAGGGGCAAAACAACAGAAGCATACACAGAATGGATGTTTTGTGGTCCCTTGTCCAGATGTTGCAGCCCAAGAATCCTGCGCAACTGTTATAGCTTGTCTCGCTCTCGGAGTCTGTAGGTTATTTTGTAAATTATGGTGAGTCGTTTGTGATTTCTGATTGCCAATTACGGTTTTCTTCTTCATTTGTTTGAACACACCTTTTAATTGAAAAGAACAAGAGTGAAAAGCGCTTGGAGCAGTTTGCCCCCTTTCTTTGTTTAGAGTGAAGGTGCCATTATTATTTTCCGTCTCCTATTGTACTTTCTTTGTCATTTGTTAAAAACAACACTGCATTCGTTTGTGTGTGTGTGTGTGTGTGTGTATCCAGAAAATTGCAGAGAAATATGCAAGTGACAGTCTGATTCCTTTATGGTCTTAATAGCACGAACCGTTCTCTGATAGCACATGTTACTCCATATCAGTCTCATGTCATTAAAACGCAATGAATCAACAAACTTGGGAGTGATCGACATGATGAAAGAGATGAACAGAACAGCGGATCTTCTAGACGCAAAAAGGAAATTAGTTACGTATACTCATAATAAAAATCAAAAGGAATTTTATTGAATAGAAAAAAGAGTGAAAACAACTTGATGTAAAAGTTTGAAAAGCTTCAAGAAATGCAGAGACAAATAGGACCGGCCACAATAGCTTAATTATACTTCATTGAACATCACATCCTAGAAAAAGGTCTTAGTGTTGTGAATAATATGTGGATGGCCCACATGAATAGTTTGTTACTATTTATGCACAGTATTTTCACTATTCATTTGTGGAAAATTTGTAAAGTGAATAGTATTCTCTTTGTTTATAAAACGAATGAGGATATAGAAGCCACGGAGGCTCACAGAAGAGGAAGAGAGAAAAGAGAAGAAGAGGAAGAGAGAAAAGAGAGGAAGAGGAGACAGGATAATAGAGAGAGTTATTTTGTACTCTTATTATTATAATGGAAGCACTACTGCTGCTCTGAGGATGTACTCCAGTCACACTGACTATAGAGGAACCTCGTAAATTTTGTGTCTTATTTTATTTATTCCACTGCATACACCATCGATTTTATAACACGTTATCAGCATGAGAAGCTCTCATGTCAGTGGAAAGCATAACGCCATAAATTCGGACAAACAAAGGTACAACAAAACAAGCAAATGTATGTCCATTTTCCGTCTCTCCCACCACGCCAGAAGCGTCCCACCGAATTTCGGTTAGAATTGAAGTTTACGACCTGTAGTCGTCACGAGATGAGAAAACTCGTACTTAATAATTAGTTTCCAGAGATCCAGAAGAATCTCATCAAACTTGGAAACCTAGATCGTGTTGTTCTAGACGGATCTCGAGGACTCAAGATAATTCTAGTTTTGAGTCTTACGTTGCTCGGCCTAGTGCCCATGGCCACTGTCTTTTGATGGCGTTGCAGTCCTCTGAATTAAGCTTGAAAAATCCCTAGAGCTCCCCATTACCTACAAGAAGTTGAGAGATAATTAAGTAGGATGGCTTCTGCTCAGGGCAAAGAAAAGACAACAACCATAAAGCTCCAGAAGAGCTACTTTGATGTGTTGGAATTGTGCACAGAAAAGAATAAAAAGTGAAATAGGGCCAAAGCTTTGGAAAGGTGCATTGCACCATGTGAAAGAAAACAAAAGGCAAATTTTTTGGAAAAATGCAACATGTGAACAAATAAGAAGAAAAAAAATAACAATTAAAAAAAAAAGGGGTAACGGTTTTTGGATGGTGTTACACCATCTGAAAGAAAGAAGAATAATATATATATATATATATGTATTTATTTATGTGAATGGTGTTGGTTTAAAATCCTTTCATAAGTTCTATTTACTTTAAAGCAATTTATTTATCATGAACGATTTTACCATCTACTGCTTTAAGTTTTGATTTATATGTATGTTGCTGAATTAAAGCCTTGTCACAAGCTTTATTTACTTAAATGCAATTGATTCATTATGGCTGGAATTACCGCCTATTGCTTTGATTTATTTATTGTACTTCTTTTGTTACGATGAGTATATATAGGACCCGAAGTTCCTTGATTAGATCAAAACCTGCAGTTTCTTGATCCTCATCATATAAAATGATTGGACCCGAAGTTCCATCATACAAAAAGATCAGGCATGAAGTCCCTTGATCCTTAAGATCAGGACATAAAGTTCCTTGATGAGTACAGTAAGTTTGAAGTGCCGTAGTGCCTCAACTTAATTGCAATAAAAGCCATAAGAGTCTCAGTCTACAGACTATTAAATAAGGACCAGAAGTTGCTTATATCCATACTCAAAATGGTTTAGCAGCAGTATTTATTAAGCGGATGAAATTGATTACCCGTGTTCTACTAATGAAAATGAAATTGCCAAGTTTCTACATGGGACATATCATTTTACATGATGCAATATTGATTTGGTTGAGACATGTTGCCAACCATCAATATTTTTCAATACAACTCGTGTTTGGGTACTAACAAACATTACACATCTACGAGTTTTTGGTTGTATTATTCTTTGTGCTTATTGCACTGCCACAACGTACTGAAATGAGGCATCATCGCGGATTGGGCATTGACGTTGAACACCATTTATCATTCAATATTTGGAACCCTTGACTGAGGATATGTTTACCGCGTGGTTTGCGGATTGTCATTTTGATAAGACAATTTTCCCACCGTTAGGGGGAGAAAATAACTTCGTTTTAGAAGAACGATGAGAAAATATCATTCCAGAAGAATGATGAGAAAAGACCGTTCCAGAAGAACGAAAAGAATTTGTCTTATTTTGATTCATGAAGCAATCAATATAACAACGAAGTGAGAATAATTGAATGATGTAACGATATGCAAATCAAATGTCAGATGCATTTAATGATGCAACGAAAGTGATGAAATCACATATACTTGCTGCAAATGTACCTACAAGAATTAATGTCCCTGTTGGACAATATGATGAGGCAGTCATTGATTTATCTGTTGCATGCCTGAAGCGTGGCAGACCTTCAAACTCAAAAGGTTTAGTCATTTGAAAGAAGAAGAATATGGCACTACTGAACTATTGCATTCCCGAAGCATGATAGTCACTGCATGGATACACGTCCCAGAAAGGACAATCCGCGGACATGGGAATGTTGATGTCTCATGCATGAGGCATGATAGACGCATAGGTTCCAATGGCTCAACTTTCGAAGTGGAGATTAAAATCCAAGCTCTATAATGCTCAAAAGGAGGTTATGATCCGCATTCTCTAAACTATGACTATCTTGGAAGAGATAGTGTAATGCCCTTGAAGAGGCAATGGATATCCAAAGAAATGAAAAAAATTTATGCATACGCATGCACATGAGAATATGGGATCACAGATTGATGATAACCAATGGTAATTTTGGTTTTTACAAGTAGCTACTAAATGCATCAATGAGCTGTGTTGATATTGAGTCCCGTTCTTTTTCCAGCAACAAAATTATTGGCCAAAATGGAGAAAGGCAATTCCATTAAAATTTTGTAAGAACATGGAAAAATAGACCTATATACTTGAATGCAATACAAATAGCCAAAAGATGTTGAACCTAAAAGGTTACATATGGGCATTTGTAATACCGTGAAATACATTCACATGATATGACGCAAGGTAATGGAGAATTATATACGAAGGGTTATAAGTCGCCCACATCATATCTCCATAAGTAAATCCCTCAAGTATACATGGGAGCAAATTGCTTTGTATATATTCCAAAGGAAAATGTGTCATGAAGTGTAGAAAATCCCTGAAGGATTCAGATTGCTTGAAGAAAACCCTAGAAGGGTAAAGCATAAAATATGTACTTAAATACCAATGGATGGTATAAATTGCCTTAGTAAGTACTTTCATTATGATATTGTTGCATTATACTAAAATCTCCTGCAAGAGTCGATGACATTAGATTGGGACTCCTAAAGAGTCTAGAAAGATTATAAAGTGTTGAGAGAAATATTGTCTTGAATTGCAGATCGATCAATATGTCAACACTAATCTTATCAATGATAGTTATGATATTAAAGAATCATATGGATTGAAGATTATGAGTTGAATACTCAAATGATGTAGACACTAAGAATGATCATTTATCTTCGTGAGGGTAAAGATAAATTGATATTGGTCTAGAAGTACCACATCTTAGTGAAGTATATGCTTTATTGTATTTAGCACAATACATTGAATGAAATAAAGTTTATCTATTAATATCTCCGAGATATTAAAGACATGTACATACACATGAGTTAAAACAAACAAACAGGATGGAGCCTTCACAAAGGTTGCTCATGTGAAGCCTTAGTACTCGGCAATACCCCAGAAGGGGGAGGCACTGGAGATTGATCATGCGACACCCCAGTACTTGACAAAACACTAGAAGAGGAAGACATCAGTTGCCTTCGGAATCTAGCAACGAACCTTTGGTGATCACTTTGAATCCGACTTTTGGATTCTTGTAGCTGGTCAAGCTTTCTTTTCATTTTCGTTGAGTAATTATTTGCAAGCACGTGTAACACTTTATTCTTGTGCTTGAGCCCTCTGATCTCTTGTTTAAGACTTTCCACCTCAGCCATCAATGATTGCACTTGGTGAGTTCGAGTAAGTAGGCGTTGGCCCATATTGGATACAGAGTCCGCACATTGAACACTGAGAGCCAATGAGTCTTGAACAGCCGACTCATCAGACCGTTTTGCAAGGATTCTGTTATCCTTTGGAGTGAGAAGATTCATAGTTACCACAGTAGCGGTTATGTTATTCTTCATCACATAGTCCCCAACCGTAAGAGGACCATTAGAAGATAAGAAGGAAGGACGCCATATATTATCCTAACACTGCTCGTTTATATCACTCCTACGACTCAAATCTAAGCAAATGTTAGATGGGCAAGCCATTTTCAGAAATGATGAAGGAAAAATAAGGTCAAATAAAATCTTAGAAATGCAAGAAGGGAAAAATTTCTACAGGCAGCAACTTTCTGAGCATACTTTTGAACACAATTGATGTCTCTATAAAAGAAGAGGCAACAGAGCCACTTGTTCAGAGATCGAAGAGGCATCGCTCTTCGAATTTCAAAAGCCAGATTTTCCTGAATAAAGTTCGTTGGCATTTCTCAGACACAATGTCAGCTTTTTCGAATATCGCGTGCAACTTTGTCAAAGATCTCTGACAAAGTTGAAAATGCATAAATCTTATTGTTCTAATTACACCACAGTTGCTAACAAGAGTAAAGGCACAACACCATTACTTGCAATTGAAAAATCTCTATATATGTCGACCTTCGTTCTCCATAACAAGGTAGACTTGCAAGAATACCTAACTCTTCCTCATCTCCGAGAATGCATCTTCAACAAAGCATCTCGAAATACTCAGTTTTCTTCCTCTCCAAGAATACCTCTTCAAAACCAGTCACACCAGAGCAAGATTATCTCATATCATCAAGGACGAGAGCAAGAGTATTTCATATCATGCAATCTCCCTGTCATTTCCTTTGTCTTTGTTCTCACTTGTAGGATAAGGAGAAAGAGAGCAATCAGTCGTCACATGGAATCAAGCTCAAGATTTGGATATGATTGCCCGAAACCTTTGCCTGGTTCCTTACCTTGCATTGCTCTCGAGTACTCATTTTCAACTGTTGATATGATGTTGGTTATTTACATTGAACCTGCCAAGCATGATAAGTTGTTAAGAAGTAATGTTCTGAAAGACCATTCAAATGCAAGGGTTGCATTCCACTGGTGCATTAGGGGACAAATACTACAAGAGAAGATGTCACACCTGCATATGGGAAAACTAAGGAAAATACACCACTTTTGTAAGGGGAACATATAAGGCAAGTGAAAATGATACATTGAAGCATGTGGAGACAAACGCAACAAACACGTGCAGATTCATCCCTGAGAAAGCCAAAGGTCACTTGCCACATGAAGCTCCTCATGGTCCAATTTCATTCAAGATCAAGCCTAGACGACCCTTTGAGAAATCACAAGTCCGATTCAAGATCAAGTGTCCACCACCCTTGAATCAAATTCAGCTCCAGATAAAAGTACTAAATTCAGACCTTTGAAGGAAGTCTAACAGAAGGCCCTCCAACCTAGTTCAAGAACAAGCCTGTGGAAAGTTAACAACATGTAAAGCACCTTTTTCGGCAACTCTTCTTGCTACGAGATTGAAGCAGAATGATCAACGATCAGCCTAAATGATTTGAAATCAGGGGGAGATACTCATTAGGGGGAGCATCCACAACAAATCAAGATTTTAGTGAGTCAATCAAAGACTTGTAGCCATCCAAGGGGGAGTGTTGTGAATAATATGTGGATGGCCCACATGAATAATTTGTTACTATTTATGCACAGTATTTTCAGTATTCATTTGTGGAAAATTTGTAAAGTGAATAATGTTCTCTTTGCTTATAAAACAAATGAGGATATGGAAGCCGGGAAGGCTCACAGAAGAGGAAGAGAGAAAAGAGAAGAAGAGGAAGAGAGAAAAGAGAGGAAGAGGAGAAGGGATAATAGAGATAGAGTTATTTTGTACTCTTATTATTATAAGGGAAGCTCCACTGCTGCTCCGAGGACGTACTCCAGTCACACTGACTATAGAGGAACCTCGTAAATTTTGTGTCTTATTTTATTTATTCCACTGCACACACCATCGATTTTATAACACTTAGAATAAAACTAGGAAACCAAATAAATTAAAATAAACTAGGAAACAAAATTCCAAAGTGATGAGGAAAATCTGCCCATAATATGATTAGCCACGTTTTGGATCCAAATCTCTTCCAAAACCGGCCCAAGATAGCTAGATTTAAAGCTTGAAACATTCTAAACACTTGAAGCTTGGAACCTAGAAGAGGTTGTCTTGGACTCCAAAATCGCAATTAAGCCCAAAAAGGTCATTTTTCCAACACCACGCACTGCTTCTTTATTTAATCATCAGAAAATAACCACTTGGTAGAAAAATATGAAACTTTGACACTCAAGCTAAAGGACTCACGAACGTCTTCCAATTTGAATCACTCTAAAATCCATCCGTTTGATCAGTTTTTTCTCCAGAGGAAGTCGAATGTCCTATATTGTAATATAAAGAAAAATATCAAAATTCTACCAAATAATAACCAAAATTTACTAAAATTAGGGTAAAATGTATAATATAAAATCAACTCATCAAACTTCCTCCAAGCTTAGCTTTATGCTTGTCTTCAGGCAAAACAAAACTCAAGAACAAAAATAAAAACTAACAAACTAAAAACTTAGGGTTGTAGTCAAATTAGGATTTGATGAGATTTAATAGACTTTAAAATCAGAGTGTAGTCAATGAAGATTTGAAAGAGGATTTTAAACGAGTTTGAAATCATAGTGCATTCAAATTAATATTTAAAAGGATTTTAAAGAATACATCCAAATCTAAGTATAGGTGAATGAGGGATTTTAATGGATTTGAGGGTGAGTGGTATAAATACTTATGCCATTGTTTGGGCCTAAAATTATATTGTTGGGCTGAGCTTAGGTTTATGTTTGGTCTAACACTCTTTCAGAAATACTATAGGCTGCCCAGTTGTCATAAGAAGCCCAATCAGGTCGGCCGAGTCCTATTGCAAGGATGATTGATTTGGATTAGAGCGAAGAAGTCAAGTCCTGGTACAACAAGGGGGTTTCCAAGTTGAAGGCATTGAGAATTCGGGAATGAATCTGATTCATTATAAAGCTTGGTTCAGAGCCCTATTGAAACTAGGATTGGCCGAATCCTAATCAGATTATATTTGGGAGTTTTAGTTCGGATACATCTCTGGTTCGACCAGGAGTAGGTTCGCTGCTATATACATAGAGAGGGGAGTGCATCATTTGAAACTTCTCCAATTCAACACACAAACTGCCTTGCACAAACTCTCCATCTACGCGAAACCTCTCAATAACCATGAGATTCTTATTTTCCTTTTTCGCCAACACATCTTCAATTTGGATAAATAACACTGTGAAGGGAATTGATGAATATCTTCAATTTGGATAAACGTCACTGTAGTTGTAGAACCATTCGACTGCGAAGCACCTTCAGTTTGGATAAATAACACTGCTTCGAGATCGACTGGTTACCTATCTAAGTCTCGGTTAAGAAGGATTTTCAAGTCCTCACTAACAGGGGTCATCTTATTAGCCTTCTCGGCGAAGTGAGGTGTTACAGATTACCAGGCTCAGCATATTGAATGCCGAGTGGTTTTATGATTGGATATTCGCAAGTAAGTTTTAAAGTTCAGCATTCTGACGACCGAACCCCATTTACCATTAAGACATATATCTCATTTGAGTACTTTTGTCCGTATAGTCTTGTGCCAATTCGTCGTGCTTACACTTTCACGAATATAATCACTGTGATCGAACCCGGCGCTGATGATCAGTGAACTTCGCAAGACTAGCAGCCTTGTCTTCAGGCTCTAGAACCCGAAGGCCGAGATGTGTTCCTTTCTCGGTCGCAATCGCAAGATCAAGAAGTCAGCAGTGCGCCCACGCGACATCAACACATTTTACTCCCCGGCCGAGCTCGGCTGACGAGGTGGCACACCATATGCACAACTGAAGGACGTAGTTAGCTTATTAATTACTCGGCCTGCGTGCCATGTAGGTTTGATAGTTTTTAGGGTCAACAACCATCAAGTATCTTATCCTTCCTTCAGATTTCTTTTCACAGCACATAAGAAACCTGCCAACCTCTTCGTTTTCATTTATACCTTCCTCATATCTCATTGTTCTCTTCGACTTCATTTTTCTCATAGAATCATCAACAAATGAACCTATTTCTAAAATACGTAAAGTAGATGATTTCCCAAACTGTTTCATTATTTTCTTCCAGCTTTTAGGTATGAACCATTCGATTTGAGGTATAGCAAGGTCTCTTGGGATTAAACAAGAAGAAGATGATGGCAAACACTATAAAGTATCTTCTGCACATAATAATATGGCATGCAAGAACTGATCGTATAATTTTGCCCGAATTTGTGGTAGGAGTCTCGAGAAAACTGACTGATGGGAGATCCACTTTTGAATATTAAGGACGACTAATCAGATTAAGAAGAAAACAATATCTCTTGAAAAATAATTAAAGTAAGTGTTAGAAAAGGCATATTTTATACAATCATGAAATGTGAGTTGATCACCATATTTTATAGACTATACAATTCCAAAGTAAGTGCTTCAACCTTACTCCACACAAATTATGTAGTGTGAATGTGCAAATTTTCAAAGTATAACTTATGAATTAGCGTCTAAACAATGATAAATAAAAAATACTCTACTGTGTAATTAATCTTCACCCCTGTCCAATTGTTCTAATGACACATCTCAACCCGGAATGTCTACCTAGACTCCGAATTGAGTTGTGTAAGCCGACATAAAGAGAGTGACGAAGCCATAAAGTGTAGTGATGTGAAAAATGTGAGTAAATTCAAACCTAAAAGTGCCTAAATGTAAGAGTGCGCTAGTGGGTGGGAATGAACCCATTCCACAAGTGATGTAAGAGTATAAGTACAGTACAATAAGGTAGAATGAGAATTATACTGTCAGAGGTAAACACATATATCAAAGTTTGCCAAGAATCCTCGTCGACACGAAAACTTAGCTACTGAACGTGGAGGGTCGAACAAGGGTGAGTAGGCCTAAAAATAAAGTTTTGTAAAAACCTTTTCGAAAATATAATAACCCTCGCCATAAAACAAGTATAATTTCCAAAATATACATACCACGTATAGTATGAAAATACTTACCGTAGCTTCCAATATCTCAAGAATTTAATACGTCATAATATATTTCGTAAATAAACATCTAACATTCAGCAGTCACATAATCTCACATAAACAAACATATCATATCGAGTGCTCATTGATATATGTTGACACACGAGTTCATGAAGAGGTATTCTAACATGAACATAACTGGGGTGTAATAATGATTTACACTATAGTATTACAATCACATGAAGACTAGTGCTATACGCATCACATACAAGTCTTTATTGCCTATAGCAATCTAGGATAGGACTGACACGTATAATGGATCCAAAGTGAGCATACGGTGCGATGTGAACATACACGTGAAAAACTGGCCCTAGCTCGTGCAAATACTAACACCGGTGCAGCAACGATGAGCAGATAATGTAAATAAAATCATACAATGGTAAATCAATAATTTACATCGACATAATACTACTTGTTGCCGTAAATATAAATAAGGTATCCTGTAATAATATGCATACCTGTGCATCTTGTGGGATTCATAACAATCTCACAATTTTCATCATCACGACAATTCTTATAACGTCAATTTAATTATGGCATCAGTTAGAAAATGCATTATTAATCTATATATGGAAACTCAAATAATATATAAAAGAAAAGGCTCACTCACAGATACTTGCTAACAGTGGCGGATCTAAAGAGGGACCTAGGAGTCCCAGGACCCTTCGGAGACCTTAAATCGTGCTTTGAAATTTTTTGGGGACCCCTCGTACTTGAAGACGACGGCCAGTGCTACGCCTTGAACCACTCGGCCACCTCTCTGTAGCGGCGGCGTCTTCCTGTAGAAAACGACCACACGAAGAAGAAATTCTATTTTAAGATTCAGCCCATAAAGCTTGTTTAGGCCAATTGTTTGGTTTTGTTCGATTTTTGCTATTTGTTTGTGGGCCTAATATTTTGCTTAGGCTTTTGGTGAGATGCTTAGCTTGTTGCTTATTTTCTTGTTTTCAAGGGCCACTTTTTCTTTGTGTTACTTTTTTGGGTCTTTATTTTGTAATGTTTCTTGGTAACTAATGAATTTTACCTTTGTATCATAAAAAAAAAAAATTAAAAAAAAAAAAAAACCCCAAACCCCTAACACTTCCCCTGCAGTCCCATCCCATCCCTTCCTCACCTTGATATTATATTTTCCCTTAAAAAAAAAAAAAAAAACTTGATGTTTATATTCATTTTGTGCATTCTGATAATGGCTTTTCTTAATTAAGAGGGATTAGAAATCTTGCTAAAAAAAATGGTGGAAGAAAGGGTTGTAGCAAACATGTGCATATGTATATTTGCTTATTTAGTGGGCTTTGGTTTTACCGATTGCAACTACTTCAATGGAGAGGACATTTTTCGCTATAAATATCATTGAGGGTCTACTCCGCAACAAAAATGGGAGATCAATAGTTCCGTGGAGAGGACATTTTTCTCTATAATTTTTTTTTATCTTTTATTATTGGGACCCCTCGAGTCTAAAATCTTGGATCCGCCACTGCTTTCAAAATCGTAGCCGTTTGAACTAGGAAAACCGGAATCTCTTATAGTAACTGCACTAAGCATAATATTAGGACCATTAGTAAAATTCTACTAAAATGATTAAATTTGGAAAAATGGAGTGTGGATTTGAAATAAGGGCATCGAAATACGTCAAGAAGGGTCCCCGACAAATTTTACAAAAAGTCAACGGTCAACCCTAAAAAGTCAATCGAGACATTGAGCCCGTCAACTACATTAAAGCTTCGAAATTTCACTAAATGGATGTCAAAAACATACTCGGATTGTCAAAATTAGTCTAGGAAGATTTCCGAGAAAATTTCAAAAAAATAAACACAAGGTATATTTCAAGAATATTCCAAGATTATTTTGAGCCCATTTCGGAACTGGGCCAGGTTGGGCCAAAGGTTTGGGCTTAGGGCCCTTTTTTACTGTGAGCCCCATCGGGGAAGAAGGTTGGAACTGGGTAAGTTTGGCCGAGAAACTTCCCGAGCTTCGTTCGAGTTCGATTCCTAACTATTTTCAACCAAATAAAAGTCAAAATGAAGCTTAGGAGATTAGGAACAATAATATACCAAAATGAGGTTGAGGTAGGGTCGGGATTAGCTGGAAAAAGCCTGCAAAGGCTGGGTTCTTCGCTGGAAAACTGGGGAACTTTCCCCCGTGCCGTTTCTGAACCAAAACCCTCACCAAAGACCTTAGAAAAGCTAGAAACATAAACAAAAACACGATCCAAGAAGTTTTGGATGGTTTTTGAAACTTACCATCGTCGAAATCTCGTTGGAGAAAGATATATGAATATTGATGACACCACTGTGCAGAGAGAGAAGGAAAGGGAAAGGCCTCGGCCTGGTTTGGGTTTGTGATTGGGAGGTTCAATAGGTGGTATGCTTGCCCAGGTAACTTGCTGGTGATGGTGGTCTCGGTGGTTGCAGATGGAGGATGAGAGAAGTGAGAGAGCGAGAAAGGTCTGGAGAGAGAGAGAGCGCTTTGGGAAAGTTTTCCAGAGAGCTGGGGAGGTAGACACGTGGCATGAGAGAAGTGGAGAGTTGTGAGGTGTGGGCCCCACAACCAAAATAAATTATTAAAATAATTAAAAATATCCCTCTAAAATTTTTTAATATAATAATTATAAGAAATATATAAAATATAAAATAGTAGTTTTCACAAAAGTATTTTTCGGATTCTCTGTAAAATCTCTATCGTAACTCTGATTTCGATTCCGTTTGCACCTATGAGTTCGTACCATCGATAGAATAAAATAGTAGCTCGTACACGTCATGAAAAGACGATCAACAAAAGTCAACAATCTCGCCTCTAGGGGCATTTTTGTCAATTCACTCTTTTAGAATTAATAAAATTGAAAAATTAGGGACGGGTTATTACATTTAACATTTAAAATAATCTATAGATATTAACTTAAAAAGAATGAAAATCTTAATAGACACTAAAATTAAAAAAAACTAAAGATATTACTTTCTCACCCCCAAACTTAAACCACACGTCGTCTTCAAGGTGTGGAAAAATAAAGAACAAAACAAAAATATTAAAACCTTAAAAGCTTAAAATAGCTAACAAAGACAAAAAAATTAACTAGGAAAATAAAGAAAAAAAATTAAAGAAAGTATAAATTAACAAAGAAAACATAAAATAAAGAGTAAATTGTATTAATGATCCCTCAACTTTAATCAAATTGGAGTAATGGTCTCTCAACTAAAAATTCATTACCATTGGGCCCTAACTCATCAAAATGTGTAGCTATGGTCATTTCGTAAACTCCGTCAAAATGAGTTATGTTAGAAGGACCATTGCTACAATTGGGTTAAAGTTGAGGGACCAATGCTCCAATTGGGTTAAAGTTAAGGGATCATTTCTTTAGTTGGATTAAATCTGAGGTACCGTTAATACAATTTTTCTTATTTGATTATCCATATTTTCCATTTGATTTAGCCTCATGTGCATGACACATGATTTATTTTGACAGAAATTCTAACAGAGTTAACAAAAAAGACCTTAGCTACATGTTTTGATGAGATGAGAAACCAATGGAAATGAATTTTTAGTTAAGGGACCATTGCTCTAATTAGATTAAGGTTGAAGAACCATTGCTACAATTTACTCTTAAAATAATAGGAATTCTAGCTTGTGCCTGTATAAACCCACTTTCAGCTATCCAAGCCCCTCGTTTCACATTTCTGCCGCTTCTCTCTAACTTTCTCTCTCTAGCCTCGAGCCCAGCACCGAGGTCTCTCAAATCATCCTATCTCCCTCGTCTCTTTAGAAACCCTAGCTTTATCTCTCTCTAAAATCAAACCCACACTCCAAAGCTTAGGTGCTTCATGCGGAAGACCCTTCATGCAGTGCTTGGAATAATGGCAAATTTATAGCAATGACACTCTTCTCCATCTTCTCTGTGCTCTATTTGTCAGTTGTGGGATGAGTCTATTGAACACCTTTTCCTTGAATGCTTGTGGGTGGAAGTGGTTTGGTTTTGGGGAAGGTTGAATTTAAGGATGAATCAGATTGAGATAAAAACCTGGGCAAGCTGACCGCTACAAATTTTTGAGTCAGCCAATGGTTCGAAGGAGGTGAGGAATCACATGCTTTCATATATTGCCTTTACATGCTGGCATATATGAAAATCAAGGTGTAACTTTCAGTTCAACCAACAACAAATATACCCAACATAGGTTATTGCTGCTATTTCACACTCGGCTACAACCTTCAAGGAGGCAAAATAAATCTCGCTCACTTCACTGGTACCTAGTTCTTAGGAAACAAATATTGGTGTCAGGTGGTCTTTACTGAGTTCGAGATTCGTAAAGATAAATGTTGATGCTAGTTCGGTTGCAAGGGATGGGCTGGGATTTACAGAAGTGGTGGCAAGGGATGAGGATGGCAGGTTTTTGGCAGCATGCAGGTATAAAGTGAAGGTGACAAGCGTTGCAATGGTGGAGGCGATGTCTATTATGCTTGGATGTAAATTGGGGATTAGCAGAGGTTGGAATTTGATAATGGTTGAGTCTGATTCATTGGAATCTATTTCTTGTCTAAAGGATTTGGCAAGGAAGGGCAGTTGGGAAATGTTCCCTTTTATTTGATGGGGGGTTCATGATTGCCGTTAGTCTTGGGTTCCAAGATCGGCCAACTCAGCAATGGACCTTTTGGCTTCACGACATTGTAGGGAAGTATGTGATCATATTTGGGTCAATAGACCCCCATCCTCCCTTGTTCATGTTTTGTGTAATGATGGCTTTCCATGCCCCTACCAATTGTATATGGTAGTGTGAGGAGGGACGCTTTAGCATTAGGTGCGGCGTCTTGGTATCTTGTAACCTCCTTGCACTACCATTTTCTAGTATTGGTAGTTGGCTGTTTGCCTCTGTGTAGGCCTTCTTGTAAAACTTTGGCATCTTTGTCTGGATAATGCTATATCCTGATTTCCCAAAAAACAAAAAAAAAGAGTATCTTGATTTTTCTAATATTATTTCCCTTTAATATTACCAAAGATAAGAGTAAATCCCATGCCATCTTTGCAATTGAATATTATTGTATTTGTTTTCTTGTTTTAAGTCAATGCTCTTCTAACGCCTATTACTCAAGCTACTACTATGCAATTTATTTTTAGTAATGCTAGGTAGATTAAATTTGTAGATTAAATATGCATACTAAATGATGTGTTAGAAATAAGCACGGTAATCAACACTTAACTAATAATCTAATCATCAATTTTCATGTCATTTGGTTTACAAGATTTAGTCTCCCTAGCATTACACATTTATTTTCTATCTCAAGTTTTAATATGCTATTTATGAGTAATGCTAGGGAGATTAAGTTTTGAGACAAAATTTTGAAAACTAAAAGACATGAAAGTTGATAATTGGTTTATTACTTAAACGTTGATAAACGTGCTTATTTATATTGGTGACACATAATTTAGTTTGCAAATTTAGTCTTGCTAGCATTACTCGCTATTTAATTCTCAGTTTTGAACCATTGAAACAAACTTTATTATGTAAAACTAAACAAGATTTCAGCTAATACTAGCTTTGAATCTGTCAGTACTCAGTACAAATGTAAACAGAGAACGGGGCTTTTTGTGAGGACTTTCCTTTCGAGAGCTTTTTCCAGGTGTGTGAGGCAAGGAATCTTGCCGTGAGCCTGAAGGTGCTGGTCAAGTGGGCTCTGTGATCTTTTCAAGAAGAATATGTTGCGGAAATCTTCGCGGATGAGCAAGTTCATGATTTTTAACCTGATTCATCTCATAGATGTCTATGGGATGGATCATATTAGAAATTATAAACTTATACATCACTTCTTATCCGCGAAGATTTTTCCTTGATTCACCTCCCTCACATACCTAGGAAAAAACTCTCGAAAGGAAAGTCCTCACCAAAAGCCGTTCTCTGTTTACATCTGTCCCTGTATTTGTATCTGGTGTTTCCACCATACTGGATTGCCATTTAGTATGCCTGCATTTGTTGTTGACTATCATGACCTACAATATTTTCATTCCGAATGACTGCACGGGCAAAACAACAGAACAAAGATATCATCTGGTCCCTTGTTCAGATTTTGCAGCTCAAGAATTCTACGCAATAGTTACACTTTGTCTCGCTTTCAGGGTGGTTTTGTAGATTATTGATCGTCTGTAAATTTTTTCACCCTTTATTTCTTCTGTTGCAGTTTCTGTCATTTGTGTAGAGCGATACTTAGTAATAATCTTTTGAGCAGTAAATAATGCATATTTTCTATATCCAGTTCTAATGAAACAATTCATTTGTCGAGAGCATTACTTGTACTCTTTTAACCATCTACATTATCATGAAACAAAGTTTAAAGATATAATATTTTCATGCTTTCGTACCATGTCTATGCAGGACTGGCTTGTGTAGGTCCCGAATGCCAGAGTTCCTTTTGTGCGTTTCTTGTGCGGAGAAATAACATGGCATGAAACCCCCATCCTAAGAATCTCTCCTTAGATTGGAATTTTATTTTGGATAAAAAATGCTAAAATGAGAAGACAAAGGACTAGTTTGTATTTTTATTTTTTCACTAAAAGTTGCTTAATTTTAAAGTTAAAAAATATGTGTATTTTCTTTTTAATTATAAAAAGTTTGGAGTGCAGAATGAAATTTTTGAAGTGAAAAAAACGATTCCCAAAATAAAATATCTTGCTTATTTTAAAAGTAATTGTCTCTAATCTGAAAGTTGTTTTTAAAAGTAGCTTTAATAAAAAAATGGAGTTGAGCTTGTACTAAGTATTTTTAATTCCTGTAATGTGCTCATTAATTTTTAAAAATAACATTATTTATCCTTGTAGACATATTGTAACCTTAGAGAACAAAGTGACCATCACCACTTACTATTACAAACCCTAACCTCTCACACCACTATAGCCATTACCATTGTTGTCACCATCACCACACGATGATCGCGCCACCACCAATACCACTACAATAACTGCCATTATCATAAACACAATCACAACCGCCACCATCGTTGTTGTCTCCGCCCCTACCACCATTGTTACCTCTGCAGGCTATAGCCCAACCACCACACCCCTTTATTGGCACCACCACCACCACCACCACCACCACCACCATCACAACCATTGCCCTTACCACCATTGTCGTCGTTGTTGCCCACACTATCATGGCCATTTTCGGCATTGTATACAATTATATCACTTTTTATATTAAAATTTACCAAATACATTTACACTGGTTTTCATACTCAAAATACATAAAACTACAATTTATCAAATGCTCAACTATTTTATTATAAACTGTTTATTCTTAAAGTACAGCAAAAGCAGTTTAAAAAAAAAAAAAACACGACGATCCAAAACTGGCCCTAAAATTGGGCTTGACTACTCTTCTATCAATTTAAAACGAGGAAGGGCAGAATTACCATCTAATCCCTTTAATCTGTAATAAGCAAGATACTGTCCAATGTGTGTTTCCCTGTCTGCAGGTAGGTTGTCAGAGAGAAACCCCTTGATTGGGCCATAGGTTTGAATCTTTTTGTAGCACTCGGATAGATAAAGCATGCAGCTGATATCCTGGGCCCCACTCTTCCAGCCAATACTCTATGCTCGACGCTTCTGAACTTGTCATTGGTGATAAGCTGCACATAAATTGAACGAAAATAACTGAGTTCTCATGCAAGATGATAGTTTTGTTTCTCTTTCTCTCTCTTCGGGTGATTTTGACGCGCTTTTTGTATCTTTCTTAACACGTATAATGATGATGAGATCACAAAAAAGACAGAGATAGGAGGTGTGAATTCGTAACAGCAAAAGTTATCTTTGAGGAATTAGGATGATGAGCTTACTTGCGTAAGATCACCCACGTTGGCCACAAGAGCTCCATGAGTTGGAGGAACATCAACCCAGTGACCTTGATGGAGGACTTGCAGGCCGCCGAGATTGTCTTGCAAGAGTACAGTTAAAGAGGATGGATCTGAATGCTTGGTAGTGCCGGGGGTCAACTCCGGTTCTGGACAGCTCGGGTAGTAATGGCACACCAGATGTTCAGTCTTCATGCACTCTATGTTTTCCAGGAAGTCAGTGCTGAGGCCCAAGGCCTTGGACAACAAACCTGATAACACCTATCTCAGGTTCTTTAAGTGTTTGATGTACTCCTGCACTGCCTCTCTGCTAATCAAACCAATCTCTCGTAAGATTACCCGGTGTGTTATGTTGTCGTACTGTCAGTATGTATTAATACTTTGAACAGTTTGTTTAGCGAGGTACCTGCAAACGAAGGGAAATGTCTCGGGGTCCAATGGACCGTTCTGGAAATCAAACAATATCGAGTCTCTCCAATTCGCTGCTTTCTGCACCAACAGATCTCCATTGCAGTAGTATCTCACTCTACGTTTCGAGTCAAGAAATACCACTCCATCTTCAGCTCCTTCGGCTGCTCATGAAACCCTCGAATCACTTCCAACAGATTCTCAATCACTCTCTCTGGAACTCCATGATTAACCATTTGAAAGAAACCCCACGTTTCAGATGCTTCACGAATCTCCTTCACAGTCTGCGCGCGCCAAAAATCTTGATCAAAGCCGTCGAAGTCTATGACAGGAACCTTAAAGTCTACATCTGTTGTTTCTGAATTTGAAAGGCTATGTGGTGGATGGATGAGGAACTTGGGAACTTTTGTGATCCCCGAGTCCACAAGGCCTTTAACTCCGGTTTTAGTTTCATTGAACTCCACTTCCTTGGTTCTGTCGTAATACGAGGACTCGTCTTCCATCCTCGCTGTGGAGGGAATGATGTCGCCGAAGTGTTCCGGACTCTGCAAGATGTGATTAAAACGAGATGTATCAGGAAGCCATTTGAAAGAAAAAAGGAGCAAAGAGACACCTACCAATTTTAAAATTGTTACCTTTTAGGTTGAAGAAAAGGCCAAGAAAGTGAGTGCTATTCTCGTCCTATTCGCTATGTAGTAGGTGTCTATCAAACGGGTACACTTTTTGAACATTAGCACGTACGTATAGACTATGGACGCTACCGGTTAACTAAGTGGTAGTGCCTATCAGACATGTGCATTTTTTTTATATGTGACAAGTATTTATAGACATACGATGCTACCAAAATTATATATTGGTTGCTAAAGAGACTAACTCCCAAGAAAATGAGATATTGAGCCTTAGCTTTTTTCTGATATCACAATCTTGAGACGTAACAATGCAGTAATATAAGTTAGGAGAGAAAAAAGTCTTTTCCCTTATATTGGTTTTGGTCTTACGCATCACCGTTTTACAGAAAAGGGAAGTTTTCGCAGGGAAGTTTTGGCTTTTTCTGGACAAGCACTTCCAAAAAAAGCAATTTATTCAATAGCGTGGATTTCAGGATCAGATAAGGTGGCATGTATTCAGATAGTTAACCATGGAGTTCCAATTGCTGTGATGGAGGAGATGCTGGAAGGTATAAGAAGATTTCATGAGCAGCCCCCGGAGGCCAAGAGGGCATCGTACTCCCGTGACTATACTCGGCATGTGAACTATTATTGCTGTGGAGATTTGAAAGTGCGAGCGAAATCAGCAGCAGACTGGAGAGACACCTTGTCCTTCAAAGCCGTAGAGGATCAATGGGACTTTGAAGCACTTCCTCAAGTCTGCAGATACTTTAATTTCTGCAGCAGCTCTAAGAAATTTTGAGCCTGTTTGGGAGTGCTTTTAAAATGGCTAAAAGCATTTTCCAACAGCCTAAAGCGCGCTTTCTGGAGAAGCACCTTCCAGATGCTTCTTCAGAATGTGTTTATACGCAGAAGTGCTTTCTAGAGAAGCAATTCCAAACGGGCCATTTCCAACTCATCAGTCATAATATTTACATACATGTAACATACTGTAAACTTGACCTTTACCAAATTCATCATTTTCTGTGTTGCAGAAATGAAGTGAGTGAGCACGTCAAAAACTTGATTAAACTGCAGGATATGCTTTCTGAACTACTGTCGTAAGCATTAGACCACGGATCACATAGCGGGGATGGGGTGCTTGAAATCTTTCACATTATCATGCCACTACCACCCAGTTTGCCCGGAGCCTGATTTGACTCTTGGGACAATCGAACACTCAGACCCCTTTTTCTCACCTTATTCCTGCAAGACAAGATTGGGGGCTCTAACTTCTTCATAAGAACCAATGGGTCCATGTGCCGCCAGTGGATGGAGTTTTAGTAGCAAACCTTGGTGACTTTATGCAGGTATGATAATCTGTTGTTAAACAGTTTCTTCAATACCTTGTATCTTATCAGACAAAGAAAAAGGTAGAGATCTCTTTATATTTCATGTGATTGTATGTATCTACAGCTCGTTACTAAAGACAAGTTCAAGAGTGTGGAACACAGAGTACTCACCCACCCGCTTGTCAAGCCTCGAATATCAGTTGCATCTTTTCTTGTTCCTAGTGCCAAGGACAAACTCAAACTGTACAGGCCAATCAAGGAGCTTCTATCTGAAAGGAATCCACCCATATACAGGGACACCCTTCATGAAGAATATACTGCATATTACAGAGCCAATGGAAAAAATGGTGGATCTGCCCTGCCTCATTTTAAACCGCGTTGAGTTGAACCTAGTGACAGTGCAGAGGAAAACGCCGTTCTGTTCCAAATATCACTTTGGAATTATGAAAAATGAAACTCCTATAATACAATGCACCAATTACCAAGTTAATAACATGTTATTCTTGCTCCAATGTTTTCCGGGAGAGCATTTTACACTCATTTCCTATTTCGTAATGAAGTTTATTGTGCTAGAAATGAGTATGTGTTTATTACTTAAAAAAGAACTCAGATTTGAATGATACAAGATGGAAAGAATCTGAGTATACATATTTGAATTACCGTATTTTCCTGTGGATGTCAATTTTGTTTTAAAGACTGCACTGCTATAACTCAGAGCCAAGTTCAGGAACACAAACATCAAGTTTCAGCTGCACATATAAATCTGCCAGCAACGAGTAAATTTCAGCAGAAGCTGAATGAGATTCATCAGATGCGGCAAACTGATGAACTTTCCTTTCCATTTCAATCCAACTGGACCCAGGACAACCCTTTTCAACTCCAAGTTCCTTCATGGTTGATCGAATATCTGCAACTTCTGCCCATCGTTTCGCATCAGCGCACATGTTCACCAAAAGGTTGAAATACCCGCTATCATTTGGTTCCAACACCATCAACTCCTTGATACAAACTTGAGCAATCTCCAAGTTTTTATGAAGCTTGCATCCACCTAACAATGCACCCCATATAACAGAGTTTGGTTCAAACTCCATGCTTCTTATCAACGCTAGTGCATTCTCAAGCATGCCGGCTTTGCTCAACAGAACCACCATGCATCCATAGTGCTCAACTTCAGGACAGATGGAATAATCCTGGATCATGCTTGAAAATCTCCTGCGGCCTTCTTCTACAAGTCCTGCATGAGTGCAGGCACTTAAAACACTTACAAAAGTAACCCCATTTGGCTTGATCTTCTCTCTCTCCATCTTGCTGAACATTGCTAGTGCTTCTTTAGCATATCCATGAACTGCGAGCCCTTCGATCGCTGCATTCCAGCAGAACAGGTTCTTATCCCGCAATTTAAAGAAAACCAAAAGAGACCTCTCCAATGTCCCGCACTTTGCATACATATCAATCAGTGCAGATCCAATATAAACATCGAGATCAAATCTGTTCTCCATCGTGTAAAGATGTATCTCTTTTCCCAAGTCAAGAGCTCCGAGATGGGCACAAGCCGAAATAACAGTTGCCATGGTCACTTCATCAGGGTTGATCCCATTAGTCCTCATGTCATCGAAAATTGCTAATGCTTCTCGAAATTTCTTGTTCTGAGAATAACAATCAATCATAGTAGTCCATGATATTATATCCCTAGTTGGCATCTGATTAAACAACAACTCTGCAGATTCTACATCACCTACTCTTGCATAGCCGTCAATCATTGTATTCCAAGTAGCTGCATTCTTCTCCGTCATCTCATCGAATAATATCCTCGCCGAACTCATATCCCCCACTCGAGCGTGAGACGAAACCATTGTAGTCCATGCAAAAGGGTCTCTCTCAGGCATTTCATCGAACACCCTTCTGGATTCACTTATTTGCCGCAACTTCGAGTAAAAATCAATCAAAGCAGTCTGAACAAACACATGTGAGCCAAACCCATTTCTCCAAATGTGACAATGAACAGACTCTCCAACCCGCAATGCGGACAGAGAGGTGCAGGCCTTGATCAACGGCGAAAACGTATAACTGCTAGGCAAAACCATGTCCCTCAACATATTGATGTAACAATTCAAAGCCTGAAATGGGTGGTCGCAACGAACAAAGCCTCTGATCATCGCATTGTAGACGAAAACATTCGGATTTTCCATCTGGGTGAAGGCTAAAACTGCATAATCTAGGTGGGAAAAAGTCGAAAGGGCGGTGATGAGTTGGTTCGTAAAGAAAGAGTCTTGGATGGCATTGGTCTTGATCATTGAGGCACATACACTTTCTAGCTCTGTTGGAGTCGAACATTTCTTTAATTTTTCAACTATGGATGGTGGGTTCTGAGGGTTTAGGGTTTTGGGCGGTTGGAGAAGACGTTTTGGGTTTGAAAAACAGTTAAAGTTCGTTACGCATTTCATCCGCACAAGTTGTGGCGCCTCCTAGAAGTCTTCCACTTATTTGTTAGCAAATTTGTCGATGTGGTATATGTGTAATCTTACCCGAACAAGAATGGGTGACACATTGACATTGATACCGAGGTTTTACATGTAATATTTTTTTTTTAGTCAAAGGAAAATCGGTGCATTTATTCATATTTAACAAAATCATAACCATTGGATTAATATAATGAATTCAACTATTATGCACGTTAAGTGTGAATTTAACTATCGATTTTAGAGATCATTTATGATAAAACCCTTTAAATCTTGTGAAACCCATTTATGTGCTATATCATTACATAATATAATTTTTGACAAAATTGTAACGGCATGACCACATTGATTTGAGACACCTATTTCTAGGACTACATTGCTCGATGTTTTATTTCAAGGACCATCTTGGTGTGGGTCAATTTTAGGGACCATTTGTGATTAAAAAAAAAAAAAAAAGACTTGTGGGATCCATTTATGTGCCAGATCAACCCATAACATAACATTTTTTTACATAATTGTGACAGAAGGACCACATTAATTTGGCTCACCTATTTCTAAGACTACATGAATCGATTTTCAACTTCAAAGACTATCTTGATTGCTTAGGTCAATTTCAGGACCATTTGCAAAAAAAAAAAAAAAAAAAAAAAAAAACTCTTATTTTTTAATTAAAAATGCTATTGATCCTTTGTGTGTGTATATACTTGAGGAATTTCTCAACGGGAGGGGATTGATATATATATATATATATATATAAAATAATAGTGTTAGTAGGGTAAATAGTTAGTTATTATAGGAGGAAAGATCAGTGGAGCACCATCATTTGTAGTAAAATGCCATCTGCAAGATTGAAATACAGTAAAACCTTTCTAAAATTAAATACAATTGGGACCAGACCATTTATACTTTAGGGAGGTTATTACTTAATAGAGGTGTAATTAATGAAAATTATTTATTCGGAATGAATTGTATTTTCCAAAGAGGATACCTTGGACATCAAGTATTTTATTTCTTGCATATTTTTTTACTTAGTACAATTATGACTATGTGGAGGTGTATTTCTTTAAGATGAGATCAAGAAAAAGTATAACTTATTACAATATGAAGTTTATTCTAATACATAACTGAAATATTATTGATTGACTTATTTATCCTTAATGAATATTGTATTTCATAAATCGGATTTCTTATGTGCCAAATATTCTATTTTTTGCTTATTTTTGTACTCATCGATAATATAATAATATGGAGGTGTGTTTCCTTTAGATGAGACAAGAAAAATTATAACTTATTACAATATGAAGTTTATTCCAATTCACAAGGCGACGCAATGCCCCTATCCCGCCTAAATTCATTTTGCATTATGGATGAAATACAACCTCATCTTTTCATTCCTAACCACTGTAAGCCGAGTTGACCCACCAAAAGCATATACCAAGTAAAAAAAATTATGACTTTAAAAAGGTTATCCATTATAGAATAATTTTTTTAGCACAAAAATATATTTTATACTAAAGGAACGGGGGAGTTCGGCTAAGTTACAAAATGAGCAACATAATTAGGTATGAAATTCGCTATCTACGAAATTCAAATATAAGACATCTCACTTACAAATGAATATAATTATTACTAGATTGTAGTATCATTATAGAATGTCGTTGAATCCTCTTCTCAAAACATACCCACGCTTGCCTTCCGTTGCCTTGGTCGACCTTTCAAATGTCTCTAAACTGTTAATGCGCCACTAATAATAGCAATTACATGAAATTCTTGCTCTTCATGGATAATCACCAAATTTACGCTGACCAGAATCACTTGTCATCAGCCAATCAATTTTACTCTTTTACCCCTCCACTTTTCCGGTTTATGTTAACACACAACCAGTTAATTAACGAGAAAAACTTATGATGCAATCTGAAAGTTGGCAATTCAGTAATTTCCAAATGAGAAAAAGGGTTTTAAAATTCAGCTTCTGGAACTTGGAAATGTGAAAATGCTGAATTAGTTGAATCAAAAGCCTCACATTTTCACCAACCAAGAGAAAGAAGCAGTACTAGTCACTTTTGATTTCCTATATAAACCCCACGACTCTCTCATCTTTTTCATCACCTTCTCACACATTCAAGTTTGTATACTTTTCGTAAGCACATTACCGAAGGTGTAACAATGGCTTTGAGTTCTAATGCACAAGGGTTCATCCTCCTCCTTGCTGCTGCCTCTCTATTGGCAGTAAGCGAGGCCAGAACTGTCATCGTTGGAGGGTCCGAAGGCTGGCGTTTCGGGTTCAACTACACTGATTGGGCTCTCCAAAACAGCCCGTTTTACAAAAATGACCAATTAGGTTAGCACCCTCTAACGATTTATGTGCGTTAAAGTCTTTCTGTATGACAACCATTTTTTCATTACAAATTTACAATAGTCAATAGCATATTGATACTGTATCGATAATGCATCAGTATGTTATATTTTGTTTGCAACAATAATGTCAACATATTAGCAATGCCATGTCGAAATCAGTTTTTTAAGTAAAGAGCAGATGTCATAGCTCGATTATTACGTGCATGCGTCAATTATTGTTGTTTATTTTGCAGTGTTCAAATATGATCCACCGAGCGAGGCAAATTCCGGCTATAGCGTATACCAACTGCCTAACCTGTGGAGCTACATAACCTGCGACTTCAGCAAAGCCAAGCTGCTGGCGAGTCAGACGGAGGGAGGTGGCGACGGCTTCAAGGTCGAGCTGACTCAGTGGAGGCCTTACTACTTTGCCAGTGGCGAAAAAGATGGCAAGAACTGCAAGGATGGTCTGATGAAGTTGTTTGCTGTCCCACTGCCACGTTGGAATAATTAAACACAGTTCGAAAACACACAAATAGAAACGTCCGGGAAGAAGAGACGGTATACAAAATACATTTATACACACATACACTAGATTGATTATGTATTTTCAATAATTTTGGAGGGTTTTGAGTCAAATAATTTCCCATGGCACTGTACAAGTTATAGGGGGGAAATGTGTCCGAATAATTTGTCTTGTTTCCGAACAGTTACTCTAAAAATAGCCATTTATTGCTTTCTTTTTTGTTGTGTCTTGATCCTGATTAAACAATATATTCAAACTCGAAATATCGGATGTAGAAGTACACGTTCTTAGTAGTATTGTCCTCTAATACAATTGAGAGAGGAAATGATCAGAAGATCATCCGTACCGAACTTCAGAAAAAAGGAAAATTACAATTTTACTAAAAGAACCGAAAAGTGAAAAGAAACACAGCAACATAACCATAACACTTCCACGGTTCGTGACTTAACTAGCAGAGTCTCAGAGAAACACTGAAGTGAGTAAGCACAAAGTTACCATCCTTATCCCTTCAAACCTATAGTTTGTAACGTTTCACGTACTCTCCAAAAACGACTTCTTTGTAAATTGGTGGATTGTTTTCGGATATAAGCTCCTTTAACGGCCCGTATGGTTTTTGGAGGTCGTCTGTACCAATGAAACATGCAATTGATGTAAGGGGCTCGAGGGTTGGTGGAAGTACTACTCTGTGCTCTGCACTCTTGAACTTGCCATTAGTAATGATCTGTACAGCAAATAAACATTTAGATGGACCTATTAGTACTCCATCACGCACACAGGGCTATAAAAGATAAGGGAAAGATAGCTATATTAGTTACAGTACCTGCAGCATATCAGATACATTGGCAAGCAAAGCTCCCTCCACCGGTTGAACGTCAATCCAAACATTTTGATGAAGTAACTGTAGGCCTTCACTAGCTCGCAAGAGCAAGGTGATGAAGCCGAGGTCAGAGTGCTTGTGTCCGCCGAGAGTCAAATGGGGCTCTGGGCAAACTGGATAATAGTGGCATGCCAATGACCTCGATTCGAAGCACCTTAGGTTGTCAAGGTAATCGCTGGTTAGACCTAAAGCTTCCGAAATTAATTTGGAAAGTTTATCCTTCACTTGAACAAGGTACCTCATATACTCTTTTATTTCCGCCCTGCAAAATAAATAATTTAGGATGCGTTTACCTAACCGTAATTAGAATTAAGACATGAAATTGAATTCTAATTACGGGGTATATGCTTGTTTACTAAACTTGGGGAATAAAAGAAAAGGTGGGACCCATACAAAATTTTGGAATTCAATTCCAAAATTTGGAGGATTTGGATTTCTTAGATTAACATGGTATTTGTATTCTTGATTGCTTAGGCAGTCGGAATGACACTTTTGTTTCCTTTATGCCATCACTTACTCTTTTTTTTTTTTTTTCTTCTGAGATTATCCTTTATAAACCCATTAACCCTAGACTGTCATTTTTTACTATCTTATATTATATCAAATTTTATTACTATTACATATTATAACAAATTTTATAAAAAGATTATATATTAAAATTTTTTCTTACTATTATATATTATATCAAATTTTATTAGAAAAGGTATATAAAATATTTGATTTGGGACAAGGACATTTTAGTAATCATATTTGTTTATATTCTGATTCTGTTGAATTAGTAAACAACTTTATGAAATTAATGTCATTTCTATTCCGATTCCAGAATATTTAAGTAAACAGCTTCAATAAGAATCTGATTCTGATTTCTCTTCATTCCAACTCTTCCGCAATTCAATTCCTTCTATTTTCATTACATAAACGCGTCAGTGTTTAAACAGATTTCAGAGTGAGCTCAGATTTGAGTGATACAAGGAGATATAAGTTAGTTAACAGAAGTTAATATAATTGGTGAGTGTAGCATTACTTGTTTACCTGCAGATTTCAGGGATTGCCTCGAAGTTATGCTCATCTTCTAGGACCTTGCAAGACAATGTGTCTCTCCAACAAGCTGGAAGAGACACCTTGAATTCTGCATTACTGACGAAGTTGACCTTCTTCGTGAAATCGCGCGAATACCACACCTCCTTGGCTTCCTGGGGCTGCTCATGAAATCGTCGAATGCCTTTCAGCACATCATCCATCACACCAACTGGAACTGAATGGTTCACAATCTGAAAGAAACCCCATTCCTCAGCTGCCTTTCTGAGGTCATTGATGATTTTGCTCCGCGTTTCGCTGTCCTCGACATCTTCGAGATCAATGACAGGAACTTGGAGGTTGCTAATGCCATTGTTATGGTTAGGGGACGGTAGATCCTCTGGAGGGTGTTTGAACATCCTTGGGATCTTGGTCACCCCAGAATCTACAAGGCCTTTCACACCAGCTTTTGTTTCGTCGAATTGTTTCATTTCTTCCTCCAGCTCATGATCCAACCCAGGCATCTTGAAATATATCTTTTTGATTAGTGAAAAGTTTGAGTGACAACTTTATTGATCCTGGCTTGGTTTTGGGAGTTCAAGTTTAAGGAGTGAAGTTTTCTACTTTATATAGAATTGAGAGAACGAAAGGAAATACTTTCTTTGTTTAATTTAGAAAAGATGGAGATCATGATCAAGAAATGTGGATACAAAACTCACGAGTCTTATTGCACAAGCAAACGACAATGAATTATCTGATTAATCTGCAAAGATTCAAAAGAGACAAAGTGAACCTAACATGACTAATGTTAATGAAATCGACAGAAGCGGCCATGTTTACTCTTTTCGTTGGTAAACAGGTATTTCTGTTTGTGATGAGTGACAAAATGGGGAGATTTCAGGCATCTTTTATATGAAAATAATGCCGTGGGGAAGTTGGTGTGAAAGCATTGCCGACTGCTTTAGCAGATCATAGAGGTGTCTAGCTAGTTGCTCTCATGCTAAAGTATGTGGATATAATTATTAATATTTATCTTCCACTCATTTATAACACGTGGATTAGTAATACTATGCGGTGGTGTGATAGTTACCAAAAAAAAGAGATGATAGAAAAGAGGCGAAACTCACAGAAGAAGACAATAGGCAGATGGGGTCGCGAGACCCAGGCACATGCATTGGATCATTTCATATATGCTAAAAAAAAAAACAACTCATTTCAGTAGTCATACTAAAAAATTTCTCGATCAAATACTTATCTTACAAGTGAATTAGTAAAACCACATCAATGTGACCAACGCACTTGAAAACTTTTCGATTAATGAGGATTCTTTTTCAATGGTTTCCTTTTCAATTCAAGTACCTTAAATTAACTTAAAGTTTAAAAGTATTGATGCAAGTTACTATTACAAATTGGTACGACCCCGCCGGTTGGTGCAGAAGCCATCGGAAACTTCATATCATTAGCCTCTGTGGTGGATTGTAGGTCATATGGAGAGGGGAGAGCGAAGGGGAACAAACTCGGAGAGACAGGAGGTGTTTAAGTTATGTTTTCTTCGTTAAATTGATGACGTAGTGAGAGTAAGATCTGTAATTGAGTTGCCATATGTAAGGCACATTTGTACCACATAGTCTAAAAACTCGTCATTTTAATAGATTATTAGACGTTCAAATATAGAAAAGATGTAAAATTGATACAATTTCAAAACCTTAAGAAGCAATTTGAGAAAATTAAAACTTCATGACCGATTTAATTCACCTTAAATTTTAAGGGTGTAAAATGTATGTAGTTAAACTTTTCTTTGTTTAACGTGGACACAAAACTCACGAGTGTTATTGCACAAGCAAACGACAATGAATTATCTGATTATTCTGCAAAGATTCAAAAGAGACAAAGTGAACCTAACATGACTAATGTTAATGAAATAGACAGAAGCGGCCATGTTTACTCTTTTGGTAAACAGGTATTTCTGTTTGTGATGAGTGACAGAATGGGGAGGTTTCAGGCATCTTTTTATATGAAAATAATGCCGTGGGGAAGTTGGTGTGAAAACATTGCCGACTGCTTTAGCAGATTATAGAGGTGTCTAGCTAGTTATCTCATGCTAAATTATGTGAATATAATTATTAACTTTTATCTTTTACTCATTTATACCACGTGGATTAGTAATATTATGTGGTGATGTGATGGTTTCCCAAAACAGAGATGATAGAAAATAGGCGAACCTCACAGAAGAAGACAATAGGCAGATGGGGTCGGAAGACCCAGGCGCATGCGTTGGATCATTTCATATATTCTAGAACAAAAAAACCAATCATTTCAGTAGTCATACGTACTAAAAACTTTCTCAATCAAATACTTATCTCACAAGTGAATTAGTAACACCACAACGATGTGATCAACACTTGATAACTTTTCGATTAATGAGGATTTTTTATAATGGTTTCCTCTTCAATTCAAGTACCTTAGGCCATCTCCAACTGAAGGGTTCAGAGGGCCAGAGGGCCGAAAATAGTCCGAAAACCGTCTCCAACCGAGGGTTAGGCCAGAGGGCTGTGGAATCTAAGAGGGCCCCACGGAATCAGAGAGGGCTAAAGGGCCGGAAGGCTGGCCAGAAAAACTGGAAATCCTGTCGGTTATAATCAACAGGAATACGTTCCTATTATTTAGTATAAATGTATTACTGTCGGTTATAACCCTTTTCAACTGATGAACTTTCCTTTCCATTTCAATCCAACTGGACCCAGAACAACCCTTTTCAACTCCAAGTTCCTTCATGGTTGATCGAATATCTGCAACTTCTGCCCATCGTTTCGCATCAGCGCACATGTTCACCAAAAGGTTGAAATACCCGCTATTATTTGGTTCCAACACCATCAACTCCTTGATACAAACTTGAGCAATCTCCAAGTTTTTATGAAGCTTGCATCCACCTAACAATGCACCCCATATAACAGAGTTTGGTTCAAACTCCATGCTTCTTATCAACCCTAGTGCATTCTCAAGCAGGCCGGCTTTGCTCAACAGATCCACCATGCATCCATAGTGCTCAACTTCAGGACAGATGGAATAATCGTGGATCATGCATACTTGAAAATCTCCTGCGGCCTTCTTCTACAAGTCCTGCATGAGTGCAGGCACTTAAAACACTTACAAAAGTAACCCCATTTGGCTTGATCTTCTCTCTCTCCATCTTGCTGAACATTGCTAGTGCTTCTTTAGCATATCCGTGAACTGCGAGCCCTTCGATCGCTGCATTCCAGCAGAACAGGTTCTTATCCCGCAATTTAAAGAAAACCAAAAGAGACCTCTCCAATGTGCCGCACTTTGCATACATATCAATCAGTGCAGATCCGATATAAACATCGAGATCAAATCTGTTCTCCATTGTGTAAAGATGTATCTCTTTTCCCAAGTCAAGAGCTCCGAGATGGGCACAAGCTGAAATAACAGTTGCCATGGTCACTTCATCAGGGTTGATTCCATTAGTTCTCATGTCATCGAAAATTGCTAATGCTTCTCGAAATTTCTTGTTCTATGAATAACAATCAATCATAGTAGTCCATGATATTAAATCCCTAGTTGGCATCTGATTAAACAACAACTCTGCAGATTCTACATCACCTACTCTTGCGTAGCCGTCAATCATTGTATTCCAAGTAGCTGCATTCTTCTCCGTCATCTCATCGAATAATATCCTCGCCGAACTCATATCCCCCACTCGAGCGTGAGACGAAACCATTGTAGTCCATGAAAAAGGGTCTCTCTCAGGCATTTCATCGAACACCCTTCTGGATTCACTTATTTGCCGCAACTTCGAGTAAAAATCAATCAAAGCAGTCTGAACAAACACATGTGAGCCAAAGCCATTTCTCCAAATGTGACAATGAACAGACTCTCCAACCCGCAATGCGGACAGAGAGGTGCAGGCCTTGATCAACGGCGAAAACGTATAACTGCTAGGCAAAACCATGTCCCTCAACATATTGATGTAACAATTCAAAGCCTGAAATGGGTGGTCGCAACGAACAAAGCCTCTGATCATCGCATTGTAGACGAAAACATTCGGATTTTCCATCTGGGTGAAGGCTAAAACTGCATAATCTAGGTGGGAAAAAGTCGAAAGGGCAGTGATGAGTTGGTTCGTAAAGAAAGAGTCTTGGATGGCATTGGTCTTGATCATTGAGGCACATACACTTTCTAGCTCTGTTGGAGTCGAACATTTCTTTAATTTTTCAACTATGGATGGTGGGTTCTGAGGGTTTAGGGTTTTGGACGGTTGGAGAAGACGTTTTGGGTTTGAAAAACAGTTAAAGTTCGTTACGCATTTCATCCGCACAAGTTGTGGCGCCTCCTAGAAGTCTTCCACTTATTTGTTAGCAAATTTGTCGATGTGGTATATGTGTAAAGGAATGGGGGAGTTCGGCTAAGTTACAAAATGAGCAACATAATTAGGTATGAAATTCGTTATCTATGAGATTCAAACATAAAACATCTAATTTACAAATGAATATGATTATTATTAGATTGTAGTATCAGTTGAATCCTCTTCTCAAAACATACCCACGCTTGCCTTCCGTTGCCTTGGTTGACCTTTCAAATGTCTCTAAACTGTTAATGCGCCACTAATCATAGCAATTACATGAAATTCTTGCTCTTCATGGATAATCACCAAATTTACGCTGACCAGAATCACTTGACATCAGCCAATCAATTTTACTCTTTTACCCCTCCACTTTTCCGGTTTATGTTAACACACAACCAGTTAATTAACGAGAAAAACTTATGATGCAATCTGAAAGTTGGCAATTCAGTAATTTCCAAATGAGAAAAAGGGTTTTAAAATTCAGCTTCTGGAACTTGGAAATGTGAAAATGCTGAATTAGTTGAATCAAAAGCCTCACATTTTCACCAACCAAGAGAAAGAAGCAGTACTAGTCACTTTTGATTTCCTATATAAACCCCACGACTCTCTCATCTTTTTCATCACCTTCTCACACATTCAAGTTTATATACTTTTCGTAAGCACATTACCGAAGGTGTAACAATGGCTTTGAGTTCTAATGCACAAGGGTTCATCCTCCTCCTTGCTGCTGCCTCTCTATTGGCAGTGAGCGAGGCCAGAACTGTCATCGTTGGAGGGTCCGAAGGCTGGCGTTTCGGGTTCAACTACACTGATTGGGCTCTCCAAAACAGCCCCTTTTACAAAAATGACCAATTAGGTTAGCACCCTCTAACGATTTATGTGCGTTAAAGTCTTTCTGTATGACAACCATTTTTTCATTACAAATTTACAATAGTCAATAGCATATTGATACTGTATCGATAATGCATCAGTATGTTATATTTTGTTTGCAACAATAATGTCAACATATTATCAATGCCATGTCGAAATCAGTTTTTTAAGTAAAGAGCAGATGTCATAGCTCGATTATTACTTGCATGCGCCAATTATTGTTGTTTATTTTGCAGTGTTCAAATATGATCCACCGAGCGAGGCAAATTCCGGCTATAGCGTATACCAACTGCCTAACCTGTGGAGCTACATAACCTGCGACTTCAGCAAAGCCAAGCTGCTGGCGAGTCAGACGGAGGGAGGTGGCGACGGCTTCAAGGTCGAGCTGACTCAGTGGAGGCCTTATTACTTTGCCAGTGGTGAAAAAGATGGCAAGAACTGCAAGGATGGTCTGATGAAGTTGTTTGCTGTCCCACTGCCACGTTGGAATAATTAAACACAGTTCGAAAACACACAAATAGAAACGTCCGGGAAGAAGAGACGGTATACAAAATACATTTATACACACATACACCAGATTGATTATGTATTTTCAATAATTTTGGAGGGTTTTGAGTCAAATAATTTCCCATGGCACTGTACAAGTTATAGGGGGGAAATGTGTCCGAATAATTTGTCTTGTTTCCGAACAGTTAGTCTAAAAATAGCCATGTATTGCTTTCTTTTTTGTAGTGTCTTGATCCTGATTCAATAATATATTCAAACTCGAAATTTCGGATGTAGAAGTACACGTTCTTAGTAGTATTGTCCTCTAATACAATTGAGAGAGGAAATGATTAGAAGATCACCCGTACCGAACTTCAGAAAAAAGGAAAATTACAATATTACTACAAGAACCGAAAAGTGAAAAGAAACATAGCAACATAACCATAACACTTCCAAGGTTCGTGACTTAACTAGCATAGTCTCAGAGAAACTCTGAAGTGAGTAAGCACAAAGTTACCATCCTTATCCCTTCAAACCTATAGTTTGTAACGTTTCACGTACTCTCCAAAAACGACTTCTTTGTAAATTGGTGGATTGTTTTCGGATATAAGCTCCTTTAACGGCCCGTATGGTTTTTGGAGGTCGTCTGTGCCAATGAAACATGCAATTGATGTAAGGGGCTCGAGGGTTGGTGGAAGTACTACTCTGTGCTCTGCACTCTTGAACTTGCCATTAGTAATGATCTGTACAGCAAATAAACATTTAGATGGACCTATTAGTACTCCATCACGCACACAGGGCTATAAAAGATAAGGGAAAGATAGCTATATTAGTTACAGTACCTGCAGCATATCAGATACATTGGCAAGCAAAGCTCCCTTCACCGGTTGAACGTCAATCCAAACATTTTGATGAAGTAACTGTAGGCCTTCACTAGCTCGCAAGAGCAAGGTGATGAAGCCGAGGTCAGAGTGCTTGTGTCCGCCGAGAGTCAAATGGGGCTCTGGGCAAACTGGATAATAGTGGCATGCCAATGACCTCGATTCGAAGCACCTTAGGTTGTCAAGGTAATCGCTGGTTAGACCTAAAGCTTCCGAAATTAATTTAGAAAGCTTATCCTTCACTTGAACAAGGTACTTCATATACTCTTTTATTTCCGCCCTGCAAAATAAATAATTTAGGACGCGTTCACCTAACCGTAATTAGAATTAAGACATGGAATTGAATTCTGATTATGAGATATATCTTTGTTTACTAAACTTGGGGAATAAAAGAAAAGGTGGGACCCATACAAAATTCAATTCCAAAATTTGGAGGATTTGGATTTCTTAGATTAACATGGTATTTGTATTCTTGATTGCTTAGGCAGTCGGAATGACACTTTTGTTTTCTTTATGCCATCACTTACTTTTTTTTATTTCCGAGATTATCCTTTATAAATCCATTAACCCTAGACTGTCATTTTTTACTATTTTATATTATATTAAATTTTATTACTATTATATATTATAACAAATTTTATAAAAAAAATTATATATTAAAATTTTTTCTTACTATTATATATTATATCAAATTTTTTTAGAAAAGGTATATAAAATATTTGATTTGGGACAAGAGCATTTTAGTAATCATATTAGTTTATATTCCGATTCCAGAATATTTAAGTAAATAGCTTCAACAGGAATCTGATTCTGATTTCTCTTTATTCTAACTCTTCCTTAATTCAATTCCTTTTATTTTCATTACATAAACGCGTCAGTGTTTAAACAGATTTCAGAGTGAGCTCAGATTTGAGTGATACAAGGAGAGATAAGTTAGTTAACAGAAGTTAATAGAATTGGTGAGGTAGCATTACTTGTTTACCTGCAGATTTCAGGGATTGCCTCGAAGTTATGCTCATCTTCTAGGACCTTGCAAGACAATGTGTCTCTCCAACAAGCTGGAAGAGACACCTTGAATTCTGCATTACTGACGAAGTTGACCTTCTTCGTGAAATCGCGCGAATACCACACCTCCTTGGCTTCCTGGGGCTGCTCATGAAATCGTCGAATGCCTTTCAGCACATCATCCATCACACCAACTGGAACTGAATGGTTCACAATCTGAAAGAAACCCCATTCCTCAGCTGCCTTTCTGAGGTCATTGATGATTTTGCTCCGCGTTTCGCTGTCCTCGACATCTTCGAGATCAATGACAGGAACTTGGAGGTTGCTAATGCCATTGTTATGGTTAGGGGACGGTAGATCCTCTGGAGGGTGTTTGAACATCCTTGGGAGCTTGGTCACCCCAGAATCTACAAGGCCTTTCACACCAGCTTTTGTTTCGTCGAATTGTTTCATTTCTTCCTCCAGCTCATGATCCAACCCAGGCATCTTGAAATATATCTTTTTGATTAGTGAAAAGTTTGAGTGACAACTTTATTGATCCTGGCTTGGTTTTGGGAGTTCAAGTTTAAAGAGTGAAGTTTTCTACTTTATATAGAATTGAGAGAACGAAAGGAAATACTTTCTTTGTTTAATTTAGAAAAGATGGAGATCATGATCAAGAAATGTGGACACAAAACTCACGAGTCTTATTGCACAAGCAAACGACAATGAATTATCTGATTAATCTGCAAAGATTCAAAAGAGACAAAGTGAAGCTAACATGACTAATGTTAATGAAATCGACAGAAGCGGCCATGTTCACTCTTTTCGTTGGTAAACAGGTATTTCTGTTTGTGATGAGTGACAAAATGGGGAGGTTTCAGGCATCTTTTATATGAAAATAATACCGTGGGGAAGTTGGTGTGAAAGCATTGCCGACTGCTTTAGCAGATCATAGAGGTGTCTAGCTAGTTGCTCTCATGCTAAAGTATGTGGATATAATAATTAGGAGAAACTTGATATAAGTCCAATTTTTTGAGCCAATAGTAGGAATAGTCCAGTTTATTAAAATAAGTCCAATTTGTTATATTTAATTATTTAATTATCAATGGTTATCCGTTTAATGATAAGATTTATTATAAAAATGAAATTTCTTCCCAATTATCTCTTTGCTTATTTCTTTTTATTTATCTTTTTGTTATTTCTTGTTCTTCCTCCTGCTTTAAACCCCATTTATAGATTTTATTTTTAGTTTTTATAACCAACTTATATCACAGGTTAATTATATTTATCTACCTATATGACATATTCTTTTTTTATAATCAACCTATCACAGATTAATGTGTCTTGCTTGTAGGTATGTTATGTTTTTTCTACCTTTTAATTAGGTTTCATATCTCACGTATAGGTATTATATACATTCATATATTTGTTACTTGAGTTAGGGTAGAATGTTTTGCAGATAAATTTATGTTAGTATATTAGTTTTTTTGTTATAAAATATTACATATATTTTTTTGGAGTTGGAAAATGCATAATATTAGAAGCTTTTAATTGATTTTTAATATTTTTAGAAAATATAAAATGAGTATAAAAGAAATAAAAACATATAATTAGATAACTGGACTCATTCCTAAAAACACTCTACGTTTTTGGACCTGGATCTAAAAGCCCCATATAATTATTAATATTTATCTTCCACTCATTTATAACACGTGAATTAGTAATACTATGTGGTGGTGTGATAGTTACAAAAAAAAAGAGATGATAGAAGAGAGGCGAAACTCACAGAAGAAGACAATAGGCAGATGGAGTCGCGAGACCCAGGCACATGCATTGGATCATTTCATATATGCTAAAAAAAAAACAACTCATTTCAGTAGTCATACTAAAAATGTTCTCGATCAATTACTTATCTTATAAGTGAATTAGTAAAACCACATCAATGTGACCAACGCACTTGAAAACTTTTGATTAATGAGGATTCTTTTTCAATGGTTTCCTTTTCAATTCAAGTACCTTAAATTAACTTAAATTTTAAAAGTATTGATGCAAGTTACTATTACAAATTGGTACGACCCCGCCGGTTGGTGCAGAAGCCATCGGAAACTTCATATCATTAGCCTCTGTGGTGGATTGTAGGTCAGATGGAGAGGGGAGAGCGAAGGGGAACAAACTCGGAGAGACAGGGGGTGTTTAAGTTATGTTTTCTTCGTTAAATTGATGACGTAGTGAGAGTAAGATCTGTAATTGAGTTGTCATATGTAAGGCACATTTATACCACATAGTTTAAAAACTCATCATTTTAATAGATTATTAGACGTTCAAATATAGAAAAGATGTAAAATTGATACAATGTCAAAACCTTAAGAAGCAATTTGAGAAAATTAAAACTTCATGACCGATTTAATTCACCTTAAATTTTAAGGGTGTAAAATGTAGGTAGTTAAACTTTTCTTTGTTTAACTCACGAGTGTTATTGCACAAGCAAATGACAATGAATTATCTGATTAATCTGCAAAGATTCAAAAGAGACAAAGTGAACCTAACATGACTAATGTTAATGAAATAGACAGAAGAGGCCATGTTTACTCTTTTGGTAAACAGGTATTTCTGTTTGTGATGAGTGACAGAATGGGGAGGCTTCAGGCATCTTTTTATATGAAAATAATGCCGTGGGGAAGTTGGTGTGAAAGCATTGCCGACTGCTTTAGCAGATTATAGAGGTGTCTAGCTAGTTGTCTCATGCTAAATTATGTGAATATAATTAACTTTCATCTTTTACTCATTTATAACACGTGGATTAGTAATATTATGCGGTGATGTGATGATTTCCAAAAAACAGAGATGATAGAAAAGAGGTGAACCTCACAGAAGAAGACAATAGGCAGATGGGGTCGCAAGACCCAGGCGCATGAAATGGATCATTTCATATATTCTAGAAAAAAAACCATTTATTTCAGTGGTCATACGTACTAAAAACTTTCTCAATCAAATACTTATCTCACAAGTGAATTAGTAACATCACAATGATGTGATCAACATACTTGATAACTTTTCGATTAATGAGGATTTTTTTTAATGGTTTCCTCTTCAATTCAAGTACCTTAAATTAACTTAAAGTTTAGAAGTATTGATGCAAGTTACTATTACAAATGGATACGACCCCGCCGGTTGGTGCAGAAGCCATCGGAAACTTCATATCATTAGCCTCTGTGGTGGATTGTAGTTGTAGGTCAGATGGAGAGAGGAGAGCGAAGGGGAACAAACTCGGAGAGACGGGGGGTGTTAAAGTTATGTTTTCTTCGTTAAATTGATGACGTAGTAAGAGTAAGATCTGTAATTGAGTTGTCATATATAAACCATATTTTTACCACATAGTCTAAAAACTCATCTTTTAAATAGATTATTAGACGTTCAAATATAGAAAAGATGTAAATTTATACAATTTCAAAACCTTAAGAAGCAATTTGAGAAAATTAAAACCTCATGGCCGATTTAAATCACCATAAATTTTAAGGGTGTAAAATGTAGGTAGTTAAACTTTTCTACCAAACGACGATACTTTTAAGCAGCGCAAATGCCAAAACAACACCTAGGAGTAAGATATCCAGAACCGATGGGCCAACTTCACAAACCTTTTCCTATTGAACATAATCTTTACCCATAAATTGAAAAGACCTAAATAACACGTCCTTAAATCCCACTTAGAATTAGCCCCACAACAGCCAAACATTCGGAAAATTTAGAAAAATAATCAAATTTTGAATTCCATATAAAATTATAGTCATAATTTTAATTATATGATAATTATAACTAAAATTTAATGTAAAAGTATTAATATACCCTTTATATAGAACTATAGTCATAATTTTAACTTCATGATAATTTTGCAGAAAGTTGTAGAGAATAATGAAAACAAAAAATATGATAGAGATTATTTCCTCATTTTAAGGTATCTTCGTGTTTTGGTTATTGTGAGAAACCTAATATTAAGATGTATTAGCATTTTTACTTCAAGTTTTGATTATAATTAGCGTAAAATTAAAATGAAGATTATGATTTTATATGGGGTTGAATTATTTTTCCAGATTTCCCCAACAATTCACATAGGCAAACTATAATTGCATTAATCAAAATAAGTCTTTCAACCCAACTCCATCCTAGTCTTATTCAGGCCCAATTGCATTAATCAAAATAAGTCTTTCAACCCAAAATTTATAAGGTTCAAATCTGGAGACGCACTTTGCCGTCCATTGTGATAAACATTTTGTTAGGTCCAACCGTATTCATTTTTTTAATTACAAATAAATATCTTAATAATTTTAAATTTATCTATTTTTTTGCAAAAATAAATTTAACGGGAAGCAAAGTCTCGATACCAATATCGAAATGTAAGTGTCGAAGCATGTCCAATTAAGAACACATCTGAAACATTATTAGATAATTGATTAGATTTGAGTTGGTTCTTCATTTTCTTGGAGAGGTTGGAAGGATTGAGAATGATCAGATAGAGCTAATACATTGATGCCATCATTGCGGCAAATCAAACCAATAGGGAACACAAAGTTCAAATCATCACCTCATTCTCAATTCTTCCAATTTCCCATCAATTCCTTCAAAACTAAAGGACCAAATTCAAACAAAACTACAAAATTTGAAAATTGAAAAAAAAACACAAAAATCGATGAATAAAATCAAATAGCAGAGTTAGGGTTTTGTGGGGGGAGAAAGATCAGATAGAGCTAATACATAGTTTCGCCATCATCACAGCGTTCAAACCAATAGGGATACGAAATCTAATCCTCATCTCAAATCTCCCCAACGCACAATTTCAAATCAAAAAGAAAAAAAATAAGGATTCCTAGGGTTTTAAGCAGAAACAAAGATTAGGGTTTTTCACCAGCACTAGCAGAACAAAAGAAAACTACAGAAAGAGAATATTACTAGGGTTTAAGCAGAAAGGAAGACCGGGGCTTTTCGGCAGCAGAGCGGCTCCCGCCACTGCTATCGCAGAGTGTGAAATGGTGATGCCAGAGAAACCCTAAAGATTGGATATTTATGGTGAAAGCTTGGGCCTTTAGGGCAACATTTGGGTTAAGAGCCTGGAGTCTCTATACGGGCCTCACCCGTTTTCCCAACCCGGCCCAGCCCAATTGATATGCCCGGAAAAAAACTGAAACTACTCGAAGCTGTTTCAACCCACTTGCTCTTCTGCTTCCTCCTCCGCGGCCACCGCCACCGCCATTGCCAACCGCCTTAAATCTCCGAGCCGTCTCCCTCTCTATCTCTTTCTGTTAGTTATGGAATTGGCTAAGCGTTTCTCCAAGCGGCTCTTCCACAGCTTGTGTAAGCACTTTTAGCCCAAACGCGCTTTTGCTTTGTTCTTTTATTCATTTCAACCTGCAAGATTGAATGTTTGCTTATATTTTATTTGGATCACGGAATGTGTAGATTTTATGCAAAGCTCTGTGAAGAGGGAGGAATTTTACCAGCGGTTTGTATACAGCTACGTGAATCGGTTTCAATCGCAGCACTCGAAAGCAGAGAAAGGAGGAGAATCGGACACACCGAAAAAGCTGAAAGCTGTTGTTCCTCCGCAAGCTGCTGATGGTATTAGCAGCTATTCGAGTGAGGATGAAGATTTGGTGGATGGTAAAGAGAAAAGGTTGGAGCTTGCTTGGCTGCCCAGAGTTCTCGAGCCAGCTCTTCAATTGTGCAGATGGGCTCTGCCAACCCCAGCAGGTACCCGAGTTCGAATCCCTTTTCTGTAAATTAGAGTAGTTTAGAATATCGCTTTTGTTAAAAAAGATAAAAACTTGTCATGTTTGGGCAATTGGGTAGTCATTGTTTTGAATGAATTTGTAATTTGGAAGTTGCAGTATTAGCTGTTCATGAGAAAAATATTGTGTAATTTAGAAGTTGCGGTTTGGCATGGTTGAAAAGAATCAAAATTTGTCATTTAGAACTTGGGTAGTCATTGCTTTTGATTGAATTTGTTTAATTTGGAATCTTTCAGTTTGAGTTGGGAGTGAAGATTGTTCAGTTTTGAAAATTGCAGGAAATGGAGTGGGAAACAAAACTCCACCCACAACTCGATCGGTCTCGGAGATCATTGCAAACATCCAACGGAGTAAGATAGGAATTGAGGATTGGAGTTTGAGTGATCTCACCATTGGTTTGTTTCTTATTTATCTTCGTCAAGCTTCTGTAAATCCGTTTGAGGATGTTAATGGTGTTCAGGTCTCCTCAGATTCAATGGTAATACCAATTACGTGACCTTTTTAATTCTGAAATTTTTTCTTTACTTTGTATAAACACATAATATTTTGTGGCAAGTTTGATTGTGGTAAAAAATGTGGTTGTCATTAGTTATTTGGCATTTGCTTTGTGTTTTAGGTACAAGATCTCATCTACCACTCTGAGTTAGCAAAAGGTTCTTATAAGGATAGTACTGCAGCTCTTGCAAGGAACACCATGCTTCGTGAAAGCAATGTCTTGAAATTTGTCAAAGATTCCAGTGTCATGAGGCCTGGATATTATATAGGGATAGATCCTCGTAAAAAACTTGTGATTTTAGGAATTCGTGGTACTCACACTGTATATGACCTTATAACTGATGTTGTTTCTTCAAGCGATGATGAAGTCACGTTTGAGGGTTATTCAACACACTTTGGCACTGCAGAAGCTGCTCGCTGGTTTCTTAGTCATGAGATGGGAAATATAAGGAAGTGCTTGGAGAAATATGAGGTGGCGAATCTTTTTACCCTCCCACTTTTCTTTGTTATTGTTTTTTTAGATGATGTAATCTTGTTCGTGGGTTTTATGTTTTTTTCTCCCGACCATATTTTTTGTCATTGTTGGTTGTAGTTGAGCCCAATTCATTAACAGGGATTTAAGTTAAGGCTGGTTGGTCATTCTCTCGGAGGTTCTACAGCTGCTGTACTTGCAATAATGCTCCGTAAAAAGTCAGTTAAGGAGCTGGGGTTCAACCCAGAAATTGTCTCTGCCGTGGGTTATGCAACACCGCCTTGTGTCTCCAAAGAACTTGCCGAAAGCTGCTCCAGTTACGTCACAACTGTTGTGATGCAGGTGGGAAGATGCTTTAATAATTCTTTTGTTAGAAGAAGCACTTTCAATCTAATTATATCTACTCGTTGCAGTTAAATTTCTTTGGTTTTATTTGTTATTTTGCCCTTTTTAAATTCTTACAAACTTAGGACTTACTTTCATGCAGGATGATATTATACCTAGGCTAAGTCCAGCATCTCTAACGAGGTTGAGGAGTGAAATTCTTAAAACCGATTGGTAAGTAAATGTGCTTCTTCACAATTTCTTGTCACCTCTTTTTCAAGATATGTTGAGAAAAAAAAAAACGCACACTAGTCGTTTGAATTGAGACCAAAATGCTTCATATACCAAATGGTTGAGAACTCAAAGAAGATTTTGAACTAGTTTTTGTATATCTATTGCTTGCAGTTGCAATTGATATTTTCTACATTCCTGGTACTTTGCCTGCACTGTCTACTCTCAGAAATTTCTAATTTCAATAATTCAGAGAATCGGGATCTTGAACTTGCATATTGGGATAAATCCTGCGTGGAAATTTGGAAATCTATGGATATTTTGGTGACTCTAGGAATTTAAGGGCCTATTTGGTATCCTATTTGAAATTTTTTATCATTTCTCAAAACATTTCTTAAGAACATTTTTTTTTAAAACAATTTTCTTTAAGACTCAAAAACTTGATTGGTTTGTGATTTAAAATTTTTAAATCTTATGACTTAAACTAGATAAAGTGATCTAAAAAGAGGGGGTCGCAGGAGAGGGAGAAAGAGGAAAGAGGAGGAAAGAAAGTAAGAGATGATTGAAGGAAAGAGACAGAAGAGAGAGGATTGGATGAGATAGAGAGGAAGAGGAGCAATACAAATAATCGAGAGAATGAAGAGAGCGGATTGGAGGAGAGATGACAAAAGTAAAAAAAAAAAAAAAAAAAAAAAAAAAGGAGAAAGAAAGAAGAAAAGAGAGATAGATTTGGAATGAGAGGGGAGGATAGAGAAAAGAAAGGAGGTTAAATTTAAAAACTCTAAAAGCTCACTTTTTATGTTTTCAGAGAATGGATTATATTTTTGAGTTAGTCTTGAGTTCAATTTTTGAAAATAGTCCTACTAAACAAGTTTTTAAGGCCTAAAACTTGAAAATTGTTTTTGAGTTTAAAAAGTTGAATTCTAGTAGAGTACCAAACATGCCCTAAGCCTTTCAATTATTTTGGTAGAAAAGACTGTATGTGCACTTCTTTTGGTAAGGTCTATGCTATGCCTGTTCTACTGCTTGGAATTAAAATTATTGTGCACCTTTAATAGTTCGTGTCTAATCCTCTTGCTTGGATTGCTGTGGATAAGAAAAGAATTTGGCCATGAATAAATTTGGCACCAAATTGGATGAAACTTTACATATTTATGTTAACTGGAAAGCATCATTCATCAATTCATGGAAAATGGAAAGCGGAAAAGTTGCTTCTTTTGTGAGCATCAATTTGTTTTGCACTTGTGGCAATTTGATGTTAACTTTGAAGGCTTTATCAAAATTTCACACTTCAGACTTATTTTTCTACATTACGTTTTGCAGGATGAGCGTGATTGAGAAGGAAGATTGGAAAAGTGTCATAGATTTGGTTACAAATGCAAAGCAGGTTGTGTCTTCGGTGCAAGATGTTGCTCGGAAGCTTTCTGATTATGCAAAGTTTGGGAGCAGTAAACATTCTTCTGGTAATCCCACCCTGCTCTGTGCCTAGTGTGTCAATGCTAGTGTATTTTAGTTCAGTCAATTGTATCTTTATGCATTGCTGTGTCGTGACATGCAGGTTGTAACAAAAGTGCTATATATTTGTACTATCATTGATCAATATTTATGCTGCAATTGTTGGGCATGTGTGGATTTGATCTTCAAAACAATCTCAGGCTGCATTTTTCGTACCTTCAATTGTATAATTGTTGGCTTATCTGTATGTTGCGTGAATGATTTTCATTATATTGGAGTAAGGGGTGTGGATGCACTGGAAATTTCTTGTTTTTCTCTGCTTGATGGTGTTTGTTTTGTTGGAGAAGCATCAAATCTCAACAGATGGGTCGTTATACCTCATCAATCGTTAATGAATAATTTAAGCTTTAACATGCTCGACACCACATGATCTTCCCTTCACCAAATTATCTTATGGTGTCTGAACAGATGGTCCCATCATAAAGAAAATTCCTACTGCTCCTGGGGTCCCTTTAAATGACAGAGAAGTAACAGATAATGCTGGTGCTATTAAAAGTGGAGGAGCTGCCTGTAAAGTGCCTGAGGAATTATTTGTACCAGGTACCGTCTACTGCCTAAAGAGGAATGTTGATGCTCGTACCGGCAGCAGCGGCAGCAGAAGGGAGTATTTTACACTTTGGAAGAGGCATCCGGGTGAGCATTTTCAGAGGATTGTGCTGTCAAGCAACATAATTACTGACCACAAGTGTGTGAGCCATTACTATGCATTAAGAGATGTGCTCAAAGGTTTGCCTACCTCCGATGATGAAGACGAATTTTCTTAAATAATCAAAACAAACTGCTCTGAGTTTACCTCTGTAAAAACGTAGCTCGTATATAAGGTTGTTGTAACTTGAATTTTGCATTTAATAAAATTTAGCAATTTTGATTAACCAATGTTCATCCAGTGTCTTGCTACAGTATTTTGGGTACAAAGTGATGATCTGCTACTTCTATGTGCTTATCAGTTTGGAATGGTTGCCAAAAACTAGATTGAACAATAGGCAACCCCGTTGGGAGAAGAACGAACTTACAACTAGGACGCAACTCTGGAGTAAACTAACCCAATTAAGTATTGTCATGTATTTTAATTTTCTCCACATGACAATGCTTGGTGGGTTTGCTTTCTTCCAACAATGGCGTTCCAATTGTAGGTAAGTTTCTCTTTTGCTATTGGAGAGAGATTTTCTTACATCTCTACCGTAAGTCTATGACATTCTAAACTAAAAATCCAATGTCATGTGAAAACATTAAAACACATATCATCGCGTTTGAAGTCGTACCTACCTACACTTCTATCCCATTCTCTTCTTTTACTTACTGCTTAAAACATTTTTCTAGTTTTACAACTGCCAAGTTGATTGCAAATCCTAGCTGGCATGAGTAACCCTTTTTTCTCCTTCGAGTGGTGGGATTTTTCCAACTTCTTATCTTCATTGCCTAATATTTGTCTTTACTTCCTTTTAGTTTTGATGTTTTGTGATTGTGACATAGTTTAATCCCAGATAATGAACTCCAGTTTGGACGGTAATCTTAATTCTATTAAGCTTTTTGGGTTAGTAATGATCGGGTTCCCCACCATTTACCTGCCATGAAAGCTTAGGTTATATTAACAATAGCCATACCTAGTCTGCTACTGCTAGGCAGATAGAGCTATATTTAGGATCCCACCCTAGGTAAAGCTTAAAAGCACTTCTACCCCCATGAAAAAAAAATAATATGACAAAAACCCCCAAAAGGGTGATATATTAGGGTTTGCTTTGCTGCTTAAGGTTGTTAATAATCAATAATAAAACACTTCTTGTAAAATTGTCAATAATCCGTTGGTTTTACGTTTCTTAATAAGAATACTTTTCTACAATTCATCAGAAGGAATTGCAGGTGTGTCGAAACCATCAATGCGATTTGATGATTCGAACTCTTTATTTTTTTCGAATTTTATTTAAGAAACATGATTACAAAAATAATGCAATTTGAAACCATTGAACCGTATAACAATTGCACAACAATGTGAAGAGGCGAAGTGTTCATAATCACGATCGAATGGTTCAATAACTTCAAACCTTTCCGATTTTCTGCAAAATATAATATAACAAGGCAGTTACTATCATTGAATCACATCGCAAAGTGATTCCAACAACACGAAGGCGGTGATTTTAATAAAAATATATAGTTGTGGGGAAAGAAGTGAAAACGTTGATCAAGAAAGGATGTTCTCATGGTGGTAATAGGTGGCACATATCCGACCAGATTGGGAGACATGTGCAATGAGGTATTGTCTATTGGCGGATTTTACACAAATTCAAAGTTCAAAAGGGTCATGACAAAACAGCAGTCTACAGAAAATTACTTTGAACTTACGCCATAATTGTAATTTCCATTGAACTTCATAGACTCTCTTAGCTTCTTCTAGTTTGTCTCAGTATCTTAGAAGTCATGGTCTATCATGATTAAAAACAAAACTTTCACTATCACTAATTTAGCTATCGTTCATTAACCCTAAGAGAAGTTACATCCTATATTTGTCCTCATTATTCTTACTAGAAGACCATAGATGATCCAAATGTGACACCCCCTTATATTAGGGTTTGGACTTTGAACAATTGCCCTCTATTCAAACAACATGATTTCTGTTTTTTTATAAGCAGAGTTGTAAGCAAATTAAGACGTAAGATGGCCAAAGAGACATAGATGAAATAATATGTTAAATACATGGACAGCAAGATTATTGCTGTCTAATTGCCTCCATGGAACCTTTTGAAAATGAAAATTCTATTGATGTTGTACTCACGAGTTATCATCAATTCGTTAAGATTACGAGAAAAACTCTTATGTAACAAGGATATGTTCCATGTCTCTCTCTATCTTATTTATCACTTTATAACTCAAATGGTATGTATAAAAAGATATGTAAGGAATACATCACTAAAACAGGAAAAATATTTCTTCAACGTCGTTAGATTAACTAGCTAGAGGTTGAAGGTTGAATATCTACAATATGAGATTATGATTGCATGCTTAATCTTAATCAATTAACGTTATTTTTTATAACAATTTGATTATCTTCTTAATGCTTTGGATCACAATCATGTCGGATTCTTTAGGAATGTAGGTGAAGTTATAGTCTTCTACTTCTAGATTTGATAATTGGAACAAAGAAAACTGAAGCAATCACCCCCACACGTGCACTTGGCCCCATATGCTACTTGGTGTCGAATTTGACTGGTCAATCGGACACTTGTCAGCATCATTTTTTTACATCTTATATACAGCTTAAAAATAAGCAAGTTTTTTAAAGAAAAAAAAAAAAAAAAAGCAAGTGGCCTATAACAAGATAATAACATAAAATAAAAAATAAAAACTATCGAATTAATTATTCACAATTAAAATAGAGGAATTCATACAAAAGAAGACATGGATCTGTTTTTGGAGAAGAAATGAAATGTGCATATAAACACCTACTAATTAATCATCATTTTTCATATTAATTATGAGTAGGTGTTAACAATTTTATGTGCAAATAGAAGAAACCACAATTTGGACTCGACTTCATCGTAATACGATATTGTCTGTTTTGGGCTCCTACCACACCCTCACCGTAACACGATATTGTCCGCTTTGGGCTCCTACCACACTCTCACGGTTTTGTTTCTGGGAACTCAGACGAGAACTTCCCAGTGGGTCATCCATCTTGAAATTGCTCTCTCGCGAATTCGCTTAACTTCGAAGTTCCTACGAAACCCGAAGCCAATGAGTTCCCAAAAGGTCTCGTGCTAGGTAGAGATGATCCTCTCACCTGAACGATGTGGGATGTTATAACCAGTAACTTAAATTTTTATTTTTATTTTTTCCTATCCTACAAACCCTACTCAGAATCTTTGCTCAAAGTTTCTTTCTTCCTCCTAGTTGAAGAAAAATATTTTAAAACTCTCTTTAAAGTACAATAAGGTTTTCATCTAAGAGCATCCTTTATTATATTTCAAAGCCCAAGTATATTATGTTATACAGAAGAGTTTATGATGCTTTATTTTGGTAGAGTATATAATTAATAATAGGGACATAAGAACTTTTAGATTACCTAGAACATTTGTCAATCTTATCAAACAATTAATTAATTAAGGAAACAGTTCAAACTTTTTTCTAACAGTTAAAGACACAGTCCATGTGGATAAGTTTGCAGGGAAGGGATCCATCAATTCGGGTTCTTGAAATTTGATTTAACGGTTAAAATTATTATAACGTTTAAAATAAATCTCTATTTGTAACCGTTGAATCAAATTTCAAGGATCCGGATTGTTGGATCCCTAGGACTTGGTTGAAGGGACCGGAGAGGATCCCTTTCCAAGTTTGCAAGTCATGTAGCAACAATTGAGCTATATTTTTAATGAGTTTTATCCTTGTAAGGATAAATTCGCTACAAGGTTTGGAGAAAGTTAAAGTTTTGCAAAAGGCCTATATGTATATGTCAAACAACTTTCTTTTAATCTAATAACTTCACTAATTAATCACTACATAGTGGCCCAGTGATTTGGGAAATCTAGGCCCGTATATCACACAACACATCTTGTGTTCGATTCCTAAAGCCGATGAATTGTACGATGGTGGTCAGGGAAAGGTTGAAAGCCTCTGTGAGTCTTCTCGGTCCCGAAAGAATAGATCATCGTGGTAAAGACACCAGCTGACCTCCTTTTAATAAAATAAAAAAAATAACTTTACTAATTAGTTAATTATAATATCTTCTTGTCTCCAAGACCATTCCTCCCTTTCCATTCTTCAAGTGGCCAACAATTACACATGGTTCTTATTTTAAGATTTACGGTTGCCAATCTGGTTTATACCAGCTCAATAAGCCCCTTCGTTCATATAAGCTCAACTGTGCAGTACTAGTTCCAACTTGTAATTTATAAATTCGACAAGAAAAACAAACTTGTAATCTATAATTAAATTAAAAACTTCAATTTCATCAACCAAAGTAATATTTAAAAATTTAATATTTGCTACATAAATGAAAGAACTAGCTTAACTTATGATTACCATTAGATTAGTTGGCGTGTGGGACCTCAATTAGAGCACCATTAGTTGTGCAAATGTCTGAATATTGGTGCTTAAGTTGAGTTAAAGACATTAGCACACTACTACTTTCTCGACAAGTCGTGACCTGGAATGCTAGAAAGGCAAAATTGTCCCTCTTCCTCTCAACTCCTGAAGTGTTTCTATTCCAGTGTCACTATCTTTTGTTTCATTCATTTGTAGAATAAATTCTTCTTTTTCTATACCTTTATTGCCTTCTTTAAACTTTGATTATCTGTACTTGATGAGTATTATTATCCCCACAAGTAGAGATTAACATTGTAATCATCCATTGAATCGACCATTGTAGGCCTGATCTATTCCATTCTGCATTATTTAGTCAGTAATGTGTCCGTTGCTCCTATTTAAAAACTCAAGGACTCTTGCCTGGTTCCATAAGCTAACTAACACGTGGATTTCAATAACAGATCAAGGGTTACAAATGTTCATTATCTCTCTATATTGTAATTCAACTTTTCAGCTTTAGTCTGTAGTTGGCGCAGATTGAGTTGTCGCACATACATGAATCCTTAATGTAACGATAATTAATAAGATAGATATATTCTCTTATGTTATATTATGTTCTCAATCTGTCCAATATTTAGAACCATCTATATGATGTTTTAAGTTACACGATACTTTTAGATTGTTATTTTTTGTTAACTGCTTATATCAATGTGAATCAGGAGTAACATGGGGAGGATCAGCTGGTTCATGAACCTTCTCTAATATTGTAGAAAGATGAAATGTGATGATTAATCAATTGTTCAATGGAATCCCACATCCATTGCCAGCAGCCAGCTTTTCTAGTTCATGCAATGTAGTATATAGTTTATGCCATTTGGCCTGCCATTGAAGTTAATTGATTTACAAATTTAGCAGGGAAAAAAAAAAAAAAGGGGATCCAAATCAACTATAAAAGAAAATCAAGGAGTGTGGCTTAAATAAAAATAGAAGATTTGGCGATTTTAATTAACTCATCAGAGTAGGACGTGAAAAAAGTCTACCCTTAACCAAAAACAGAGTCCTACAGACTCAACGAGCCCACCGCCTGTCCTTCCATTTCAAATTTATTAAAAAAAGAAAAATAATACAAACGAAGATCAGAGGGTGAACCGTACCCTCGCAGAAAATTTATGCTTGGTGAGCCAATACAGAAAAAAATTGACAAACGTACTAGTGCTAAAGCTAGTGTAATAAAAGAAAAATGAAGACCAACCAACATTCTCTCAACAAAAAGCAATCGAACTAGCAAAACCTGTAATTAGGTCGCGCAGAAAGGTTGTGAACATAAGCCAAAGCTGCACACCGGGTGGGGGCACGGATCCCAAAATAAACTCACATAATGATTCACACTGAAGTTGGGAAAATTATCAGCAACTTGATGTTCCTCTCGAAAAAATATGAGTGACACGAACATGCATGCGAAAGAGAGAGAAGAGTAAGACAATTAATCCAGCGAATTCGTAGACGCCAAGAAATCCTATCACAAGGAGGAGGCAGAAAAATACCGTTAAAGAAAGGTCACATTCAATTCACAAATTTGTCAATTTTTTGCCCAGGCCAAATCCTCAGCATGAATAACCGCATGCAACGCCACTTCAAAAAAAGAAGCAATTCCAATACAAGTCGCAAAACTACCTAAGCAATTACCAAAGTGATCTCAGAAAATACCCCCAATTCCTGCCAAATTAACCAGGAGCACTACAAGCCGCACCATGAAATAGGAATAGGTGACCATAAAACCTCAAGAATACCCCCTTAACCCCAATGACACGAAGAATACAATGCCCTAATACTAAGTGTCGCATGGAAGTTGTGCTAAGGGATGTGGCTTCAATGTTATGTAGCTCTCAGGTATGTTAGTCGTTAAATTTAATTTCCACAACCCAAGATTTTTATTTTCAATTTTAATTATTGATTTTTTGTACCACTCAGTATAAAGTACAATTAAAGAGAAATTGTGAATGAAGATATATATGGGTTTGGTTTGTGAAAGCTGATAGGCTCTTTTGTCGTTTAAGGAATCTTATTTGAGAGCATGAAAATTTAGTATTGTCTGGCGAGAGAATTGAAAGAATAAATTATAATAGTAAAGCGCTGTAGGCCATAAAGGAAACCTATTCTAATTAAGTATTCATTGTAATATGATTAACACTGCTCCCACTCTCTAACTTTCTAAGTTCTCACTGTATTTATAAGCCTGGAGTGATGCTATGCGCATACCAGAAATTAAGAGTTAAACACATTCTAATTCAAGCATAAACCAGATTAATTAAACTCTCTTAAAACATCAATTAGTATGACAGGTTCTGGTTCTCCTTGTGGAGCCTGCAAGTTCTTGAGAAGAAAATGTATTAGGGGTTGCATTTTTGCACCTTACTTCTGCCATGAACAAGGCGCCACCCACTTCGCGGCCATCCACAAGGTTTTCGGGGCAAGCAATGTGGCGAAATTGCTTGCTCAACTCCCCTTGAGTGATCGATGCAGAGCCGCGCTTACAATCTCATACGAAGCTCAAGCTAGGGTTCAAGATCCTATTTATGGCTGTGTTTCCCATATTTTTTCTCTCCAACAACAGGTTAGTTTAATTAATTAACTACTTAATCATTGGAACTATATCCCCTAATTAATTAACTTCTACTTCATTAATTTCGACAGATCGTGATGATTGATCTTATTTTTTGACTCTTGCAGGTTATCAGTTTAGAAGCACAACTAGCTTCAGTCAAGGAACAAGCAGCTAAAGGCTACTCCAGCAGTAACTTCCAAGGTTGGCATCAGTCGGAAAATTCCAACATACTGATGCCACAAAGTGTGATTAATGAATCAGTGACACCATTATACTCCGGAAACAAGAATCCTAACTCTTTCGGGGCAAACGCAAATTTCATGATTCCAGAAGTACTTGATGACATGTACGGAGATCCTTCTAATTCCATGTGCTCATTAGACATGCAGATGAGCAATATGTCATGGGGTTTTGATCAAGATCATGACTGACGACGGATCGTGAACTTCAGTCATCAACAACAAATGTGAAGAGGGTTTTGCAAATTTTTATTGAGACATAAGCTAGCTGACTAAGAACCCTAGGAGTGCTCATACAGCACTCACAAATATTTTTTTCTAAAATATGCTGTACGGTATTTTTCTCACCCCAATAATGTGATATGGCCAGTACTATATGTATGTCCTTGGAGGTTTTCTGGGTCCAATGAAGATCAAGGCATTGTTCTAATTACACCATCCCTATATTTCTCCATCTGCTTTCATGTTGTATTTGCTGGAGAATAGGATCTCATGACATCGGTCATATGACAAAATAATATACAATTAATCTATTATAGTTTCCACATGTAATATATCACCCATGTATTTTGTGATAAAACCAAACATCAAGTAATAAGTGATTAAGTTAGAACAATATCAATAATGTTGGTGGTAAACCATGCTAGACCTATAAGTTTATCAATATGTAATTAGTTAATGGTAATTCCAAATAGAATCCAATTTTCAATAATGAAGTAAGTGCTGATTAAAATGTCCATGAGACCTTGCTTCTCTTAACTCAAGTTTCTCAATGATTAAAGATCGAGCTCCCCCACCATCACTCACCCTTCGATAGGTACGTTGAAGCGACATTAGGCTGTATTCATGGCCTAGGCCAACCCTAGGCGCATAATATATAGCATCCAAGGTTAATGACAAATAATTGTCTAGGCGTTGGAAAATATTGCAGCACCAACTAATTCAACTCGATCAATCGTACATGTGAGTCCCATTATGATATAAACCTAATTCCTATTGACTTTAGAAAAAGTTGCTTGTGAATGCGTTGCATTACAAGTGAGATGCCAAGATAAAAGGAACAAAGGGGTATAATGGACAAGGAATTAATAACATAAAATCATCTGCATCTATTGTCAATTTGATTTTGGGTTGGATATTCTGATTCTACCATTTTACCACATTATGCAATTAATTCACGAATTTTCATGTAAATTGGGTGTATACACCCTTTTTCAGACTTCTTTAGATTGTCGTAACTTATACCGTTCGAAAGGCGCCCCAGCCCTTATGGAAAAATAGATAGAACCGTTCAAACTCGACAAAACAAAGCTCAAGAACCAGCTAAAAAAGATGGCATGGCCCGTCGAGTTCTGGAACTTAAGTCTGACCGTGAGGTTTCCCCCTATCTCTTAAAAACTTCTCAAAAACTTCGATCCTTACCTCACTTAAGTATTATAAAGGCCAATTCCACAAGTAGCATTAAAAAAAATGTTTCACTTTAAAGTTAAGTAGTAAAGCGTGTTTCCACTCAGTACTATAGTCTGGTGATATTCCTCTTCACTAGGAAGTGAGAGGTCTTAGGTTAGATACCAAATTAGGCTACCTATTGTGTGGCTTAGATGAACTCTCCCTCTCCTTAGTGTAAAAATATCGATATATTAAAAAAAAAAAAAAGGTAGTAAAACGTGCTTGGTAGAAATAAAATATTCAAATTATTCCAAAATCAATGGTCTTCTGACAGCGGAGTGAAGGCTTTAATGAGAATTTTCAATTCCCTAAATTCTGTTTGGATGATGAAATTTATGATTACTAAGGAATTTTAAATGATTGGAATTGAAATGGCGGAATTTTATTTTCTAGATTTTGTGAATTTTCTTATTTGGCTAACTTATAAGACCAAAGGCATTTGAAGCGAAATTTGTTATTTTTAAACTCTCACTCATGGAATTTTGGAAATGACACCTATTTACATGGAATTTAAACTTGGGAATTGGAGGTCTCAAATTCCATTTTTTTTTTTTTACACGCGGAAATTTTAAACTTCTATATTTATGAATCCAAACAAAAGAATTGGTACATGTCAATCTATAAATTCTAACTTTTATCAAAATTCCAAGTTTATTTCCTTCATTCAAACGTAGTGTTGAGCTATTGTCCTTCTCCCACTTACTCTCTCCCAATTCTACATATCCTCCTCTGGTGGAGCAAACTAGCCACCACCTTCTCCTCCCCACCTTCCACGTTCCATAGTGCCACCAACACCCTTACCATCACCGCTAGTAGGTTTATCACCCTCCAACACCATGGTTGACACCATCATCGGTCCTCATCACCATTGTTGCCGTCTCCATCCCTGCCACACTCCACCATTGACAGCACCATTGCAAGTACCACCATCACCATCACAATCACCATCAGTACCACCAAGCCCCCCTTCCCCCCACCAAAACCATTACCATAAATGCAAGTCTTTTTACTAAACTGATTAATACATAACTATTTGACATCATGTTCATTTTAGATATTTCAGGCAGCTACAAAAGTTCTACATCAAATTTACTAAATGAAGTGACACTGTTTCATATTCACAGAACTTTTGAAATACAATTTGCTAAATGCTTAACTATATTTTTAACTTTACAAACTTATTAATTTCAAAACCCAAGTAGTTTTATAAAAAATAAAAACTACAACAATACCGAATTGACCCTCAGTCTTATTGTGATGGGAAATTTAGAACTGTAAATACAACCACAATGAACACATCTAGTCAGTGTGGGGAAGAGAAGTGAATTTAATAGAAAGAAATCCTTAAGGTTTTCAAGGTTCAATATAGTCAAGGCCAAGGGGAATAATCCAGAGAAGGAATCATGTTAAGATCCGTCAAAGTTCAAACTAAACTTGACCCCATGGTCCCTTGCTAAACTCACAAGTTACAATTAAAACAACGTTTTGTAGGACCTTATTATCTCCGGAATTGGATCCCCTCTTGACCACACAATACGAGCCGTTGGATTTTGATCCAACGGCTACAAACATGAAGATCCTTCTAAAAGTTATAATAATTATAGCCGTTTGATCAAAATTCAACAGTTCGTGTTATGTGGTCGGGAGGGGATGCAATTCCATTATCTCCTAACATAATTACTGCCATAGGCTAATTAGTTGGTCAAAAGATCTTCCAAATGACGCAATCAAGTTATAACTTTCTATATATATATATATATATATATATCTTTAGATTCATCTAATCTGTTGGTTTCTCCCAGGCTGTATCCACCTGTGATTAGCTTCCTTATTAGCCCAAGTCATTGAAAAGGCTCTCCGTCGTGATCACCACTTTATTTTATCACCACCATATATATATATATATATATATATATTTTTTTTTTTAATTTTAGACAGAAACAAACCCATCCTTCTCATAATCTTCTCTGATGTCAATAACCATTGGATGAAACGACAACGTAGAGTACTGTTTTCACTTAACTCATTGTATAATATATATTTCATGGCTCATCCCTTATAACACGTTGGACTTTGAATGATTGCCCCCTATTCCAACTACAATTAATTTTAATATAAACTCAAAGTTAATTACCCTAAAGCATTATATAATTTTTGTGTGTGTGTATATAGATATATATATTCTTAATTAATTTAAATTCTTGTTTTGAAGCTTTGGACGTAATTTTGCTTCTCAACCATCAAACAAGAGTACTGTTTTCATATGTCAGATACATCTCAATAATCCAAGGAAATATGACTTCTTAATCAATTATATATATAGTTAAGTATTTAATAATAGATGAAGTTAAGTATTTATTATGGTTCTTTTTTTTAGTTGAATTTAACATGGTTCTTTGAGTTCCGACTTCGATGTAAGTAGAAGATATTTGACTGCAGAAAACCATGTAAGGGATGAACTACAATTGTATGTTATTAGGACTTCACTACTTATCACCCAAAACCTCTCAACCTTCCATCTCCACGTTTCCTACCAGACCATCTATGGAAGTTGCAGCTGAGCTCGCTAATTTGGTTTCATTATCTTTCAAGTTTATTTGTTTTTGAAAATATCGATGAGAGGTTAAAATACACGGTAAGTTCATTTGATAAAATATTGGGTATATTTGAAGTCATAAATGTTTCATTAAATATGATTCTTTGAGTTCTAATACATCCCAAATATTAAGTATGAACACGGTTTGTTTGTTGTCACTATTACGAAACCCTTTATTAGTGTCGCTATGATAACCGACAAGAAACATATATTACTGTTAGATATTAAGCAAAATCTGATACAAAATGTATGCAGTGACGGATATAATAAGCGACAGAATTGTCAGCGTCAGGAAATGAATTTTCTAACAGAAAATACTCTAAAAATGACAGAAATTGTGTCGGATATAACCGACAGAGAATATATTAATAATGAATAAATAAAAGTATTCTCTATCGGATAAAACTGACAGAAAATATTCTAAAATCGACAAAACTTGTGTCGGATATAACCGACAGAGAATTTATTAATAATGAATAAATAAGAACATTATTTGTCGGATAAAACCAATAGAAAATATATTAATAATAAAAAATATATGTAAACCACTTTCTGAATCATTTCTTCCCCTTCTCCACTTGACAAATTATTGGTCACTTCTGACTCGCATCTCTGTCTGCATATAAAATTGGAAAGTGAAGAGCCTTCTTTATCCAGCTTAAATACATGCAAACATCCTGTGACATCTAAAGTACCAACAAATTTGGCCCGTGGAGAGATTAGCACCTTTGGATATACTAGCTGAATTCCTTTTGGTTTCGAATAAAAACCCTCAAACTGAATGGAAAAAAAAAAAAAAAAAAACGTTATATGCAAATATTCAACCAACAACAACATCTAGAGTGTTGTTCCATTCTTCGAAAAACATAAGAGCTCCCATTAAAAATAAGGCTATCAACAAAAGTTACTTGATCATCCAGATTCATGCAAAACTAATGCGGTAGATTTGTTTAAGATTCTAATCTAAAGCTTGCCATATTCGAGAAATGATATTAACCACATAAGGGCCCGTATAAATGAATATCTTCGTGTAAAATTAAACATGTATAAGCTAAATGGAAAGTAGAAGTAGGAATCATGACAGAGTTGCAACCTGAGGTTGGTATGACACCAGCAAGCAAAGAAAGCTCTGGGTGGTAGTCAACGCAGAATGTTGCTTCTCGAATTGTTCATCCATGGTGATTGAAGTGAGAAGGAGAAGGGGAGAAAAGAAGGAGAAGGAAATGAGGAGACGAGAAAAGGGGGGAAGGGAGAAGGCACTGGTGCAAGGGTTTTATTTTGAAAAATTTTCATTACTGTCAGTTAAAACCGACAGAAATTTTTTTTTTAAATAAAAACCGACAGAAAATTTTCATTATTGTTGATTATAACTGACAGAAAAAATGGTGGCAAAATTCCCTCTCAAAATTTAAAAATTAAATAAATAATTGTTTGGTTTAATAGATAATTACCCATGTAAAATATGCGATAAAGAAACAAAAAGATAATTGTACAATGAAAATGTCATCACACAAGCTAAGTATTGTCTAATCAATACTTGAAAAACATAAATAAAAATTTAGCACAAATTACTTTTCCCACTTCAAAATTTAGGCAAATTTAACGGAGATATGCATTCTACGAAACTAGTTTCCATGATCTAACCGTTAAATTTGTTTGTAGATACTACAAGATCGCATACGTAAAAAATCGCAAAAAAAAAAAAAAAAATCAGAGATTAGGTAACAGAACAAAATTTTTTGACGGTTATAAACGAAAAATCACAATTTAACGGTTATTTTAGCTCTGATTTTGATGATTTTTTTACAGCTACACTCCTCGACCCTATAAGAATGCAATGAATGAATTCAATCTTCAATTTAAAATATTTACACTAGTGGATAACATGAAATCTTATTTTATACTTAATGGAAGTAAAATATTAACTCTAAGTGTTTATTTAATCTACCGTTTTGACGCGATATGCATTCTATGAAACTTTTTTCAACGATCCAACCGTCAAACTTATTTGTACATACTCCGAGATTGCATACATAAAAAATCGTAAAAAACAAACATTCAGAGATTACGTAACAGAACAAAAGTTTTCAACGGTTATAAACAAAAAATCACAATTTAACAGTTATTTTAACTTCGATTTTAATGATTTTTTACAGCTACACTCTTCGACCCTATAAAAATGTAATGAATAAATTTGATCTTCAATTTAAAATATTTACACCAGTGGATACCACAAAATCTTATTTTATACTTAATGTAAGTATAACATTAACTCTTAAGTGTTTATTTAATCTATTATTTTAACGCGATACACATTCTACGAAACTTTTTTTGATGATCTAACCTTCAAACATATTATAAATAGGAAGATGAGGAGATAACGGGCGAAGGATATTCATGATATTAGGTTGAGTTTCTGTTAATTTGCTCTCAACAATAAAAAAGAAGAAGCAAGAATATAATCATTGAATTTCAATGCTCGGGCCGGGGAAGCTTTATTTGATGGCAGCTAGATGGCTCTGTAGCCTTTTCCGGGGTAAGGAAATCTTGATTCAAGGGCATGCTGCCCGATTATCGCAACAATTGTAGCGGCTCAATTGCCTTCACTAAAGCAGGCGGAGGGTTTCGCACTCAACCAGCGGGAGATTGCTCGACCATACCATTAGGGAGAGGGGATTGAGACGATCTTGAGCGTCAAGCGAAGCCGAGACACATCCATACTAGAAGCCATTCGAACTTCCAGCAAAAGGATCTCGTGTGCTATAAAATACACAACGTACTTTCCCAAGCCTTTCTCAAGCTATTATGTCTAGTCCCAGGTACAAAGAGGTGTATATATAGCGTTCTCCTTCCTGCCTCGACCCTTTCGGCCGCCAATTTTTTTTTATAAGGAAGCGCTTGATCCGGGCCTTATTTTAATTTTAAAGGGCTTCGAAATAAAAGGAAGATCTCCGAGATCGTATATATAAAAAATCACAAAAAACAAACATTTAGAGATTAGGTAACAGAACAAAAGTTTTCAACGATTATAAATGAAAAATCACAATTTAACGGTTATTTTAGCTCCGATTTTGATGATTTTTTACAGCTATACTCCTCGACCCTATAAGAATGCATTGAACAATTTGATCTTCAATTTAAAATATTTACACTAGTGGATACCACAAAATCTTATTTTATACTTGATGGAGAAGTATAACATTAACTTTAAGTATTTATTTAATCTACCGTTTTGATGCAATACGCATTCTACGATACATTTTTCAATGACTCAACCGTCAAACTTGTTTGTACACACTCCGAGATCGCATACGTAAAAAATCACAAAAAAACAAACATTCAGAGATTAGGTAACGGAACAAAAGTTTTCGATGTTTATATATGAAAATTCAAAATTTAACAGTTATTTAGCTCCGATTTTGATGATTTTTTACAGCTACACTCTTCGACCCTATAAGAATGCAATGAATGAATTCGATCTTCAATTTAAAATATTTACACTAGTGGATAAATCTTATTTTATACTTAATGGAAGTATAACATTAACTTTTACGTGTTTGTTAAATCTATCAATTTGATAGGATATGCATTCTACGAAACTAGTTTTAACAATCCAACCGTCAAATATGTTTGTATATACTCCGAGATAACATGTGTAAAACATCACAAAAAAAAAAAAAAAAAAAAAAACATTCAAAGATTATTCTGGTGGTCGCCCAAAATTTTGCTTTGTTCATGTCGGTTAAAACTGACACACCCCGACTGGGAATGTCACCTAGGACTCTGAATCGAGCTGTGCTGGCCGACACCTAGAAGGTAACGAAGCCATCAATTGTAGTGATGTGGAAAATGTGAATAAATTTAAACCTAAAAGTGCCTAATTATACGAGTGCGCTGTGAGCGGGAATGAACCCATTTCACACGTGATTATAGAGCATAAGTAAAGTACAGTAAGGTAAGATAAGGATTATAACATCATAGGTAGCCACCTATACTAAGATATGCCAAGAATCCTCGTTGATACAGAAGCTTAGCTACTAAAACCTGGAGGGGTGAAAAACAGAAGGGTGAGTGGGCAAAAACTAAGCTTTAGAAAACATATTTCTCTTTTTTAAAAGTAATAACCCATCACTGTAAAACCCGTATAGTTTTCAGAAAATAATACTACGTATATACATACGAATACCAATGCACAAGGCTAGTAAAAACTGAAGTATGCCATGCCATAACGTTTCCGCACTAAAAGACGTAAGCCAGATGAAATCAATATAAAATAATATGCTAGTCGGAGTTACCTAATTGACTTGTACAACTGGACCTATAGCTCATCAATATATGCTAGCACACGAGTCGGAACCATCTATTGTGGTTTGTACAACATAGCTGGGTGTAAACATGTACACTCAAGTGCTACGATAACGTGAAGGCTGTGCGAATAATCACGGGTCACCTACAAGTCGGAACCACCTATTGTGGTATGTACGACAGGGCTAACACCAAACTTGGATCCAAGGTGAGCGTGTGGTGCGGGAGCACTAACATCGGGGGTGCAGCAATGATGAGCTCTAAATGCATCTATGTATAACAATGTGCCATGCAACCAATACCATCACAATATACCCACTTGAAACTTACCTGAGCCTTCACAGCATTAAACGATATAATTCACGATTTATAATAATGCAATACTTAAAATGTAACTTATTTATGACATGGCAAGCAAAGCATAATTCCATATAAAAACGTTTCTGGAAACTGTAAGTGTGTGTGTGTGTGTGTGTGTATAGATAACAAATGCCCACTCACCTCAGGTCCGCGCTACAACTCTCTAGCATGAATACAGAGGAGTCTTGAATGATCGGTGCCTGTGACTAAGGCCAATTTGGCCAGAAAAAGCCTCAAATCGCCACGAACCTGCCAGAAACCTTTGAATTTGGGTGTTCTTAATTCGACTCCAAAACAACTCCAAAGCCCTAACCAATGCATGGGCTTTGTTCCTGTGGTTGAGGGAAGCGTTTTGGTGATGGTGCTTGACGGGATTACCTTTGGATTTGGGGGATCGCTGCCCCTAGCACCCACCTGTGCATTTCTCCACAATCCTGAACCCAATCTCCTCGAATTTGGTGTGGAAATGGTAAAGGAAGGGTCGAGATGATGATTGGGAGTGGTAGATCGGCTCAATTCGTTGGAAAAATGATGAATTTCGTCGGAGAAACTCACGGGTCATCACCGGGTCACGGGTCAAGGGAAAACCGGTTCGGTTCCCTTCATTCTCCTTTTCCCTCTTTTTTCATCTTTCCTGTTTTCCCATTGGTTCTCCTCCTTTTCTCCCTTTCCTAATTGGTCCGGTTCCTTCCTCATTTCTTTCCTTTATCTTCCATCTCCACCACCCAACTTTTCTTCCCTTTTAATATAGGCCACACACGTGGCTTTCCAGATTTTGCTCCAAAAATCTGGAGCATTCCAGAAAATAATAAATTTACAATTTTGCCTTCGACTTCGTTCGTTAATAACTCATTCGTTATAACTCCAAATTACATTTGTTTGCGCCCACGCATTTGTAGCGACGAGTACAACAAAGATACGCCAAGAAAAATGGATCTTACGTGACTCAGCAAAGTTGTCAACAAAAGTCAATGCATTTGCCTCGAAGGGCATTTTTGAAATTTCACATTTTAAAATTATAAAAATCGTAGTTTTTGGGGACGGGTCGTTACAATATCCGACAGGGCCATGAGTGAAAAAAAAAATATTTAAACCATGTGTTTATTTATTTATTTATAATCAATATAACATTTTAAAATAATAAAATAGTCAATTTCTATCGGTTATAACCAACACCATTAACTTAAAAACCGCCGGAATATGTTAAAAATATTTTTAAAAAAAAGAATTCAAAAATACTGGCGATTATAATAATTTTATTGCGGTTGCATCCGACACAAAATATCCGCCAGGAATTTATGTCGGATATAACTGACAGGATTTCATTGTTATCCGACACCAATCGAATGATGTGTTGGATATCTTTTATCCGACATAACGGCTTATTAAACCATCACCATCATCCGACACCTAAAGCTAATATTGTAGTAGTGTGTTGTTGAATTCAGCATGGTAAGTGATGAGCAATTGTATGTTATTCTGACTTCGATGATTTTTTGGTTTTGACAAACATATTGTATTTCAGTTTCATTTTAATTCATACTAAACGTTACTGATCATGAGACCTTTCTTCCTCACACTCATATCCTAAACGTTCCTCATCATAGGATTGTTAATTGGGCATTGCCAACCTGGTAAAATCAGGTTAACTATCTCCCATCTCCTTGAGACCTTTTGCTCGTTGATGCAATGCACGACAATAATTAAGTATCTATCACGACAGTGTATTGTGATTTCTCCATTTAAAGACTACATATTTATGTTTAAGACAGAATGAAAATAGTATATTTGCCTTGTGTAGTTGAAGTCAATATTTTCTCTTTCTAAAATCAAGCGTTTGACTTAGTCGTATTGAGTCATTTCTAAGAATAACTGTTTGGGCGACGAAGGGGAAAGCGATGCACAAAGGCCAATACCATCCCGGGAAACATTGGGCGGTGAAGAGAGCGTCGCGCAATGCTCGTGACATCAGTCATTGTGCGATGGAGGAAAGCTCTTCGTCGTGCAAAATGACAGAATTGGTGGTCGTTGCGCGTACCAAGCAACGAAATTGGGGTTTGACCCCCAAACTATTACGCGATGGACGTAGATGTTCGACCCCTAAACTCTTGCGCGATGGACATAGAGGTTCGATCCACAAACTCTTGCGCGACGGATATAGAGGTCATCGCAGTAAGATTTTAAAATTAGTTTTTGTTTTTTAAATAATTTATTATTTATTATTATTTTTTTTTCGTTTTAAATGTTGTTAATATTGTTTTATGTAAAAATTATTTTAATGAAATTAAAAATAGAAAATGTAAAGAACACTATTGAATTAAAAAATTATTGAAAATGTACATACAATGGAAAAAAGTATTTTTAAATTTGAAAACAATTTAAAACAAAACTAAAATGGGTAGTCCTCGACGCCACAATCACTGGTTGGTGGTGTTGTTACTGCGTCGAGGGGCTAGGACATCGTAGCTGCTATGGCAGGGGGCTGGGAGGTCGTTTCTAGAGGTGGTTCAACATCGGAGAAGTGAATGCCAGAGATTTGAAGTGCGCGATGAATTTGGTTCATCAAATTGTTTTGGGCCGTAATCTAAGTCTGTTGGGCAGCAATCCGCTCTTTCAGGTCCGCCACTTTGAATGTCAGCATTTCGACCTTTTTTGTTGTTTGCATGAGGGATGAAGCAGACAGGTCCCGAATGTGGGCTTTCCCAAGCCCCCGGCGAACATTCCCTTGCCGACGACCGAGGGTTTAATCGAGTGTGTCTGTCATGATCTGAAAACCAGTATCCTCAGGGGGAAACACCTCTTCGATCGGGGTCTTTAGGGGAAGCTGGGAAGTCACCTCCTTCAGAACGGTCTGGCCCTTCTCCACCATGGTGGACTAGAAAAATGAAATAAACAAATTTATTTGAATATACATGTAATTAATAATAATACTAATTGAATATTAAAAACTTGAAATAACTTACATGAAGCTGCTCTGTCAGCTCATCCCCGGGTCGAATGTACACCTCATTGAACATGTTAATTTCAAGAAACTTTGACCCCCCTGAAATAATTTAAAAAGTGTTAACATAGTTTACCAATTGTGTAATAAAGAGTAAAATGATTGAAAATTTAAAATAAATATATGGTTACCTTACGTTGCTCCTCCAACCTATAAGAGAAGCGTCGTGAGCCGGATCAGTGAAGAAGTTTTTTCTTCAACCGATTGATCGAGTTTGCCTTCACTTTTTTTATTAAATTAAAAAAACATATTAGTTTACATATTTATAACAAATGAATGAAAAAAATGAAAATTTTATTTAAAATTGTAAATTTTTTTATTAATATATTATTGAAATATATATTATATGTACGAGGTATTTCTTGTCTTGAAAATAGTCGCAAATCCACTCCCATTCATCTCGACGGTCCACCAACTTTATAGGGCACCCAACTGCTAAAGCGACCTCCGGACCGTCATATAGCTCGTAATGTTTGTGAAGGTTGCACTTCCATTGAGTGAACCTACCGGAGCAAAGGTTGTTGATGTACTGCATTTGATTGGCATCGAGGTTGTAAAGCTCATAGTGATGCTGCAAAACTCAACAAATAAATAGTAGTTAAAATTTAAAATCTTTGTATACTTTAATAAAAATTTAGTATTTGAGGTTGAAAATACTTATCAATAATTCATGAAAAACGGCTTCCATGACTTCATGTGGGACAACTTTCCATGACTCCCACATGATGGGGCAATGGTTCCTGATAACCGAGTTAATGTCGGTGGCCAAAGCATTGTGCTACTCCTTTGTTGTAGCCGCACGATGTTAAGGATCCCACATAATGGTGATCTTCTCGGTTGTGGTGTGAGTGGTCTGTGACGTCTTAAGTAGTTTTCAAAGGCCCCTAGTTTTTTTTTTTTTTTTTTGGAACTGCCAAATAAACAAAGTAAACATTAGACGAATTCTATTTTCTACCAAAAATTCGGCAGAACCTCTCTTAAAACTATAACGTTTCCTAAAACCCACAGACAATATAACAACAAAAACAACATATCCACCCAACAATTCAAACAGTTTATACCAATTGGGGACGTTAAAACAAAATTTACAACTTGTTGATATGACTTCACACTGTGAGTCTGCAACAAGTTTTGGCTTCCAAGGCCAGGTGTGCCAACTTAAGTCGTTTACAATAGTGGTTCTACTAATCTAGAGAGCATATGTTTGTGGGATTACACGAACTGACAACAATAGAGGCAAAACACTCAAAGCGAAGTTCTTAGTAAGTTCGTTCTAATTAATGGGAATGTGATAGTTTTGAAGGTTCAAGCATGTCTACAGATTAATGTCAATGTTGCTTTGACCATCATGAAACCAGAAACAAGCTTATCAATGGACATAGCAAGCTTTCCTGTTTGGGATTTCTCTCCATGAACAAAGGAAGCCTGACCAGATTGCTGAGCCTCCTCAGAACTCCGGGGTTGTCGATGAGTTCGCCGACCACTTAATATAGGATGCGTCACCGAAGAAGTCGATGACACAGAAGTTGTAGACATCATTGGCCCCAAAGGCATGACCAAAGGGACATCCGTCGTGCCCATATCAGGTGTGGAGGTGGTAGCAGAACTACCTCCTGGAGAAGGTGTCTGACTGTCCCTACTAGCTGCCCACCCGTTTGATATTAAGTTTAACATCTACAAAAACAATTAATAAAAAAGTTACATTCCAACACTTTAATCTGGTTTGGATATACTAAAAAATATCCTAACCTTGAAGCAAAATAAGGTATATCTTTATTACCTATACAACCGTAAAATATATATTCATGCACTATAGGACATTCATGCACTATAGGAACATTTATAGTATCCCACATGCCTATATGTTTAACCTATTTACATGCCTTATGCAAACCTATATGATAAACATGAAAAAGAAAAGTTGAAAGGACAAAACAGTTTGCAAGACAATGCAACTTACAAGGAATCGACGAATGATGGAAGAGGGCAATGTATCATATTCATGACTTGGACAAAGGGAGATGACATCCCACATCTTCATATATGAATCAAGTTTTGTTCAGCAGTTGTAGACAAAGTTCAAAAAAGAAAAAAACAATCATGAATCTATTTAGATGTCATCTTATTATATGCATTTCATTTCACATATATAAGGTGAATGAAAACATGAGATAGGAATAAAAAAAAGTATTGCAAGGAACAAGTTTATTCATAAAAACAAACAAACAAATTGACCCATCTACAATGACATATATGATGCAACAAATATATTGAAGGGAAATCAAACGATAATCTCAAGGTAGAATCCATTAGCAAACCCTAGAATCCACTAAGAATAATTGAGAGAAAACTCACGTTTGTCATGAAAAACCCTAGAAGGTCTTAACGATCAAATAGGAAATAAATAAATAAAATCGTAAACAAAGTTCCAAATACATTCCTAAGTTACAAAACTTGTACAAATTATGAATGGAAAACAGTTACAAAACTTGAACAAACTGATAGCAACTGATACCATGACAGTTACAAAACTTGTTGCATCCCTAACATGTGTAATGCAAATGTGAATGAGGCTAGAATGTGTGATGTAGTAGCTCAATGTCTTAGCGAATGGGATGACTGTGATTAAACACGGAGCTCATTTGCCAGCCACCAAATAAAATGAGAACTTAGAGCCAAAACATTTTTAAAATGACATGATGACTAATTCCAACTAATTATCAAATGCATGCCATGACAAAGTTAAAACCAACATATTATCAAATCAATACACTTTTGGGCATACAACATTTTTATTCCTAAAGAAAAAAAAAATAGAATGAATAATTCCTTATACTGATATTATAGTATTTCTGCAGGAATGAATGAAGAACCAAACCTACATTAGATCCAGGTGCTTTATTTCAGATCCGCTTCGAATGGTTAGTTTCACTTAACTTCCTTTAGATGCCTTGTAACAATTAGGAAAAACGGTATAAATGAAAATAAATAAAAATTTACTGGGAAAAAACTAATCATGATTCTGAAACACTTGTTACAAGTCACCAGCCCACACACAAGTTCAAAAGGCCCAAGATAGAGAGCTACTCTAGGTTTTTAAATGATATGGCTTCCAACTAGAAATTTTGTGAACAATCCCTAGAATATCCTAGCATTAATGGATAGTTACTATTATAGTCGTTTAAATATCAAAAATGACTTGACTAGAAAATTGCAGTTTGTCTTTAAGGTTGCAAAGTAATAGTTGACTTGAAGCATAATTCTAAATATTTTCAAAACCTCTTCTTTTTTTTTTCTTTTTTTTTTTTGTCATATATTTTTAAAGCGTCTTCATTATCAGTTTGGACCTGATTGACCTCCAGGTTGGACATGAAGATGAATACTTACTTTGTTTGCTCTGGTTAAGCATAATCCCAACAATGTAATTGTTACCATATTGTTATAATGTTTCATGGAAAAACAATGATAAAGGAATGACAACTAAGTGCTAGCTATATGCACCTAAGAACTTATGATTCCATATGCAAGACGCAATGAATCAAAGGCTCACATACAAACATGTCAATCTTAGGTTTGTTTGATTGACTTCGCTCCAAACTCCACGTATTTGTTAATTTTACCATCCTTTCAATGTGCCGCATATATACACTTGAAAATTTCTTGTATATATATTAGGGTTTAGGGGTTCATTAACCTTCTTAGGAAAAGGAAATAATTAAGCCAATTAATTATTTTGTCAAAGAAACAAGAACTAGCCAATCCACTTTATTTCATAAAACTTTTAGTATGTCCATGTTACATTAATCTTATAAACATAATTTCTATAAAAATTCCAGCTAAGAAATACATAATATTGTAAGTGTAGGGAAATATTTCTGAGATATATTGTTGAGATATATCTCCCCTTACGAGAGCAAGAGTTCCATTCCGTTTCCAAGAGAATGGAAGGTCGAAATCTCATCTTAATTCGAAAACCCTAACCCAAGATTCCCAATTCAAACCCTAAATCCCTAACCTAGGATTCCCAATTCCAACCCTAAATCCCTAAATGCTGTAATTAAAACAATTCAACATAAAAATTGAGAAAATTGCACTTATAAATAATTAAATTAAGGGAGATTGGGTGCTTACCTAGTAATGTTGCGGTGGCGGGGAGATGGTATGGTGTTGGAGTGCGGCAGATGCGAGAGGGAGAGTGATAGAGGGACGGAGAAACAGAGAGAGTGCAAGAAAATGAGAGAGGGAGACACTAAGTTAGTGAGTGATGAGAGTGAAGAGCTTGAGAGAATCGAGAAAGAGAGAGAGAGAAGAGTGAGTTCGGACATAATCAAGAGAGAGATAGAGTGAGTATGAGATTGAGGTTTTCGCATGCAAAGAATGAGAGAGATATAGTGAGTCTGAGATAGAAAGAGATAGAGTGAAGGTGCCGAAATAAAAATGTGCCCAATTTTGGCAAAAAAAAAAATCAAATTTTACATGTTTGTGCGACAAGGGTGTTTAAATTTTCGTCGCACCACCAGTTAAATTTTTTTTTTTAAATATTTTCACAACAAATATTTCTAAAACGTCGTCGCGCATATTTGTAAATTTAATTTATTTCTTGGTTTAAATAAATAATTTTTTTTGTTTAATTAATTTTGTTACAAATTTTAAAGGAAACTTTTGTTTGTATACAAAATAAATACCATTCAATAAATATCATTACATTTACATCATAATTTTTCATTAACCTCATCTGAACTAGAATAAATATCATCACTATCGTCAGATTCCATCTCTTATTCCTCCTCGTCTGTAGGCACGTTAAGATAGTCGTTTGCGCACTCAGGTGCATAGTATCGTGGTAGATCCCCGAGGTCAATCATAATGAAGTCGATCGGCATTTCGATTTCAGGACCTTCGACTACCTAATATGGTTCTTGTACAATAGTCATATCCAGCAGTGCATCTGCACCAAGTTTCGTTGAAGTCTCCAATTGTTGGTCAACAACGTCACCATAATCGTCATCGATAGCATGATCATGGTCCGGAATATCATACAGCCTTCTGTGCTTAATTTTTTGAACTATTTTCCATCCCCTCCTGCCCTTAGGGTCATCTATATAGAAAATTTGTTTGGCCATCGTTGCCAAATGTAGGGGTAGTCGTTATACCAACATCTATTGGTGTTGACCGATAGCAAACCATCGTCTCGTTTAACACCTCGTACCCTACTTGGGTTTGTATCAAACCAGTGACACTTAAACAGGATAGCTTGACAGCAGTCTTTGTAAAGCAATTACTCAACACTTGTCAGATTTCCATAGAAATCAATGTCTACAATGTCACCCGCACCCGGGACATGTACCCCACTATTTTGCGTACAAAGTTTGTCATCAGCTGCCAAAAACTTGATGCCATTTACAAGACAACTGGAGAATAATTCTACACATAGGGGCCCAATAGCCAACTTATACAATGCTTCAGTGTAAGTGGGCAAATTCATTTCCTTCAATTTCTTCACCTAAATAAATGAGAAAAAGTTGCCGTGTTAGTTTAACATTTACAATTATGCAAATAACCCAAAACACGAACAACTTAACATTTACAATTATGTAAATAACCCAAAACACGAACAACTTACACTTTCACGAAACCATCGAGGAAACAATTCACGATGCTTTTTGGCATATAAATGTGAAGGATGTTCCCGCTTAATCAACTCTTCATGCTCATCTAGGTAGGTAATCGTCTCGTCATAATTATTAAGTACACACCAATGTGCTATCTCCATGTCCATTTTGTTAAATGACTGCCCTCTAATTGGTTTGCCAAAGGATCGTGCAATTTGGCAAAAACAAAAAGTTTTTCACTTCTCACACCACCGTCATTATTGCGTTGTTGTTGGTTGAATGTAGTCTCAACGTCTTGTAGGTACATTGCACAAAATGTAAACGACTCAAATGCGACCCATGCCTCCACAATTGATCATTCGGGCTTTGCCCTGTTCCGTACACTATTTTTTTAATTCACCCAGTAGTCTACATCAATAAACAAAATATCGTATAAAATTAGTCAAATCGTACATACACCATGAACTAAAGTATTTATGGTGATTATATACCTTTCTATCGAATACATCCATCGATAGTTGACGAGTACGACTAGAAGTACCTCCTCCGACTAGTGAATCATGATGTGGATCATGCTTGTGAAGGAAGCTGGAGGAAATATTTGTTCAAACTTGCATTGCACTTCAATAATATCGTTGCACAACTGTTTAACATCAGACTTGTGCAAAGATCTTGCAGTTAATTGAGAAAAATATCTCGCCAACAATATAATCGGCTTCACCATGTCTTCAGACAAGAGGTTTCAAATTCCCACTGAGAGAAGACATTAAAGTATGACATGACAATCATGACTCTTGAGGCTGGAAAATTTGCCTCCACCCACGTTTGCACAATGGCTAATGTTTGAAACATACCTATCTGAAAACTTTACAGAAGATAGAAACTACAAAAACTCTTTTCTCTTATCCGGTTTCACCAAAAACGATACGATCTTCTTTCTGGCTATATCTCTGTCCCTTGTCATCCATAAACCTGGCCTAATGCCCATTTTTTCCAGACTGATCCGAGCTTTTATTGTGTCCTTTGTTTTTCCCTCGATGTCTAGTATAGTTCCAACCAGTGTATCAAACACATTTTTTTCCATAATTCTTTTAGTTCATCGACCAATGGTTGTAAATACACATTAATAGACGTGCCCGGATCTTCAGTTATCAACAATGTCATCATCATATATATTTTTTTCATGCACTTCCAAGGCAGTAAATTATACATAATTGCGAAGATTAGCTAAGTGCTGTGGTTTTGGTTTAGAACCCCAAACGGATTAAACTTGTCTGTTGCAAGTCTTAATCTCACGTTCCGAGGCTCACATGCAAAATCTGGGTACACCCGATCAAACTTTTTTCAGGCTTCTCCATCTGCAGAATGTCTCATAATATCGTCATCCACTTGTCTGTCCTTATGCCACCTCATGTCGCTTGCAGTGTGCGTCGACATATACAATCGCTGCAACCTAGGCTTTAATGGGAGATAATGCATAACTTTTTGTGGAATCTTTGTTGTTCTATTCTAAAAGGTCATTTTAAACTGTGACTCATTACATACAAGGCATTTATCCAACGCTTTATTCTCTTTGTAAAACAAAATGCAATTATTTTTACACATGTGAATTTTTTCATATCCCAATCCAAGACCACCCAACACTTTCTTTGCACTTTTATGATCTTTAGGAATGCAACTGTCATTTGGAAGCATCCTCTTGAAAACCCCCAAAAAGTAATTAAAACATTGGTTTGACATACGAAACTTTATTTTGCTATGCATTAACTCAACAATGGTCGTAAGCACCGAAAATCCTTCGCAATCGGGGTATAATTCTTGCTTGGCACTTTTTAATCGTTTTTCATATTTTTCGAATGTTTCATTGTCCATGGTGGGATGAACATCATCTTCTACTTCCTTATTCGTATTTGAACTAGTGGTTGGAAAAACATCATTGATAATATCCATAATTTGGTTATTTGGGTCCACAACAGATTCAACTATATCCACTGCTCGGGTAACGTGGGAGGATGACACATATTGTATTTGTTCTCCATGATGATTCCATGTAGTATAGGTTTCCATCATCCCATTTTTGACTAAATGGTATCGAACAGTTTCAAAATATTCAATCATTAAATTGTTACACTTTCTACAAGGACAGCGAATTTAAGTTGAACCGCGTTTGTTTGCAATTGCAAAATCAATGAACTATTTTATTCCATCCAAATAATCATCAGTACATCTGTTAGGCTTTTGTATCCACTGTTTGTCCATTTCACCTGCGAACAAAATTTTTTTACAAGGGTTACAACAACTTCAATTATGACATGTCACCTTATGCCTCCGATATGGGTCCTATCTCATTCAAGAATGCACAGTTACGTGTTGTAATTTACGGTTCCAACACCTTAAAGTTCGATCGTGGAAAAATTTCGGCAGCATCTTCCCACAATAATTCAAGTGCACGACATAGATACAAAAAACTACAATACATCCGTAGAACGCAAAGAGATGCTACCACATTTCCCATGTTCAAATTCTAATGCGTGAACCGCAAAGTACAACATGTAATTGTGCATTCTCAAACTGTCCAAAATTTTGGGACAATTTAAGAATTAATTAGACCGCAGTTATGCTTTCGTATCTATTCGTGAAATCCAACTAATTTTCAAACAAAAAATTAGGCTCATATGAACATTACAAACCATTTTTTGTACATCCATACAAAAATGTTTGCATACAAATACATAAACTCACAACACCTATAAACTACATACAACACAATTTAAATGAATGTAAATTAAATAAGTTAGTTAAGAAAAATTATATCTCCGAGACTAACGACAATCCTGACAGCTAGAAATTCCAGCAGGGGAAGGTAGTTGCTGCAATTGTTTTGCAGCTTCTGCCTTGTGGTTAAGTTTAGTAAAGTGAAAGACTTTGCGCTACGAAAGCATTGTTGCGCAAAACCTTGCGCTTCAACTTTTTGGTGCCATCCAACTACGCTTTGCCGCGTTTTTACAACACATTGCACCACGAAACATAGTTTGTCACGCATTACTTTTTTTTTAATGTTTGTTTTTTGAAAAAAATAAAATTTTCAAACCACATAAATACTTAATAAATCAAGAACTTATTTCATTATACCATTTGTGCATAATTAATTAATATACATATTTATTAAAATGCATTAATTTTATTCATAATCTCTACTAATTAATAAAAAACTCATGGTCAACCAAAATCCTATGAAATTACCAGTTTAACCCTTTAATTAAAACAGAACATGAATAAGAAATATAGGGCATAAATGTAATTTCACACAACCAAATTTTGTTGTATTTTTTTTCAAAGCCTCACCAACATGTAATCCTAACATATCTCTAATTAAAATAAAAATAAAAATGTCCCACTCTCACATAAACATTAAGTACATATTTAATTAAACTCTTCATGCTAAAAAAACTTAAAATTCAGATCTAATTATTAAATAAGCAATAAAATAAAAATAAAAAACCTTATTCTACTCATCCGCTAGTAGTTCTAGTTCTTGCTATAGTTCTGCCGCGCGTTGATTATCAAACTTCCACTCCTGGAAACGCGACTTGAACATGTTGTCGATAGCCTTCATCATATTTGGGTCACTTTAGTCAATGTCCCAATTGGGTTGTCATGCAAAAATTAATAAATTAAAAGTTCACTATTATATTATATTTAACAAACATTATTATTTAACTAATAAAATTAAACATACAGCTAACTCATCATCCATGTGCATCTTTAGCTCCTCAAGGATGGCTCTCCAAGACTCCCAATCCGTAGCACATTTGGTACGCACCAATGCTCCAACGTCGGACCAAAAGCTAGCACGTTGTTCTGACTTCACAACCCCTAGTACTTCGTTAGCAGTGATTCAACAACGGCTACGACTATAAGTGTGTCGGACCCATACCGTACCAAATTTCTTCTTGTATATCCACAAAATATATTTCATAATACTGATGCTAAATAAAAAAAATTTATACAAAATGAAAAATTTACAACGGAAATCTTTTCCGGAACCTTTGTCATCCATTGTCTTTGACGAACGCGCATCACTGTCGGCCATCGTACCAACAATCAAAGAACGAACTGATTATAATCCGTAAATTTGGTAAGCGTTTTCAACAAATTATGAAGAATAAGAGGAGCATAAGCGCATATTTATAGGAAGGTTAGGGACTTTGCGCGACGAAGACTTTGTCGTGCAAAAATCTGCACCAAATATGCTGACCTAAAACTGAATGTCATTTGTGCGACGAAGGCTTTGTCGCGTAAGGTTTTACATAACGACAGCCTTTGTCGCGCAAGGTTTTGTGCAGCAACAGCCTTTGTTGCGCAAACATTTTAACGACGAACGTGATCGATTGTAATTATGAAGTTTTGCGTTACATAAACTTCATAATTACAAACAAATTTTCAGTTATAATATTTATTCTAAAAATAATTAAAACCTTAAATAAATTGATATTATATTCCATTCAATTATTTAAAAAACTAAACAGAAATTAAAGCCTAATTAAGTCCAAATACATAATTTATATAAAAAAAAAACCTTAAATTTAAATATTATCCTCAAAAACATAAATTTAAAACTACTATTTTGATGGTCCTCCATTCCACTCGATGTTATAACGCCGCCTCCATTAACTCTTCGTTTGTATCACCATCAAGAGTATACTTACACTGTTACACATATATGCAAATAATTAATTCCAACATATAACAAAAAATTTCACAAAATTAATTATTGATCCATCAACAGTATACTTACTACTAATTCATCCATCACCGCCTTTTTCACATTCTCGGGCACATATTTCCAAGACCGCCACTCATCAATAGTACAATTATTCTGCATGCCTACACCAATCGCATGCGCGAACTCCACATGTTGCCTCAAATCATAAGGGTTGGCGGGCACGCTCTAATCGTTGTTTTTATCCTCCATCCCAGCACGAACAGAATTGTGAAGAACAAGGAGAGCAGAAGTGCATATTTATAGGAAGGTTAGGGCCTTTGCGCGACGAAGGCTTTGTCGCTCAAGGACCTGCACTAAATACAGTGTAGATTCCTTTCTGATTCACATGCACTGAATGCTGTGACTCAAAATTGACTGTAACTTGTGTGACGAAGCCTTTGTCGCATTAGTGTTCCTTTGATTCTCATGCGTTGAATGCTCTGCCCCAAAAATTGAACGAGCTTTGCGCAACGAAGACTTTCGTCGTGCAAACATTGTTGTGCGATGAAGTTCTTTGTCGCGCAAAGTTCACCAACCTTGCGGGACGAAGATATTATTTTTGTTGCACAAAACGTGCGCAAAACATCCTTGCGCGATGGATTTTGCTTTGTCGCGCAAACAGTTTTTCCTATTGGTGAGTGATCCACGATTAGCCAGCTCTGTTGTCCCTGGTTGAGTGATTCTCAAGTTATTTATTTCCCGTCCCTTTGAGACCCTTGGCTCACCCTATGTCAATTCCCTAAGACAAGGTTTAGGGTTGAAATCATTCTCCTTAGAATAACTTGTATATAAAAGTCGAAACAAAAACTAAAATCTTAATACAAGATTATACTTTGTACATATTAAAAAATTTGTTATTATTTTTAACGTTGCAGTACACGATGTGTGTAAACTTCTCTTTATCAAATTCAATTAGAAGTAATGCAAGATTACAAGATTGCAAAGTACCAAAGAGTATACCATAGTTAACATTATTGGCAAAATATGTTGTTACCAATGCAGTTTTGACACAATAATTGGGCACGACATTGAAATAACCAATTGGCTGATAATTTATTTGATCGGGCATGAAATCAAAAAGACTTTTAGGATTACAAGGTGTGCGATATGAGCTAAGCAGGGGAATACACAATTGAAAAACAAGCAATCCATTTCCGAACTCAATACGGCAAAAGATATTTTAATGTGTCGGAATACAGGCATATACATTGTATATCTTTATACAAGTAGAGAGACATTTTAAAGAAAAAACTTTTCTCAACTTATATAATAACATATGATATATTGTCAATGTTTCAAGTATATTGAAATATCTTTCCAATAAAAAAGACTCATTGTAACAATTTTTCTATGCAGAACAACTTCTCTCGTAACTTACACCACACGCCGACCATGCATAATATATATACAACAGGTTGTTGTTCCATCACAATAAGAATCGATGTATCACTATTTAATATCAAAATTACTATACCTCTAAATAAATATTTTGGTCCTAAATTCGTATGTGTCAAATTTAAGACCTTTTTAAATCAAATGAAGGACAAATATTGCTAAATTAACTGAGTGTCAAGTGAAGTTTTCTTCATAGTGATGATTTAAGGCTTAACAAGAATGGTTAATAAAATACGAGATCCCGCGCAGTAATTATTTGCAAGTCATTGACCAAAGAATATAACACTTGGAAATAGCAGGACTGAGGACTCTAATTTTATCGTTTTGCCATTCCTCCAGCTGGTAGTGACGTGGCAATTGGTAGCTGTGGGGCCTTCAGGTCTGCGAAAACAGTGCCATTCGTGCGGCGTGTCAACATCATAATTGAAGTAGATTCGATTCGCGATTTTCTTATTCACCACGTGCACTGCAATCCCCAGGAATATTAACCCCGCTGTCCCCTCATCCTTTATCATCTTTTTATTTTATTTTGGTTAAGTTCAATTTAACAATTTTCTTGGTTTCAAATATTAGTTAAAGTTATTAATAATATTCTTCTTATTTGTAGATAAAAAAATTTAAGTTTGATTATCGACAAATACGAATTTAAATAATTTTATTATTACCAAATTCTTAGGCCAAGTCCATCCATTTTCCTTTATGATAAAAAAAATATCGTTTGTTAAAAAAACACTAATTAAAGTTAAACAGACAAAGCTGATTTTTTTAAATTTAACATTCTTCTTAATAGAGGGCTAGATGTGCGAATCTACTTTTTACACAATAATTTATGATACATGAAAATACTTATAGGAATCGACTATACGTGAAATTTTTTTTATTGATAACGGTTCAACGAGAGTCAAAATTCTTTCATGACTATCATTTTTCACGTGTGAAAAATAGTAATGCCTTTGTTATAAGTGTGAATCATGTGTGAAATTTCTCTCTCAATCATATTGAGGCCATTTTTCTTTGTGTGAAACTTCTTTTTGACAGGCCTCCGATGTGCATAGTAAGTCTTTTCAAACCAAGGTGTCACGATGGTTGTGGTATCAAACCTTCCAAGGCCAACAACCCCCAAAAAATTCAGTCTCTGGTCATCTTGGCGAACTCTACACCATGGTCTGCTCTCTTTAATCGTCAAAGCGAGACTGTCAAAGCTAATTGTTTACCAAGAAAAAGTTACTGCCAAAGCTTAAATTTCCCTCTCTTATTGGAATTTACTTGAAAATGAATTCTACTATTCCAAAATTCTAGTAGTCAATTTATCCTTATGTCTCTGTGGTGTTTTGCAGAAAGTCATTTCCTTTCCTATGTTCTCATCCCTTTCTTTTTCATCAGCCACATTCTCTCTCAATGGTTACTGGCTAAGGTAAATTTATTTATATTGTTTTTATTTTTTTATGCAAGCATAAATTTTTTTGTTTTAAAGATTTTTTTAATCAAAGTATAATGTAAATTTTAAAAGATTAAAACTCAGTGGAGGTTAGAATAAAACTATTATGAAGTATTTTTATTTTTTTTACACAATCGATAGAAAAAGAAACTGAACATAAAACCTCGAGTGTGTTAGAGCCTTGTAAAAATTTCGAAACTTTTGAAGAGAGGTGGTCTAATGAACACAAAATCTAATGGGGCGCAAGTAAAGTACATAATGTAACATTTCGCATCCCATGAAATGAAACATGCATGCATTCAGTTCAGTATTTCTTTAACTATCCCTAAAAGTTTTAAGACAAAATTTAGACAGATGTATTGGTGTTCTCTTTTAAGGGTTAGTTGAATCCCGACTGTACATCATATATATATATATATATATATATATATATATCCCAAAAGGCAATTAATTTATCTTCTATTCATTCGTAACCCTTCCTGTCGCCAACATATCCCTCTGCACTTTATTTCCATGCCCAAGTGGCCAACAAATACAAATGATCACAAACTCATTCCGCCATTGCCTTAATGATTGCCAATGAGGTCCATATGGCTCCATTGCCATGCACAAACTCCTTCTAATGACGTCCACAAGTGCCATACTTAGCTGTTTACATATAAGGAGTTGAACTGTTCTTTATATTGCCAATTGAAATTTCGATGTCTGTGAAGTAGTGTTTCCGAGTTAGAAACTCTCACAATTATCCGGTCATAAACCGGTCATGCATGTGTGCTGGCATAGCTCCAATGTCTGCATATACACAACTTAAGATTTTAACTAGTACAAATTAGAAACAAATAATTACATCCTTGCTAAACTTTATATCCCTTATTATATGATCATCCCAAAAATAAAATTGATCAAAACCGAATTTAAAAAAGGGGAGCTGGAAAGGGAAGGTATATACTTAAAGTTAGGGTGTCATGATTAAGTTAGGGATGTAGGGCCTAATCGCACGTCTACATGTTTGTAGCTGTGGGTGACAAAGCAAAAGAGATCATGATTAATATAAGATTTGATGCGGGAGGAAGACTTGGAGAAAACAATTTGAAACCATTAATATGTTTTGGAATAACAAAGATTTTGTATTTTAATTACTTAGGAATTTGTTAAGTTATTTTGGGAGTTGTAAGGGTGTCATGAAAACTTAAAGTCTATTAATTTGTAAATGCTTATAAATATTGTACTAGAAAGACTTGAATGAATTAAAAAATTGTATTCGCGTTGTGCAATTGAAGTGAGTGATTTCTCATTGCCCAATCAAGCATTTGGCTTGGTCGTGTGAGCAAATCCACGATTAGCGACGTGAGCAAGCTTCGTTGCCCCTAGTTGAGTGATTCCTAGGTTATGATTCCCCGTCTCCTCGAGAACCCTTGGCTTGTCCTGCATCAAGTGGTATCAGAGTAGGTTATCTGCTACTGTTGAAGACCATGGCTGTGATTTACAATCTGTTTGAAGAGCACATTGTCGAAAAAACTAGTTTCATCGATTGGAATTTACCACCAATTTTATGATGATGATGACCTTAAAGAGATTTTTTTTCAATGGGTGTTCTCTACTAATTTATGGCGAGCAAGATGAAGATTACAAGGCTATGCTTACGGTGGTTAATCACCAGTGTTGCTTGCAACTTGGAGTCAATGCCAATCCTGCTCCAATTTTTTATGAATACTGCTACGATGACAAAGGAATGAGTTCATCTGTGACAAAACGGTGCGTGCATCATCATAAAAAAGTAATATTTGACCTTGATACCCATTATATGTGTGACTACATTTGGGAATCCTTTAATGCTTTCCACCGTAGGAAAATATACTTGGACCAAAGCATTTTTCCAAGTCATTAATATCAAAAGGAAATCTGGAAGATTGACGAGCATTTTTCAAAAGAAATTCTTCCTATCATGAAACGGTTAAGCAGTGCACAGAACTTGAGAAAGTTTTGGAAAGCAAAATACTTGAAATATTCTACTATTTGGATTTGCTCAAGGAATTGGAAAATTTTGCTGTTAAATTGGGTATCGTGGAACATCTTGGTTGGACATTCAAAAGATCGAGGAAAAAAAAAAGAAAAAAAAAAGAGAGGTCAATTGAAACTCGAGGACGAGTTTTTTTTGAGAAGAAGAGAATGATGCGGGAGGAAGACTTGCAGAAAACAATTTGAAACCATTAATATGCTTTGGAATAACAAAGGTTTTGTATTTTAATTACTTAGGAATTTGTTAAGTTATTTTGGGAGTTGTAAGGGTATCATGGAAACTTAAAGTCTATTAATTTGTAAACGCTTATAAATATTGTACTAGAAAGACTTGAATGAATTAAAAAATTGTATTTGCCTTGTGCAATTGAAGTGAATGATTTCCCTTTCCCCAATTAAGCATTTGGCTTGATCGTGTGAGCGAATCCATGATTAGCGATGTGAGCGAGCTCTGTTGCCCCTGATTGAGTGATTCTCAAGTTATCATTCCCCGTCTCCTCAAGAACACTTGGCTTGTCCTGCATCAAGATTAGTTAATTAATATACACTGTATTGCACAGACAACCCGTGACTCCATACCTTAAACAAATAAAATTAAGAGAAGGGAAGGAGGAGATTTTCAAACGTTTGTGCTTACCTGGGCAGCAAGTGTTGCGTTCCAATGTCATGATCTCTTGTTTCATTCAGTTTCGAATATACTTCATTTCTTTTCTTCTATATCTTTATGCTTCTTGCACGTACGGTTTGGGATTATCTATAGATTATGCCCAATGAATCCAAGAACCACATTGGCAGATTCCACCAAATATGTTTAACGTTCAATTTAATTGAATCTGATTAAAAGTGTTCTCCCATTTGTGCAACTTCCTACTAATTAAACTATTGAAAAAATATATATATATATACTCATGTCTCCCATTTCTATGAATTAAGGGGCCAGCAGTTCCCTAACCTGGGTTGATTACTTTAAGTAATTCTTCTCCAGCTAATTAAATAGCTAGTTAGTGATGTGAGCTTGTCTCATGACCACAAGTTTGTCGGGGGCAAGAGTTAACTAGTCCAAATGTAAATACAATCCCTTCGCGGGTCCAAAATTTACCTTCAGTGCAATGTTTTTGGAACCCAATTTAGTATAATTTTCTCCCCTGTAACTCCACTTTTTCACTATCTCTTTTGTAACTCAAATAATTATGTTCCACATTGCTTATATCTCGTGAAACATCCATTTAGGTTCTCTTATGTGACATGAGCGACCCCCAATTATTGTTGATGTGATTATCAGATTATTGCCACATGCATCAACTTAAAAAATATAATTTAATATACCTGACATCATATATAATTAGAGTGGTGGGTTTCACATGTGTCCCTACAAATCACATAAGCAAAACTAACGGATATTTCATGAACTTAGTTGTATGACGAAAAAATTAAAATTAGAATTGAGTTTTAAGGGCTTATTGAAAAAAATTGGGAACTTTAATAAAAAGTTCCCGGTACTGTTTATTTTAACGAAAAATCACATTTTTACACTAAAAAGTCAATTCTTATACTATTCACTTTGCCCTTTATTTTGTCATTTTCGTAAAAACCTAAAGTTTTCAAACTTTTTTTATTAGTTTTTCTAAAAACTTAACCACATTTGTTGGAAGTACATGATCACGAGTGATGTAGAGCTATGCTCTCTTGCAAATAGGTTTAATACAGGTTTGTAATTTATACTTTGGCTCTACATATATTTCTACCCAACCACAAAAAAACTACAGTTGATCTGTTCATCAAAAGGATAGAAATGAGTTTGGTTTGTGGTAGCTAGCTCTTTTTGTCGTATAAGGATATAGATGTACAGTGGAATCAAATATGAGACTGCATAGAAATTTAAGATGGAAGGTAAAGGGAAAAAAATAATGAAGTATGTACCCCATTAAGGGAACCTAAAGCAATTAATTATTGATTATTTTATAATCGACTCCACTCTCCCTGTAGTGTTTATAAACGTATGGTGATAAATAATGCTGAGCACAAACTATGAGCTAACAGAGCAGATATCACCAAAAAAACCCTAAATTAAAACATTAGTTGAAATCATGACCGGTTCTGGTTCTCCTTGCGGAGCCTGCAAGTTCTTGAGAAGAAAATGTGTAAGAGGGTGTATTTTTGCACCTTACTTCTGCCACGAACAAGGTGCTACCCATTTCTCGGCCATCCACAAGGTTTTTGGCGCAAGCAATGCGTCGAAGCTGCTTGCTCACCTTCCGGTGAGTGATCGTTGTGAAGCCGCCATGACGATATCATATGAAGCTCAAGCCAGGCTTCAGGATCCCATTTATGGTTGTGTTTCTCATATTTTTTCTCTCCAACAGCAGGTTTGTATCCCTTGACCAGCTTGAACTTGTGGATAACAATAGAAAACCTAATTCTGCTTATTTACCTTACAGGTATTATATGTCCAATTGATTGATGAATATATGCTTTTGCCTTGAAATCTTCAGGTGGTCAGCTTACAAGCACAATTAGATTCCCTCAAGGATCAAGCAGCTCAAAGCTTTCTCAAGGGCTCTGCTGTAGCAAACCCTAACGAGAAATTTTATGGGAAAGCTCCTTCTCATACAGAAGTTCATAGTTGGTTCCATGAGCTAGAAAGTTCTTCAAACTCTTTTCCACAATTCAATTCAAACCATACCAATGATGCTGGAACCACATCGTACTATGAGAATGGAATGATGAACTCAAATAACTCTGTTAATGGGAGTCATGAAAATTCAGTGAATATCCCAGATGAAAATGTCTCCTCATATGGCAGCTTTGAAGAGGGCACTTCTCATTCCATGTCTTCTTTTGACGTGCAAACCAATTACAACAAGCAATGGGGTTTTCATGATGCTAATGAACTTCAATCAGTGGCTTTCAGCTACATTGACCAGCATTCATGAATCATAATAAGGTGACCGGGTGATGAGTACACCGATGCACGAGTTCTATTATCTCATCAGTTAAAATTACTTTGTCAGTTTTGAATTGCAGCCCTGCATACTATGAAACATGCACTTTAAATGTTGTTGCTATGGTTAAGTTAGGAAGTATAATGAACCCTAGAAATGTTCATACAAGTGGAAACCCTACCTAGCTACCATAGATATGTTTAAGCTAGTGTAATTTTTTTATATTAGTAAAATAATATAAGGTCATTTCTCTAATCGATCTCTGACAGAACTAGATAGATCTCATGAATTCTGATTGAGCTAATTTACTTTGTTTATTGGACCTCATGTAGACCTAAATTTTTTACCTAGTTTTGCTTTGTTAATACTGCCTTTCATAAAAAAACCTAGTATGTTGCATTTCACAAATTATTTATCTTTGGGTTCTATAGGTCAATTATTTGATCTCAAGTTAGAGATATACTGATTTGAAGGCCTACTGGACAAATCTAATGACCAGACCTAATTAGCTTATAAAGAATATTCCGTCTACAATAGAATTGCTTTAATAATGAGATCAAATAGAATTTTAATGTTTGAAGATTTACTAGGTGCAACCAGGTGCAGCTAGCTAGTTTATTTCCTTATTCGCACTGAATGTTTAAGCATCTAATTAATTTCCTATATTGCTATATACTTATATATATATATATATATATTAGACCATTTTTCTATTTTTTTCTTTTTTTTTCTTGAATAATTTTTCAGAAAAATATATGATTGAAGTACTTGGTGAAGTTCATAGTTAGTTCCCTTTAATTCTTATATAAATCTTGATATATATAATATGTATGTACTATATATATAATATATTACACCACCTATCTACCTGTTTTCATTCTTGAATAATTTCTAAGAAAATTATAGATGATTGAATTACCTGGTGAAGTTAATTCATGAAAGGATAACATCTAAATCTGCAGCTTATCTCATATTTGGAATAGGGTGGTGCTATCCACATCCCATTTTTACATTCCACATACATTTTATTAATTTCCATCTTTTGATCTTCTTTAATTCATTCAATTCAAATCAAAGGTAAAAAGAGATGTGTGAAAAGTGCCACTTTTGGAATATTAACATGAGGAGGATTGGAACTCAAATTCAGAAAGTCCTGATCCCAATGAAATCAAAAGCCTATCTCTGTCCTTGGAACTTGGGAGGAAACCTGAAAATTTTCTCCCAACTCTGGTCTTCCAACCCTTCTGTTTATTTCCTTTTTTCAAAATTTTATCTTTCCCAGATTTGTTTCATGATTTCTTGAAAAACATGCAAATAGAGATATCTGAATACCACATTTGGTAAAGTGGAAAACTGAGAACTCAATTGATATTTGTATCTTCATGACAAATGCAGCTTAATTAAACTATTATTAACTTTATTAAGAATGATGCTTTGTTCTTTGTGTGAGAATTTTCCAGTGTAGTAGACTGTGCATACACACACACATACATGCATGCTTTCTCTGATTCTGACATGTAATTATACATAGTGTGTTCATCAATGCAAATGTTTTTGGGCCTAAAGTTAAACTGCATGCTTATGAGTTTTTGGCTAAGATCAAACCCTATCTATCTATCTATATATCTATATATTAATTCTAGTGAAAGGATTTCATGTATATCTCCAGCATTTTCATGAATATTTCCTAACAATAACGAATTAAGTTAGAAATGTGATGTCACTTAGTACTACGGTCTAGTGGTATTCCTCTTCACTTGTAAGTAATAGGTCTTAGGTTCGATTCTCGCCAAATGTGAGTTTGAACCACATTATGATAGCCCATTGTAAGGCTTAGCCCACCCCCTTCTCTTTAGTGTAGATAATATCGTTTATTCAAAAAAAAAAAAAAAGTTTTGAAATGTGATGGCTAATGAGTATTTTGCAGTGATCATCATGATTCGTAGCTAGTAATGGGATCAAAACCCTAGCTATCTTCAGAACAAACCAAAACCCTGGCTGTCTATATACAAGTAACTATTATTTTAGCCACTTTATCATATCAAACATAATGAGATGCAGATTCCATCACCCCAAATTTGATGGGTTACAAAACTCCGTTGATTTATAGTACTGGTGCTTATTGATTGCTTAATCAGGAGTGCTCTAATCCTTCCATAAAAAGGGGAACTGGTTTTGTACTATTAAATTCTTGCTCAAGTCCAAGAACCATTACGATTACAGTTAAAAAGAAAAAATTGCGCGTACACTGTACATTCTTTTAGGGCGTGCATTATCCAGGATTCAGAAGTTCAGACAATTACTGTAGCTAGGTAGTTGTCAATATTTTCAGCCAGACTATAATGTAAGTGAAGGGTACCTAATTTATAAATTTTGTGTTGTTTGTATGCGTACTTCTCCTGATCGTTGAAGGCCAGTTTCTTGTGCTTTTGGCATTCATACGTAAATAGGACATGTTTCGGTGTTTCGGGCACACAAAACTAGTTACAATTAACAACCATTTGAAGTCGAAACGAAAATTAGTGCTGCATTATGATTCTCGAGGGTTTAGGGTTAGGGTTCATGGCTTACCCTTGAAGAAGTCAAAAGTAAAAAGTAAACAGAAAAACTAGTCTTGCTTTCCTCAGTTGAAAATTAAAACTCCCAATTAAGTTGGACCAAACTCCTTAATTGGTATGTAGACCCAACTCTATGGGCACTTTTTTATTTGTCAAACCCTAAGTAAGTCATGGTAAAAGCCCACAAACGCATCAAATCCATTCAAGTCCATCTGACCACTTTGAGGAAAAATAAAATAAACTATTTTAAAGGATGCAAACTACTTTGTCAAAATATACAAAAGAAATGTTTTGTTAGTAGAAAAGAAAACCAACCATAGCTGGCTTTTTTAAGCTTAAAAGATTGTGTATAAGGTTTCACTCATGCGGTTAAAAATATTTATTTCTGCATTTAGGGTATTATGTTTTGATTCTCTTCATTTTTAATATTGTTGGTGTAAAAAAAACATTAAAAAAATAAAAAAGCGTGCATCGAAACGTCTATTATTGTGCATTTAGAAAATCATTTTAACCAAATTTTGTAAGTGACCCCATCAAGTTTTGTTACAACAAAATCATTGCCAAACTACATAAAAGGATTATAACACGAAACGAACATATTGATGAGTTCGATTCATTTGTTTACAATGAGAAGACAAAATTATCATGCACATTATAACTGAACTTTAACTAAACTTTAGTGAACCATACAAAGTACACTAAAAGTTCTAACAAACACTCCAAAGTATGCAGCAAAAATTGGTCATTTTCACACAAGAAGCAGCTCAGCACAAAGTTCAATGATCTAATTAAATCCCATTTTCGTTCTTCTGCGGCCAAACTTCTTTTCTTCTTGTTCATCCCTTCTATCTTTTTCTTTGTCATAAAACTTCGTTTGTTTCGATTCAATAATGCATTTCTTTAAGTAGAGCGGCACGCACTTGGTGTAAAGACAATTGGACAGAGCCCCACCTCCAGTTTCTGTCACTGATCCCTAAGATTGAATGGCTTACATTGCACGTGTGTGCATCCATAGTCAACAGTCAAATTTTGGCATTTTTAAACCCAAGAGGCAATGTCCCCTCGTGCTTTTCCTACTCAATTCCATTTTCTATTTAAAATATTATCCCATTTTAAATCCGAAATATTTTAAAGGTTATCAATATATTTGCCTTGACCAACTACTCTAAGCACTGTAGTTTTTCAAGTTCGGTTGGATTTTTTCGCAAAATGTTTGAGTGCAAATAACATAATCATTCAATATAAGTTGTAATTTTATTTTGGGAAAATTAGATTCTACATTTTTTTTTTCATATTTTTTAAACTAAACATTTGTAGTATTTTAAGTTTTGATTAAACTTTTAAAATTTTAATTAGATGCTTTAATTATGACCACATCAGCATTTTCTTATTTAATTCATTATCTTTTATTAATGTAAAAGGATACGTACTCATTTCCAGTTTATCCCTTAATATCTATTATTAATTTTTAATTATCTCCCTAAAAATTAGAGAACAGTTTTCCTTTTTTTTCGTTTCTGTCACCCAGTTCATCAAAAGAGAGATACAGTCGTGAGAATTTTTGCAGGGGAGAGCGAAAGAGATAGAGGGAGAGATAGAATAGCTACTGAAAATAAGCCGAAACTTGTTAGGGAGATAGAGAAATTAGGTGTTCATAAACAATGATCTATTTTATTGGCTTACGAATGTTCCGTGATCATCTCTTGACATGGATCATTACAATTTATTTTTCAAATAGAAACGTACCAATGTCAAATTGAAACGTACCAAAGTCAAATTAAAGCATACTAGTATTGAATTAAAACGTACAAATGTCAAATAAAAAAGTACCATGCAACTTGAAACGTACCTCTCATGTCAAAGTGAAATGTATCCACTATAATATCTAGAAGGCAATGCGCCAATCGAAGTTAACTTTCCAAACGTACCATGCTACTTGAAATGTACCTCATGTTAAAGTGAAATGTACCCACTATAATATTTAGAAGGCAATGCACCAATCGAAATTAACTTTCCAACTGTACCGTACATGAAAAATTATGAACACATGGATACAAAGTGCGGTAAAACAAAAGGCTTACCCTATGGTATCAATATTCAAATTTGAAGGTGTGATATATCATACCACCATCGAAGTTGGTGGAGAACAGTCATTAAATTAACTTAAACAGTGGTACGATATACACATCAATTGGAAGAGTTGGTGTGTACTCCAATACAGTGTGGAGTTGGAAGGAAAAGGTACGTAAGAAATAGAAGCAAATATCAAGTTGTTTTTAAAAATTGTAAAAAAATTTATGTTGAAATTGAATACTAAATCATAACCACTAGAGATTTTACAGATAATTTGATACACTACATATAATGACAAATCATATAATTTTGTATTATGTGGCACCTAAATTGTAGGAAGATGTTTAGTCAAAATTCTAAAAGGCATGGATGTTTAACCTCAAAATTTCAAAAGCTAGGCATCTGAATCAAAACGCCCCCTTTTATTTTATCAAGTTTTCGATGAGGAATTGCATTTTTAAACAAGAAATACACTTGTTAAAGAATTAAAAAGAGCAAATTTAGGTCATGACGTTATGACCAGATTTTCTGGCCAATTTGACACTGGTAGTCGTTGGAGCATTGTCGAATTTTGTTGGTTATAAAATGACACGCCCCGATCCCGATATCCGAGGAACATTAGGATGGCCACGTGTTGGCTGACATCCAAGGGTGACTCAAGCCATTTCATGAATGCATATGCCGAGAACATGTGAAACATGCATATAAATTTCGCATGTAACTATGCAAAGTAATATTCAAATATAAGCTACTAAAATAATATAATAATATTCAACTGCCAACAATGAAAACACAGTGATAAAGCATACATCTAATTCAGAATACAAGCAGAAGGTGATATTACAAGTAATGTCAAGGCAAAAAGGATGATACGAAATCACTAGTAGGGGAATGCCTCAAAGCTCCAAACGTAAGCCTCATTCCTATGTCCTGAGGGGGGCGCAAAACAAACATGAGTGGACCAAGTTGATATATATATATATATATATATATATATATAATACTGAAACAATTATTCAATAACGTACTAACCCCCAAAGTTTTATGAAAATTAATAGCATAATATGTGATCGGTTTTTTCCAAAAACCCTAGCATGTCATAAAACCTTTCATAAAACATATATCGTATATAGTGTGCTACATAGTGGTATCATAGTCGACCCATAGGCCTCTACATCACCCGACTCGTAGGCTAATAAGTATCATCGCCTGTATGCAGAACAGTGACCTCTAAATAAACACAAAACATTGAATGTAATCTTTCCAACATACGTACATATATCTCAAAATATCTTCATAGTATATAGTCATCCATCATATATACTACAAAGAGTGTAAAAACGTGTTCATAATTAGTATATAGTCCTCCAACATATATACTACAAAGAACATAAATTTGATAAAGTATGTTATACCAAAATATTCTCAGTAAAGCATGATAATCATAAAGTGCAAATCTAATTTACTCATGAAACATTTCGTAAAACGTAACCATTAAATCATGTTTTTCATGTATGCATTTCTACTATTAAAACATCCATTTTAGAATGGGTCCACTAACAGATACTCCGTTGTTAAAGAGCCGTACGAAATAGGAAGAATGGAATCACTGCTAATAATCGCACCTAAGCACATAAAGGGTCCAATTAAAAAAACTATATCATAACGATTGAATTTTGGGAAACGGACGTTATAAATGGATTCAAGATGTCGAAAACATGAGGAGGGGCCTTGGGAACCCCCACGCACCGTCGCACGTCGCTGAAAAAGTCACCGAGCCATCATCGGCAACCCTTCACGCGTGCTTACACGCAGGCCCATGCGTGGTCTGTGTTCCTAGGATTCGGTTGGGTTGGGCCGAATTCGGGTCTGGGCTTTGGCCAAAGGGTTTGGACCTCATGGGCATAAGGTCAATGTGCCGAGGGCTCGGTTCTCAAGGCCCAAAGGCTTGGGATCCAAGGGTTCGGCCTAGGGTTTTTGAGTTAAGGGTTTAGTGGGTTAGGCTTAGGGTTAAACGGGTTGAGGGCCCTAGATGGCACAGGCTGAAGGCCTAGCTTTAAGGGGTTTGGGCCGAGGGTTTAGCGGGTCAAAGGCACGAGTTGGGGCAGCCCTAATGTCTTGGGTTAAATGGGTTTGGGGTTTTGGGTTTTCGGATTTGGGTTGAAATGACCCGGTTTCGTTGAGAATGAAGGTCGGAGCCTTCCAACTTTCGATCGTCGCCATCTCACCATTCTACCATACGATCTTCCTACTAAAATGAAGATACGAAGGAGGAGAAGAGATTCATACCTGTGATACACCATGAAGTGGCCGTAGTCGGTCGGATTCTAGGCTTGAACACCACAGGCTCGTCGGACTTGGGTTCTCAGTTTGTCTATGCTTCACAGAGACAATGGAGAGGGAGATAATATCCACCACGGTGATGGTGGTGCTATTATGTTTCCTTGGGTGTAGGTGTTTAGGGTGTGTGGGTGGGTGTGTCGTTGAGAATAAGAGAAGAATGAGAGAGAGTTAGCTGAGAGTTAACTCGGGGAGAATGAGAGAGAAAATGAAGAAAAGGGGCAGGGGTCTGCCACTTGGCAGGCAAAAAAAGAAGGAGACCTTGATAGAAAATCTAAAAAGGAAACCAGATTGGGTAAGGATAGGGGACAAGATTGTAATTTCATTATTTTCGTTAAAACGAAATTACATAATTTGGGACAGTGTTTTACAATTTACCCTTTTAAAAGAATTTTGTCCCTGAAATTACAACCTCAAATAAATAAATACAAGTACTGGCTCCTCATCGGTTTCTTTATTTCCTATGTCGCTTCCTTAACTGCATGGTTTCTCCATAACACTTTTACCAACGAGATGACTTTGTTCCTCAAAGTTTCATCCTGTCGATCAATGATCGCCACTGGTTCTTGACATAACTCATATTCTGATTCACTTCTAATGGTTTCGGCTGAATGATGTGAGATAGATTTGGTACATATTTCCGAAGCATGAAAACATGAAATATGTTGTGAATCTGCGACAGCTCTGGTGGTAGCTCCAACCTATTAGCAACTAAACCAATTCTCTCTGTAATTTGGTAGGGACAACTTCAGGAATACAAAATCACCAATCTTATACTCTCGATCCCTAGAATATCGGTCTGCAATGCTTTTCTGTCTGTTTTATGCTGCCTTCAGGTTCCTCTTAATTAACTGGATGTTAACATTAGTAATGTCAACAATTTCTGGTCCCACTAACACCCTTTCGCCGACCTCCGTCCAACACAAAGGTGTTCGGCATGTCTTCCCATACAGTACCTCAAATAATGCCATGCCGATACTGGAGTGATAGCTGTTGTTGTAAACAAACTCAATCAGAGACAAATAGCTATCCTAATTAATGTTCAACTGGAGAACAGACATTCTCAACATGTCCTCCAAGGTCTGAATCGTCATCTCATTTTGACCATCGGTCTGTGGATGATAAGCAGTGTTATACAACAGTTGAGTATCCATGGTGTCATTGAATGCTCTCCAAAACCTAGAGGTGAACCTTTGATCTCTGTCCGAAACAATGCTAATGGGTACACTATAAAGTTTGACAATATTGTTGATGAACAACCGTGCCCACTTCTCCAGTGTGTTGGTCTGTCGGATAGGTAAGAAGTGATCGATCTTAGTGAGTCTATCCACAATCACCCAAATGCCATCAAACCTCGACTGTGTCTTCAGCAAACTATACACGAAATCCATGGTGATGTCTTCCCACTTCCACATTTGTATAGGGAGATTCTACATTAGCCATTCAGGTCTCTATCTATATGTCTTCACTAGCTGACAAATAATACATTTTTTCACATACTCTGCCACATCTCATTTCATTCCATACTAGTAATAGAACGGACGGATGGTGTGATACAGTTTGGTACTCCCCGGATGCATGGCATATGCTGAGATGTGAGCTTCATCCAGAATTTCCTTCTTTACCACTTTATTATCCTTAGGCACAAACAACCTGTTTACCATCACCAAGGCTCCATCTCTTTGGATTTTCAAATCTCGCCTCGACCTATTCAGTACCTGCTCATTTAGGTTTGTACAACTGTTAATTAAGCTTCTAAGCTTTCCAAACCATATCCACCAAAACAGGTCTAACTTGGAAGTGTGCTAACAAAGCTCCATGTGAATCTGGTGTCACGGTAACGCTGGTTTCTCGAAGGGAAAACAATAGCGGAACATGGATAGCTTAAAGGGAGGCAAGCTGTCCATGAGATTTCTAGCTAAGTGCGTCTGCTATTACGTTGGCGTGACCAGGATGATACTCAATAGGGCAATCGTAGTCACTAATGAGTTTCATCCACCTTCTCTGCCTCAGATTCAACTCCTTATAAGTGAAAGCATATTTCAGGCTTTTATGATCAATAAAGATGCGACATATCTCCCAGTATAAATACTGTCGCCAGATTTTTAGAGCAAAGACCACTGCTCTGAGCTCCAAATCATGAGTAGGGTAGTTTTTCTCGTGAGTTTTGAGATGTCTGGAAGCATAGGCGATAACTTTCCCATGTTGCATCAGAACACAACCCAATCCCGACGAAGATGCATCACTGTAAATCTTAAACTTACCACCATCGTTCGAAAAAGCAAGGATGGGAGTTTGAGTAAAACGCTGCTTAAGCTCATGGAAACTTCGTTCACAATCCTCATCTCACTCGAATTTGACCCCTTTCCGAGTCAACCTAGTAAAAGGCTGGGCGATTGACAAGAAGTTCTATACAAAACGTCGGTAATAACCTGCCATCCCCAAAAAGCTTTTTACTTCAGTAAAATTTCTAGGTTGCTCCCATATAGACACTGCCAAAATCTTCTGAGGGTCCACACTAATTCCCTCAGTAGAAACCACATGTCCGAGGAAACTGATTTGGTTTAGCCAAAATTAACCCTTACTAAACTTTGCATACGGCTGATGTTTTCTCAACCTCTCCAGCACCAACTTCAAATGTTTCATGTGCTCAACATTACTTTTGGAGTAGATCAAGATGTCATCAATGAAAATAATAACAAACCGATCCAGATACGGTTTGAAAATTCTATTCATTAAATCCCTAAAAATTACAGGCATATTTGTCAACCCAAAAGGCATGACACGGAACTCATAGTGTCTATACCTAGTACGGAAGGTAGTCTTCAGTACATCTTCATTTTGGATCAGTAACTAGTGGTAACCTGAACGAAGGTCAATCTTAGAGAACACCTAAGCACCCTTTAGCTAGTCAAATAAATTATCAATCTGAGGCAGGGGATAATGGTTCTTCATCGTCACCCAATTCAGTTGCCTATAGTCGATGCAAAGTCTCATCGACCCATCATTCTTTTTGAAAAACAGTACATAAGCACCCAAATGAGACATGCTGGGCTGGATGTAGCCCTTATCCACTAGCTCATGAAGTTGGATCTTCAATTCTCTCAACTCAGCTGGTGTCATCCGGTATGGTGCTAAGGAAATAAGGTTGCTGTCTGGGAGTAAATCAATGGTGAATTCGATTTCCCTCGTAGGTGGTAACCCTGGCAAATCCTCAGGAAATACATCGGTGAATTCATTCACCACTAGCACATCTTCAGCATACAAAGAAGGTTTACCCCATGTGACTACGTGAGTTAAGAATCCCACACAACCTTTCTGTAATAACTTAGTTGTCTGGATGGCAAAAATGATACTATTTGGAAAGATTCGTTGCTCGCCCTGAAACATGATTGACAGTCATCCAGGCCGATTAAATGTCACAAATTTCTCCCAACATCTGACATAAACATGGTGCTTAGATAGCCAATCCATTCCCAAGATGACATCGAACTCCACAAGTTTGAAGAAAATTAAATTGGCCTCCAAAATTTCCCCTTCAACAATAACCAGGCAATCCTTAAACTCCCATTGTACACAAAACAGATCTCCAGGTGGCATTTGTATAAACAAATCATATTTGAGCGATGTAGGTTGCAAGTTTATAACCCGTGCAAATTGTGAAGATACAAATGAATAAGTGTCACCTGAATCAATCAGAACTCTAGCTGTCACATCTCAGCCTCCGCCGTAGCAAAATATTGTCCGTTTTGGGCCACGCCCTCATGGATTTGTTCTTGGTCCTCAACCCAAAACGTGTCTCACTAGGAAGAGATGGGCATGTACATAAAAGGCCAGGGACCAACCCCCACCTTGCCGATGTGGGATATTACAATCCACCCCTTTTGGGAGCCCGATATCCTCGTCGGCACATTCGAACAAACGGTAAGTTTGGCTCTGATACCAAATTGTCACATCCTAGCCTTCGCCATAGCAAGATACTATCCGCTTTGGGCTACACCATCACGGATTTGTTCTTGGGCCTCATCCCAAAACACGTCTCGTTAAGAAAAAATGGGCATATACATATAAGGCCAGGGACTAACCCCTACCCCGCCGATGTGGGATCTTACACTAGCTTAATTACCACAAACAAGTAATATACCAATGATGATTCTGGGATCCTGCTCCGCCTCCTGCTGAGTCATGGCGTTGATACGCCTATGGACCTGATGTCCCGAACCACTGTTATGGTCGCCTCGAGTCCTAGCACCCTAGCTATTGCAACTGGCTCGGTTCCCCTAGGCACTACTGCCTGAAGCTGCTCTAGAATGATACGGCTGCCTCTTAGCAGAAAATTGAGTACTCTGTCTACCACTTCCACCATAACTTTGAGTAGTTGGATAGTTACCCACACCGTAACTCGAAGTACCTGGGTTATTACTCCCACCGTAACCCGAACCTGACGTAAAACTATCAGGTGGACGTGAAGTAGCGTAATTATGGGTCATGTGTCCAAAGCCGCCACATCTGTAACACAAGCTTGAATCAGCCGCACCGGGGTTAAAGTGACTGAAATATCAGCTCGTCGATTCATTGCCTGAGCCCTTACTAGATGATCCCAAACCTTGACTTAGTCGCTTGAACGACTAAGAGTGTCTAGGGCTAAATGAATTAGAAGAAGTAGAAAGCTCTCTCGTACTCCGGGTTCGGAAACCACTACCTCTTTGATTCCGGTTCCGAGGCTGGTTCTGGCTCCGAGGCTAATTGTGACTCTAAGGTCGATCTTGGTTAAGTTTTTCCCATCTCGACTATTCGATCCTCAAGGCTGCCTTAATCATATCCTCATAGGAAGCATGCCTTTATGGTGCCAGAAGCTCGCAATAGTCTGGGTTCATAGCAATCTGCAGCTGAATCATCATCTCCCGCTAGTTCCCATAGATTCCCCCATGATGTCTCGACAGGCGCTGAAAAGTGCTATCAAACTCTGTAATACTCAGATTGCCTTAGTGAAACTCTAGGAATTCCTATCTCTTCCTCAACTGATAACCGAGGCTCAAAAAGTGTATGCTGAAAAGTCTCCTGAATATAGCCTAAGTCATTAAAGAATTACATGGACGAGAGCCTGTCGCTGACTTCCACCAAAACCTCGCGTCCTCCTAAAGGAAGTAACCAGCGGTATTCGCCCATTCAGACGTTGGGCATCTCATGCTCTCTAAGGTATCCTCCATCTTTTCTAACCAATCCTTAACTTTCTCACAGGCTCCAACTACCTTAAGTTCCGTAACACCATGGCTATGAGCAATCTCCATATATTTACAACTCGGCCTGCTACTACGAGGAAAACCATTCCGTAAAATGGAGGTTAATTGTTGAATTTCTCTCATTAGACCAGAACGAGGTCGCCGAGGTACATTCTCACCATGATGATCCATAATTCTGATAAGAGGCAAATAAGATTTAGAAGAACGAAAGATTATGGCCACAAGAAAGATTATGATTACCAAATGGAATAATGAAGTCCTAAGTATGCTCTGATACCAATCTGACATGCCCCGATCCCAATGTTCGAGGGATATCAGGATGGCCACATGCTGGGCGACACCTGAGGGTGACGTAAGCCATTTAATGAATGCATATACCGAGAACATGTGAAACATTCATATAAATTTCATGCGTAACTATGCAAAGTAATATTCAAATATAAGCTACTAAAATAATATAATATTATTCAACTGCCAACAATGAAAACATAGCGATAATGCATGACATGTTTAGAGCATACATCTAATTCAAAATACGAGTGGAATGTGCTATTACAAATAATGTCAAGTCAAAGAGGATAGTATGAAATCACTGGTAGAGGAATGCCTCGTAGCTCATATCGTAAGCCTTGTTCCTATGTCCTTAGGGGGCGCAAAACAAACATGAGTGGACCAAGTTGATATATATATATATACATATATAATACTGAAACAGTTATTCAATAACATCCTAACCTCAAAGTTTTATGAAAACTAATAGCATAATATGTGATAGGTTTTTTTGGAAACCCTAGCATGTCATAAAACCTTTCATAAAACATATATCATATATAGTGTGCTATATAGTGCTATCATAATTGACCCGTAGGCCCCTACATCACTCGACCCTAGGCCAAATATAATATATCTTCTGACCCGTAGGCCCTTACATCACCCGACCCGTAGGCTAATATAATATCTTCCAACCCGTAGGCCCCTACATCACCCGACCCGTAGACCAATAAGTCTCATCGCCTGTAGGTAGAACAATGACCACTAGATAAACACAAAACATTGAATATAATCTTTCCAACATACGTACATATATCTCAAAACATCTTCATAGTATATAATCATCCATCATATATACTACCAAGAGTGTAAAAACATGTTCATAAGTAGTATATAGTCATCCATCATATATACTACAAAGAACATAAATTTGATAAAGTATGGTATTCCAAAATATTCTCAGTAAAGCATGATAATCATAAAGTGTAAAACTAATTTACTCATAAACACTTCGTAAAACATAACCATTAAATCATGCTTTTCATGTATGCATTTATACTATTAAAACATGCATTTTAGAAGGGGTTCACTCACAGATACTTCGTCGTCGAAGAGTCGTGTGAAATAGGAAGAACGGAATCGCCACTAATAATCGCACCTAAGCACATAAGGGGTCCAATTAACAAAACTATATCATAATGATTGAATTTCGGGAAACGAACATCATAAGTGGATTCTGGATGTCGAAAAACATAAAAGGGGTCCTTGGGTACCTCCACATGCCCGACACACACCCTTACGCGCCACCGTGGGTTGCCCGAAAAGTCATTGGTGGCGTGTGTGCTCCACGCATGCCTATGCGCGGCCTACTGGCTTGGGGCCAAGGGTTTCTAGTCTTAAAGGGTTTAGACCTCATGGGCCTAAGGTCAACGGGCCGAAGGCTTGGGTTTTCATGACCCAAAAACCTGGGGTCCAAGGGTTCGGCCTAGGGTTTTTAGGGGTTTAGTAGGTTGGGCTTAGGGTTAAACGGGTCAAGGGCCCTAGCTAGCACGACCCAATGGGTTAGCTTTAAGGGGTTTAGGCCGAGGGTTTAGCGAGCCAAAGGCTCGAGCTGGCGCGGCCCTAAGGGCCTGGGTTAAATGGGTTTGGGGTTTTGGCTTTCCGGGTTTGGTTCAAAATGACCCGGTTTCGTCGAGAATGAAAGCCAGAGCCTCTCGAGCTCTGGTCGACACCGTCTCACTGTTCTACTCTACGATCCTCTTACTAAAATGAAGATATGAGGGAGGAGAAGAGATTTGTACCTGCAATACACCGTGAAGTGGCTGGAGTTGGCCGGATTCTGGGCTCGAACACAACAGGTTCACCGGACATGGGTTCTCGGTTTCTCTGTGCTTCACAGAGACGATGGAGAGGGAGAGAAGATCCACCACAGTGATGGTGGTGCTATCGTGTTTCCTCGGGTGTGGGTGTTTGGGGTCTGTCACCGGGAAGGAGAGAATAATGAGAAAGAGAGAGAGAGAGAGTGAGTTGAGAGTTGACTTAAGGGAGAAGGAGGGAGAAGGAAGGAAAAAGGTGGGGGTCTGCCACGTGCCAAGCAGAGAGAGCAGGAGAACTTGAGAGAAAATCTAAAAAGGAAACCATATTGGGTAAGGATAGGAGACAAGATCGTAATTTCATTATTTCTATTAAAACGAAATTAAATATTTTGGGACGGGGTTTTACATGAAATATATGAGCAAAATTAAAAAGAAACGTAGTGTTTGGGAAGCATTTGTAAAAGTCCAAAGATTCAAACACATAGCAAACCTTTCTTCATCTCCTTTTCTTTTAAGAAAAGACTATGCCAAGGAAAATAGACCAAACTACTTTTGAAGCTCTTAGTTTTCTTTATATTTTCTACCCAAGTTCAATTCTTCATGTCTTCTATTTTTGTTTTTCAATTCACATTTGTCGTAATAGCTTTGTTTATTTGAAGTACTCCCATTCAATGGTCGCTCATCTCCCTTTTTTTAATTAATGTTTTGTGGAACATTTACTTTCTAAGTGGTTTGGTTGGCTAGATGTGATTGAGCATTAGAAATGAAATTGGCAAGGACATGTAAGACAAGATTAGTAAGTTGTAACCATGTATAAGGACATGTTAGATAACTTATTCTAGTGTGGATTCATCATATTTGACACAACAAACAAAAGATGAACTCGAATCAATTTTAATTAGTCACAACATATTCCAACCGGTCCATCAAACAAGCCCTGTAATTGCAATTGATGGAGCGGAGAGGTCGATGAACATATGTTTTTATAGGTGCATTTTCCATTATTTTCACACAATGCAATTGTTTAATGCCAAAGAGGCAAAAGATAGTGTGAAAGTGGTTACAGGCCACTTGACTGGACTGACTACAAATTTAGTGTATACGCTACAGTTATGGGCCCGAAGAAATAAAAATTGATTAATTTTCACTTAATGCGGCTTCACTACTATTATTTATTCTTCCCAATGAACCCTTTTTTCTTCTTATAACTTGTTTCAAATAAGATTAATATGTCTTAATCTTCTTTGTAATTACAAGATTTTGGAGAAACAATTTGGTTAATTGGTTTGACAAACCTAAAGTTGCCAATGTACTAACTAATGATGCAGGTTTGTGGATTCAATCAAGGGGACACTTTGTCTATATATAGGAATACAAAATCATAGGTTTGAGAATATTAAATTTGGATTAGTATACTAATGTTAGGTGAACCTACTTATTATAACAAAAACCTTAAGCCAGCAAAGTGGGGCCATTAAGTATTATCATCTCAAAGCTCAAGAGTGTGTTTGCACTTTAACTACAATGATAACATTCTCTTGATCTTCCCCTAATTAATCACACCACCTTTAGGAGATGATAGATTTCAAAGCAAACTCATCATGTCAAACCCTAGCTCCTCGGGGATGTATATCCCAGTGAAACACTTTGTAGTTTTGTTAGCTAGGAGTATACTTCAGTATAAAGAATTAAAGCTGCTTAATTAAGTTGGTAAGTTTAATTTAATTAGTTATAAAATAAGAAACATGGTACATTAGGATGGATGATTTATTTATTTAATTTTGTTTTTGGTGATGACTGACAGCTGGACCAATGCATGTGATTCAATATTTTAGCAGATAAGGTGTTGGGTTTCCACTCATGCGTTCTGGATTCGAAACTTCCCCAACCCTTAAATTATTATAATAGTTTCAAAATCTCTTCTTTCTCCTAATAATAGTAAAAAAAAGTTTAAAAAAAGGGGACAGCTGGACCAACAATCTTGGTTAATAAGGAAAAAGATTAAACTAATCATGGGATTTCCAGAGGTGTAGGTGTTCTCCTTTACATGCCTTTGCATGTCAATCCAAATATCATATATATAATTAATAGAATAGACACCATTTGTATCTAGAAGCAACTTCAGGCGAAAGTTTGTACATATATAGAATTTCTTGTTTTTGAAAAATGGGACAACACCAAGAGTGCTTGAATCTTAGCTAAATCCATGAAAAATTGGTCAATTATTTAGATGGTTGAATGCCAGAGTGTCCCAAAGTATCATCTTTTGTATTAAATGGAGGGGGAGGACAATAGTTAAACTTTTTACTTGAAGGTGGCATGAAATAATGCCCCATCACTAAAGTTGTAAGCCGGGCCGAACGTCTTCATTGTTGAATTTGATAAGTAAATGAGGTAATTAACAATTCAAGAGGACTCAGATTTCAAGATTAATTTACCTCAATGTGGTGTATTCTATTATTGCCCCTCAGTAAAAACTACATTATCTTCATAAGATTAAAGTTGATTATTTAGATTAGCCCAGTAATTTATGCAACTGCAGTAATATTTTTAGTGAGATATCAGAGGAGAAATTTTTTCATTGTGACGGAAACACAAGTGGTACACCACGTGTTTTAGAAGTAGTAGGAAATTTCATTTTTTAAGTTATTAACTTTTTAGCACACATATCCCACCATTTGTACAATGACACGTGGTGTACCATTCCGTGTACCGGTTACATTGAAAAATCTCTCCTATCATATATATATATATATATAGAGAGAGAGAGAGAGAGAGACTATATGATTAATGGGACTAATTTCTTTTTCTTGAAAGAAAACAAAAAACAAAAAAAACAGGCTCAGTATATACATCATTGGTCACAGAAACGTCTGAAAGGCCACCGTCATATCGTTGAAACAAAACATGATGTAGGGATTGATCAGTTTCTCATCATTCTGAGGGCCAAAGCTTGAAGCTCTCCCAAGTCACCATTATATGGTCTCTTTATAGAACAACCTTGATACGAGAACTCTCTGCTGCTTTGAATTTCCTGCATATGCATGGCAATATCACTGTTGGGGTCCATGGAGTCCAGCGAGCTCTGAGGTGAAATAGGATTCACGTAGCTCGGATAACTTGGAAAGCTTGAGACTGATCCATTCACATTCCCCTGCCACTGAGTACTCTCCATGTTCCTTGAATCAATGAGGTTTTGGTGAGCCAGTTGAGCCTTTACTTGCATCAATTGTGCTTGCAAACATGCCACCTACATATGAATACTAACTTTTAGACAATGATATGAAAAGAGTTTGGTTAATTCAACCTAACAACAAAAGGGTTGGCTTATTTCAACCTAAAACCGAAAAGGGTTTGCTTATTTGAACCTAAAACCAAAAGGGGTTTGCTTATTTCAGCCTAAAAACAAAAGGATTGGCTTAATTCAACCTAAAGAGAAAGCAGTTGCTTAATTCAACGGAAAATAGAAAAGGGTTATCTTAATTCAACAAAAAGAGGAAAGGATTTATGAGGGTTGGCTAATTCAACCTCAAAATAAAAGGGTTAGCTCAGTATTCAACAGATAAAAGAGAAGGGTGAGTTTAATTAATCACCTGTTGTTGCAAGGAAAAAATGTGAGCCACGCATCCATAAACGGGGTCCCGAATTCTTGCTTGAGCTTCATAGGCAATTGTGACAACAGCTTCACAACGATCATGAGCAGGAACATGCAACAACAACTTGGACACATTGCTGGCGCCAAACACTTTGTGAATGGCAGCAAAACGAGCAGGTCCTTGCTCGGAGCAAAAATAAGGTGCAAATATGCAATCAGAAGCACACTTTCTCCTCAGAAACTTGCATGCCCCACAAGGAGACCCAGTGCCAGTCCCAGCGCTGCCAGCACCCCCAGAAGCCATTTTTGGTAGACAAACAAAGAGATCCGAGCGAAAGAGAGAGAGAGACTAAAATTGGTGAAAAAAGAGAGTAAAAATAATGAGAATTTAGGCACACGAGCACACTAGGAAATGGTGATGAAGTTGGAGGAGGAAAGTGGGGCATTGAGAAACATAAAAGGGGGAGTCTTATAAGAAATGAACGGGGGACAAAGGAAGGTCTGTATGTAGGGTTCTAAGGGGACAATCTTTAATGGTTTATGTAATATAGTGGGGACTACATTTTTTTTTTTTTGGAAGCCTTCATCTTATTTGTAACACAATTATTTTTTTTCTTTATATTTTTTCCAGTGTGGATGATTAATGGCTACTGAGTTTGATTAGTAAATTTTTAATGGCAAAGTTTGATTTTAGGGTTTGAATAAGTTTATATTTTCCGCCGAACGGCGCCGCACCTGGGAACTGCTGCAAATTGTCGTTTTGTGACATTGTGGTTCACTCACTGCTACTTGCCACAGCTCTTCTGGTATATTTTTCTACCGACAATTACTAATGATTCAGTTACCTTGAGCAATATGGTTTAAATAGGGTTTCATTATTCAATACGTACGATATTTCTCTAATTAGTCAGTCATGTTGTTCAAGCTCAACACCCCAATTCTCCAACTTGGTGAAGAAAATTGGTGCTGCGTTGCTTTGGTTTGGTTTTTCTGTTTGTAATTAGGAGAACTTTTATCTCTGACGGTACATCATGCACGTCTCTATTTCATTCGTCACGTGATTAAAAACTTAATTAGTGAGACAGACACGAAAATGCAACCCGTTGTGATTTGGTTTTTCCGATTTGGTCGAGATTTTGGAAATTGGTCAGGTAGTCAGAAAATGATGAGGCTGGTGCTTTCTTGTAGCTGAAAATTTGAGCTAGAAGTCTATAATGAAGTGAGTGAGTGCAGTTGTGTTATCCTCGTGCGTTATGCAACACACCATTGTTCACATCAGACAAAAAGGAAAATTAGTCAAAAGTGGTTTCAATAAGGCCATCGTTTTCACAAAATCTCACCCGACACAAATTAAATGCCTCAACTTGAACCACAAGAACTGCAAAATTGGGGATTTTTTTACCGATCTTGTTGCTGCAGTCCAGACACTTTGCTACTTAGGGAAAAAAACCTAGTTCAGTTAGCATCAACTAACAAGTAACGTCTCTTTAGAGATATTTTTAGGAGATTCGTTTTGTTCAAAGGATTGACGTGTAAAAAATGGATTTTTTGAGGTTAAGTTTCATATTTTGGCGCTTTAAAATCTTATATCTAAGCAATTAATAAATATTAGACTGTAAACTCTCAAGTTTAAGCTTTCAATGGTGATTTCAATACCAACACTAGGCAATCAAACTTGAAGAAAAATGAGTAAAAATGAGATTTTCTCAACGTGTCGGTCGATTAGGGCAAAAACCCTAGTCTTGGCTTCAACTAGTATGAGTCACTTACAAGACACAATTACCAACCTAAAATGGAACTTGGTCAATCCAAGTATATATATGACCCAATTTATGCCAAGGGAAAGTTCTATGAATGAATGCATGGATATGAATCATAGAACAGGTGCTTCAGTGAGGTCTGAGTTACTTTGACCTGCCACCTCCTTTGGGTGCATATATAAAATGTTTTTGGTGCATGAGAAGAGGTTTCAACTCAAATGAATGAGAAGGGTCGTCATCCTAACAGAGGAAAATGGCTGTTTGCAACAAAAGCTACACTCCCATGTCACAGATTCATGCTTCTGAGCTCAGCTTTCAGCTTCTGCTTCTGCATGCAGATCAGCTTACTGGACAAGCTCTTACCACGAAAGCACTTGAGCACATGAATGAATGGATGAACGATCGGTGGTATTTTAATATGAAAACATATGAATGTGAATGGACGATCGGTAGTATATTAATATGCAAAATGTGTAATATATAAAGAAAAAATTCCTATCCATTCACACATGACGTTGGCAGCTTAGCTTAACATTCAGTTGGAGTCAAATTTTGATCATCATCAAAGCACATGGCACACATGCAAAGCTGTTTGCAAGATCCCACATCGGTTACGATTTTCTCTTCTTTGGGTCGTAGTTTATTTCTTTTTACCGTTACAAAGCATTTAGATTACCCAAAAAAAAATATCTATATCTCATGTGTTCATTTTCTCTTTTAGTACAAGCGATATTCTACATTATTCTATACTAAACTAAAACCGAAGAGATTATCCAATCCAAGACTAGAACCATAAAGTCTAAACTCTAAATGATGATTCTACACCTTGAAACAATTAATCAATGAAACAATGTTATGTGGAAAAGTGAGAACACATTACCTTTATACCATTGTTGTGTACCATTGTTTGAGTGCCAGGTTGACAGATTGTCTGTTGGTAAGTCTTTCTCCAAAAGAAAACCAACTTACACCAAGTTGTAGTCCAATTGGGAATGGTTTGACATTTACGTTTAGAAGCAGTCCATCTTTCTTTCTAATTTTTCCCTTTGGTCCCAGTCCAGTTGTTTTTTGGTCTGATACCCCAGCCCAGTTAGATGCTCCAGTTGCCTGCTGGATTGCAACATGTCCATCCAGTGTCTCAATATTGGACCGAGACGCCACAATGACAGTAAATCTGTTTCACGTAAGTTGGTCTCAAACACTAGGCATTTTTTGCTATAGAAAGATTGTGGATATCGTGGGGAAAGAAGGTAGAACGATGACATCCTCATTGATAACATATAGCAAAAGTGAACAAAATGTCCGAAGAGGATTTGATTCCATAGCATAAAAACATTCTTTACAATGCCGGAAGCAAAAGTTCAAAGATCTCACACAAATCCCCAAAATAGACCTTACCGCTATAAACATCCAACATCAACATCGTGTGAGTTTCTTAGCAAACCACCACCTTACTGTACACCGCAGCCAAAATACTGAACATCAATACGTCTCCGTCACCTCTTGTGATGAAACCTCACCTTCAACAGGTATTGCATCTTCACCTGTCCACATGTCATTGCCCGGTAAAGTTACTATGTTCCTAAAAACTGTAAAACTACAGTTGTAGTTTTACTTCTATACTATTTGTTTAAATCAGCACAAGAAGTGAAAATAGTATCAAAAGTGGCACGTGCCAGAGATAACAAAAACAAAGCTTAGAACTTACTTGAGCTGTATCATAAACGATGTACTCGTTATACATGAGCTCAGAAGCTTTGATATTTGATGGCACTGGTTTGCCACAAGGCACGATGACATCGTCCTTCCATTTTACATACTCCGACTCCTGAGGTATTTTCTTGCCAAGCCCCTTTGTAGAGTGCTTTCCCTTTGGAGGTTTGTCCATATACTGAAAGATCGTGGCATAAACACTAAGTTAATGGGCAAAACTCAAATCAGAAATGGCTATTTTTTGGCTCCAGACACCAAAATTAGATATTTTTAGGATGCACAAGAACCACCACAAACTACTGCTTAAGTTACACATGGCAAGTATATACCACGGGCTCGAATGAGTGGACACACAATGTTAAATTTCAGATAGAATATCAAAACACACAATCAAAGCACATAAGAAGATAATGGAAAATGTCCTCACTGCAGCCTTCTTAAGCTCGTAGACCTCCCCCAATGCAACTTCACTTAAAAGCATGAGGCCAACAGGATTTTTCTTATCTGTATAGCAATACTGTGCACTCTTGCTGACAAGGTCAGCAAAGTAAATTCCCTTGCCGAACTGTAATGCAAAATGTTTACACTCTTAGTCTTGCGGAAAAAAAAATAATACACTACTGCTATGCACATGAAGAGACGCGTAATACATATATAGACATAAATGTGCAAGAGAGAGAGAGAGAGACCATATAACCAGTAGCTGGAGCTTCAGGAGGAGCTATTCTCAGTCCTTGGCTAAGTATACCCACGAAATTTGTAAACCGAGAACCTGGGAGGATAAAGTAATCAGTTTTATTCCTAATGTTGGTTATAGGTCTGAAATTACATTTAAAAGCACATTTCTATCAACCTTGGCAAGAGAAAGATTGCAAGCAACTATAGGCGATCCCATCTCACAACACAAAAATTTTATTACATTAAATTTTATAGGTGGTGCAACTTACCATGCCAAAGAAGCATTTTGTTCTTAAGCTTTTTCTGATAGGGAGCAAATTTATTGAATTCGCCTTCCCTTTCAAGTGCAAAAACTTCTTCGAGTTCAAGACTCCAATCCTGATAATAAAATAAGATGCCAGACACAAGATTTAGGGAATAAATCAATATTAAATATTGAGTATATAAAGATAGGTCACCAGCACAGCATGCTCAGAACTCGAGAGTATCAAGATGGAAACCCACCGTATGTGTAGGGGCATGAGTAGTAAGAAGATATTTTTCAATCAACTGATAATCTTCACTATCATGAGGGATTGGGTCAATATCACACTGGAGCTTCTTATACTTCTCATCAAGGGAATCATCACTATCAGCATCAAAACCAACTAATCTGGAAGCAATTTCAATGTCCTGGAGAGCTTCTAACATTTTCACCTGCCAAGGATAAATGAAGGCACATTTTATCCCTTGCTTGTAAGTATGTGAACTTGCCAATATCAGTTGCAATGTGAACATAGCAGCAGTAACTCCACTTTCCCACCATTTACATGAACTTTTTCTTTTTCCATGAGTTCATCTTTTAACGTATGATAAGTAATGAAACTTTAAATATATTTTCATACCAAAATCACATATTTTGAAGTAAATAACTTATCAAAATAATCATGGTTATAAAGATAAATTTGTACTATGAAACATTTAATATTAAAGTGCTATCATAAAAATTAATATAAGCAACCCATCATGGAAGAGATTGGTATCATCAACAAAAAAAACTCAATGACATCATTTAAATACATGCATATGAAATATAGGAGCAGAAAAACCATCTTTTTGGTATTGGAAAGGCATGAAGGAAACCACTGGGTTGAGCATATGCAAAACATCCTTATGTACCTTTGACTTAAAATTATCCTCATCCCTGATAACCCGTGGGTGTATGGAAGGGATCACAGTGAAAAAACGGTTGCTTGCATCTATAATCAAGCTTTCTTTTGTGGAAGGAGCATGACCATTATTATTCAATAAATTCTGTATTTCCGTTAATGCCTCAAACCCTGAACAGAGAGAACAGGAAATGACGAAGTTAAACGACAATACTTTATTATCCAAACAGCTAGAAATTAAATTTGAATATAGAACAGTTTAAATTTGAGCTCTGCAGAAAATTGAAGAGATTCTCTTTTCAATGTTTACCCTTTTGGATGTTGGCTTTACTCAGTTTTCCAAGCGGCATTTCTGACATATTTATCTCAAATTCCATCATGGCAGCTCTGCAAAACTTAGTACTCAGTCTCAGAGTTACAGATAAATAAAAAGACGGAGTGGGGGAGAGACAAACATTTAAAGAAATGAACTTGTTTAACCTGTATGTTTCAACATTGAAAAGCATCTTCATCAATTCTGCCAACTGAGGAGCCAATTTGCTGTCTGCATTGTTCTGGTTTTTGTTGGAAACCTGTTTATTAACTCCATAATCCTGAAAAATCCAAGTTTTAGTCAGATATTATTTAAGAACAAAAAACAGAGTTCAGGAAAATATACAAGAAAGAAAAGAACAAGAAGTACAATATCCAATGGAAAGAATCTTCCAGCTTGCTTCTGAAAATTTTGTTTTTGCTCCCATGCTTCCCACGGATTCCCAGTCTTCTCAAGGAACAAACGTTTAAATTCATGGATCGCATCTGATTTCGACATATCTTCCAGTTTACTTCCTCCAATTTTATCATTCCCCACTCTTCCCCATTTACGGAACACAGAACAGTCTGAACTCTTATCATCTTGTATAATTTGGAGAATGTAGTAACTTTACATAGAAAAGAGAGACAGCAAGAGAGGGTTATACAGAAGAATTTATATCGCATATTGTGAATTTTTATTGAGAGATAATAGGCTCAAATATGTGAGCAAGAAAGATAGAATAAACCGAACACACCTGTTAACACCAGTTGACAAATCAGACATGCTTAAAGTTGTGTTGTAGATGCTCTTCCCATCCTCAAGAATATGTCCTGTATCTTGCAGACCAGAAGATTCATGAACAGCACTTCGACCTTTCACTTTGACAGTGATCAAGCTAGAGGATTCACGGAGAGCTTCGACTTTGTAAATATCAAATGGAAGCTTCTTCTGTCTTTCAAAGCAATCAACCAGATAGTCTTCCCTAACGATTGGTAACTTCATCCTCCTGAAAACGTAACCTAACCCAGTTAGATAAAAAGGAACAGATATAGAAATATACCCAAGAGTCAAGACCAGCAATTTAATAGCAGCTTAACCTTGCTTTTCTCATCTCAGCATCATCATCAAATGCTCCACTCACAACTAAGCAATTAGTATCTGCACTTTAATTTGTTAAGCAAGAATAACTAAAGTTATGCATCTTTTACCAACACAGCCGTAACCCAAAGAAAGCACTAAATCAAAATTATAAGCACATGCCTTTTTTTATCTTTGAATGAACCACTCCAGCTACACCCTCAATTTTTCTACACCATTCTTCCTGCAATATCACCCTCGATGAGATGGATAGACAGAACTGACACTAAGGAAAAAAGATAATTCCACAGATAATAAGAACTAAATGCAAATTAAAATGAACAAAAAAGACCATACTGTTGATTCTTTTGGTAATCCACGAAAGGCAACTTTTAAATCCGCCAAGCTTGTACTGTTAGATGACTGAGATTGGCCTTGACTTCCAGAAGGCTTGCTAGGTGTTAATGGAGGCAGTATCCGCACAGGTTTTGCAAGCTTTTGTGATTTAAACCACTTCAAATAAAATAAATAAATAAATAAAACTCAATTCATAACTTGTCTACCAAAGGTCCAAAACCAACATGAAATTAACCATAGTTGAATACCTTATTAAGATAATGATTATCCTTATCTTTTGGGATTTTCCACTTCCCATCAAGACGTTCAGGTTCCTGAGTAGAGTAAGAACACTTACTCCATGCCGATAGGTAGCCTTGGCACCGGTACATACCTCCAGAATATCGAAGAAAACCAGAGCAGAGTGGGCAGCTCTTAAGTGCTCCAAACATCATTCCATCAGCACTAAATAAGTACAGCAATAAAAAAATGTCATCTTCAAGTAAATCAGATTAAAAAAAAAAAATGTTCCACTTAGAAATGATGATTACCCAATAACAATTAACACATATATTTATGCATAGCTGGTTACGTCTAGAAAACAGAAAAAAGGTCTACATTATGGAAACAAATACAACAACCACAACAAAGCCTTGTCCCACTAAGTGGGGTCGGAAACAAATCAGGCAACAAAATCTAACAAGCCTATGAGAACCTTAACAAAACAAGGAATATGCATAAAAGCATTTATGGATAAACAATTTTTTTAATTGAAAAAACTGTTTTTTAAAAGTGAAATTAAAAAAAGAAGAAACTAAAGAGAGAAGAAAATAGCCAATTTCCACACTAAGAAGAATGTAGAGGATTACCAGCACTCACGCAAATCAAGCTCTGATCCTGTTGAATCTTGATTATTGACTTCAAGCATTTCACGCATCTCTGCATTTGTCACATGCTTTTTAAGATCATCTTTCAGTGCCCACAGCTCTTTAGTTTGGGCCTCCAGTTTACTCCCCACATCAGTAGCATTCCTCACAGATACATCCCTGCTCGTTGACACATCTCCTTCAGACCTAGCAACTTTTAACTTCTGATCATCACCAGCGTCTTTTCTTCGTTTTGTGCCAGCATTAGAAGGAACCTTCTTAACCAAGGCACGTACAACGTCCTGATCAGAAACTGGGAGGGTCTCCCATCCAGACAACTTCTCCACTTCGATGGATGGTGATAATTCCAAGAAGCAGTTGGCATGGTGCCATGCCAGGCCCCTAGGCCCTTGACCTTCAGGCTTGGATGATATACGGACCTAAAGTTGGAATAAAATGAAATCATGCAGAGTAGTCAACTTCAGTTACACCATATTAACTAGAATTGCAGAAATATGCTGTATCTTGTATATGATGATGATGGGTTTCTATGAATAAACTGAGACGAAAGCTTGTCACACAACAAATACAAAAATTTACTTCCTGAATAATAATTACCAACCTCTGCTTTTAAAATCTTTTGGCTGCATTGCTTGCAAGTAGCGCGAGAAGTTGGTGAAACTGAAATACCACATTCTTTAGTAGCGAACTTGCTTGTTGCCGGTCTTGTATCTGGGGGTCCACCACTTTGTACATAACTTCTAATTTTCTGCTGATCTTCCCAACGAAGGAGCTCCAGGCCTTCAACCTCATCAGTTCTAAGTGCAAGACAAAAGCAAATCAGTTAAATCACTGCATTCATCCACTAAATCCAAAGGAGATTATGATAAACACTACAGCTACACGTACGATTTTATCTGCTTCGATTTCTTCATTATACAATGAGCATGGTTCCACATCTGATTCAGAAAACAAAAACAAGTCGAAACATTTACATATGCAGTACTTTAGAGGAAATCAAACAAGAAAATACGAGGGGTGTCGAAGAGAGCAAAAGTATCCATTTTGTTCGAGCAGAAATAGAATTAAGTTTTCTTGATTATGGTTTGAACCAGGTTTCGACTTTAAACTAGAGCTGTAAAAGTTGTCTCCTTTCTAAAACTCAAAAATAAAAACATTTCCTGACAAGCATTTCCTTATGTAATCTCGAAAGGCTTTCTGCCGAAGAACACTGTCCGACTAACGACCAACGACTAACACAAGCATTATTTGCTTCAAAACAAACAAAGCTTAAGCTCCCAATTGCATAACAGTAACTAAAATGCTAAACAACGTTGAACAAACCCAACTAAAAGTACCCAACTTTTAACTACCAAACATGCGAAGTAATTGGAAATGCACAAAAAACAACAAAAGCCCAAATGTTAGAAACTCAAATTCTCACACTATCGCTGTTTTCAAGGTTCTCGTTTTCTTTCTTAAACTTTTTCCTGTTTTGGGTTACTGGCAATGGACCAATGGCAATGAGAGTAACAGTGCAGGTGAAATGGGGGTTAAAGAGAGAAGGGGAGTGAATTACAGGCATGAAGCCGTCGAATTGGGTGGCCTGGACCATCTTGCCGAGGCGGAGCGTCTCCTTTTCAATGGGGGATTTGCAGGTCTTGCACGACGATCTCGACGACTTGGCGTACTCCACCTTCCATGGCTTTTGGGGCTGCGGGTTCTCCATTCCTCTCTCTCTCTCTCTCTCTTTCTCTCTCTCCACTCTTTCTCTCTCTACAACTGAGAAGTGAGACGCAGTGCGATTTTGAAGAAGAAGAGTAACGTGCTTTCACACGGTCTCCTTGTCTGTCTGCTTTCAACTGACCGAGGGCTCCGTCCCTTTTTCACCCGACCCGGCCCGAATCATCACAACGTGTTGAAGAAGCTTCATTGGTTTTTTTTTTTTTTTTTTTTTTTTTTAAGTCAATACTTCGTGCTGAAGAAGCTTTTTGTCAATCTTGGATCTTTTTCTTAGGAATCTTACGATCATGATCATTCATCATACATTATGCGTTAATTTTTGTTAAATACTATTGATATTTAATTTTAAATTTTAAAATGATTTATAACCGTATAATATACGATAAACGATCACGATCACGGAATTCCTAGAAAAGATTCGACGAGGATCCTTTTCCTTTGGAACCAAGTCAATCAAATTCAATTCGGCTGTAGATGTCGATACTTTTTATTTAATGAAAACTAATAAAAATGGCTTGAAAACTTTAAGTTTTAACGATAAGGACAAAATAAAAAATAAAGTAAATAGTACAACATTTAACATTTTAATGTAAAAATATAATTTTTCGTTAAAATAAATAATACCGTAAACTTTTCGTTAAAACTTCCTTTTATTTAAGAGCTGTGCTTGGTTCGGTCCATCGCGTGAATGGTTTAGGCAACCGCTCACATCATGTCGAACGTCCACTCACACGTGGGCGGCACTTGAAAGGAACAAAAGGTTCACATTCGTCATATTACACTATGCAATGCCGCATATCAATGTGATTTTATTTGTTAATGATCGTGTAGGTCCAATAATCCCAAATTAACTTTGTAACCAAATATTAGAACAGCCATGTATAACAATACAGCTTAATTCATTCGGTTCGGACAAGTAAAAAACTTGGTTCCTTCTGCTTCTCCCCAACTCCATGCTGCACAACATGGACGAACTGCCTCCGTTGGAGCTATTCGGGGTGTATGGATGAAACGCGCCAGTGATGGAAACTATATGTCATTATCTATTGCACTAGAGGAGCTTGCATGAAGAGGTACTGCACACAAAACGGAGACTTCAGTCGTTTTCCTGATAAGATACACTAAATCTATAGTTTGATTGGTTTCAAACAGTAGTTTGATATGCATACCTCGAAGGATTTTCCTGATCTCTCAAACTCCAGCATGCTTAGAGCAACTTCACAACTCTGTGACACAATTGGTTCAGGATCCCTCGCAAATTCTTCGAGAAGTGATACACTTTGGTCATCTACACACAAAGCAGTAACTCAATTAAATAGCCCCAAAACGTCGATATGCTACCACTCTATTTACAGACAGATACATTTGGGAACATAGCAGTCATACCTGCAATGGAACCAAGAGCTTCTGCAGCTTCATGTCTAACCATTGGGTGCTCATTTCTATTCATAAGTATGTTGGAAAGAGCGGCCGAAGCAGCTTTGTTCTGCAATTGGCCTAACACATAAGCAACCTGTAAATCACACCAAAGAAGATATGAAGATCACATGACACCGACTTCTGAAAAAATCTACATCAGTTAAGTGGTGCAAAAGTTTCTTGTCTTGCATGGGTGTTAATTGATCAATACTCTAAAAGCAATTAGAAACGTTAATCTGTAAACATCCTTGTGTGTGTGTGCATGTCCGGTCTACATTTATAATTTTTCAGTATGATTCGATTAGGTAATAAACAAACCTCGTGACGCAAGAGAGCACTGTTTGAACCCAAGGAATCAATTATAGCAGTGACAGCTTCATCTCCACCAACATTCCGCAGAGCAAAGAGAGCCGCATAGCGCTCATACATACTTCTGTTTACATCCAGAAGAACTTCCCTTTAAAAGAATTAACACAAGTCAGATATCTAACTTATTCAAATAAGTGGACAAAAATTTAAGCCGCAGATGATAACCAGGCACACCTTAGCTGATAGACAGAAGAACCAGAAGTAGCTGGTGCAGCAGGATCAACTGACATAAAAGGTGATTTTTCATCCTTGGATTGACAATTAGCATCCTTCAATTGCTCAATCCGATTAAGGGCCAATTCACAAGTTTCTTTGACCTCCTGAGCGGGATCTAGTGCTAGACTATTCTTCAAAAGAGGAACATTGCTCTCTAAACCAATTGCACCAAGAGCTTCTGCTGCCTGCATAAAATGCAACAAGAATAATGAGACATATTATAAGAAGACAAGGAATATAAGCAGAGTAGAGCAACGTAAACTCACCTCATGACGAACAATGGGATGCAAAGAGAGATCATTGAGAACGGCTACCAAGGCAGGGATTGCATCCACATCTTGCATTTGACCCAATGCAAATGCCGCCTCATGTGCCAACAAATTGGAAGAATCTCTTGTTGCTGCAGAGGAAAACACATCCATAATCCGATTAGAAAAACACTAATCATCAACATATACAATAACATATGTCAGGAGATCAACGAAGGTAAAACCTCCTTTAATAATTAACCGAAGAACAAAACAAAACCACAATATATAGCATGTTTACTTCCAACCCTTTTTCCCAGCATTCATAATTGTAATGCCGGAGGTGCAGCATAACACCCTCTCCATCAACAAACACCTAATGTCCTAATGATCAATGTTCACTTATCTAGTAAAACCGATCACCATCGTAATATTCATCCAAAGTCCTAAACTTTTTCTTGTAATACATGCGGGGGAGGGGGCAAAGCAAATCCAAGACCATGGGTGCACGGATGAATGCTCTTAACTAACCGAGCTACCAGCCCTTTGCTCCAAAGTTCCAAACTTTTACTTCAGCTCAAAGATAGTGAATTTTTGCTTTAAGAATCAAACTACTTCCAAATTTCTAACCAATCCATAAAATAATTAACCTTTTTCTAGAGACTGAAAATCCAGACAAGTCCTGAAATTCCAAGCAAATTGGCTCCGCAAATATAATGATTAACAAGAAATACTTGCAGACAAATAAAGAAAACAAACCGGCAATGAGGGCGTCGCGAGGGGCAGGGCCATTGAGGTTGCGGAGAGAGAACAAGGCTCTGAAGCGCTCCGAGATGGGCTGTGTCGTGTCGAGCAACCGGTCGCATAGGAACTTCACCATCTCCGGTGAGGACTCGAAGCTGGTGGCGGTGGTGGCGGCGGCGTCATCATTCAATGAACCCATTGAGCTTGAGATGTGAGGTATTCGAATTCCAACAAGCCCTACCTTTTTCGGATTAGGGTTTTGTTTGTCACAGTCAGACCAGAATCGGATGCCCGCCAATCGAAGACGACGATGAAGTTCCCACCTTTTTTTTGTTTTTTACATTTTTCACTTTATATAGAATGGGCTGTGTCCGGGTCAAAAGAACCCTATTTAGATCAGCCCAGCCCAGCCCAGCCCACTAGTTGCTGAAGCATCCCCGGTCCATTAAAATGTTTGTCACGTGCTCAAAAATATCAGCCGTTAATTCTTCTTTATGTTTTGTAATTTTATTTAAGTACGTCCAACTCACATATCATTTTAACAGTCGAACAATTTAACCATTAAAATATACTACAACTTGAATGGCAAAAAACCGACATATAATTGTCAATCATTTACGTCGATGTGATCTTTTGAAGAAGATTAACTTATCATCCCCAGAATCATCGAACCATTTAAGCTGATCTTTACCCTGATAATTGTTTTCATTTACATTTAATCGAATAAATTTTAAATTTAACTCACGTGAATGCAAAATAGATACGCACTTGTAACCGGCCACGTTGTGAACAGTAAAAAATCCTTTTACTGCAACAAGACCCAGCACAGTAAAAACATTCCACTTCTTATCCAATATTCTTACTCACAACCCAAATGGGACCCACAAAAGTAACGTTCCTTCCTTCCCCCGCTAGATCAGTTGTTACAGAATATAAATCCCAGCGACTCCACTCCGCCCCTCCAATTTTCCCCTCGTTTCTTACTCCGCAGGGAAAAATCCTCCGCTTCCCTCCAAAACGGTACGTTTCGTTGCTCCCAATCTCAGATCTGAATCGCCCTTCTCCTCTGCTCGTATCATATTTTAATTTTGGGTTTCAATTTTTTTTAGATTTTTGTAAAAATTTGAATTTGTTTGCAGTAAATCAAATTCAAAGATCAAATAAGCTTCGCCGGGATCGAATTCACCCATGAATGCTCGAAGGTTAGCTCGGTTCCGATTCCGATACGAATCCGATTCATTTGGTCTTTTCAAGTTTTAGTTTTTTGTTTTCTAGAACGTTCTGAAGCAAATTTACCTGATTGTGTTACGTAAATAGTAAATTTGTACTTAGATCTGTGTATGTAGTGTGGTTTTCGCTATGCGATTTTGATGTTTGGTGTGTGTGCTGATTACTAACCGAGTGATAAACGTTGAGAATTTCGTGAACTCGAAAACCCGTTTTGGAATTGGGTCTGTGATCATTTTTGGGTTAGTTTTCGGGTTCAGTCAGTGTTTCTGTTGAGTTATGTTTAAGCTGTTTTGGACCGATTCGAGTACGAGTTGCTTTCGGTTGTACAAAGTAAAACGAGATTTGTATTCGAGTAAGCTTTCATTCGGCATGGAGTTGCCTGTTTGGGATGTCTTAACAATAATTTGATGAGAAAAGGGTTTGATTGATTCGATACTGCAACCTCTTTGATTACTGGTGCTTGTTACCGAAGCTTTTGTTATTTTTTCACCCGAAAAAAGGATTCTGTTAAATTTTGTGGAGCTTTCCCATGTTACATTTGTAGGAAACATCTCTTATGAATGTGGCATGTTTCGTTTACATTAAAATGAACTTATCTCTTTATGTTTAGGGACTTCCGTGGCAACAAAGTTGCTCTTTTTGATGGCATTGAGGAGGGCGGCATCAGGTCCTCAGCTTCCTACTCACATGAAATTGATGAACATGATAACGAAAGGGCAGTGGACGGATTGCAAGATAGAGTCAATTTGCTGAAGAGAGTAAGCTCTGCTCTCCTTACCCCTCATTCCCTTGTCTTTCAATGCCTGGAAACCTTGAAAGTTGTAATGCAAGTCTTACTGTTCCGGTTTGTTTACTACCTTTGATATACATGGTTTTTAAGTCATGATATTAATATTTTGTGTTGTTGTCTAGTCAGTGCATGATTTCGTCAAATTTTTTTATACCTCGAGGAGGAAGATTGTAGCATTTGTAGTATGATTATGTGTTGAAATCTTGCATAACGTCTTGATCCTTACCTTTGCTTTATTGGGAACAAATAAAGCAACTATGAAATCCTTCGATTAGGAATACGGGTCTGTATGATTCTTTGGCTTTTCTTTTAACAAAGTTACTAAACATTTATAAGCTAGATTTGACAAAATATTATCTTATAGCAATTGATGTCAGTATTTTTATAGCTTCATAGGTTTTAATATATCCCCGCCAAATACTTATCCATTTCTCTCAAACAGTTGTCAGGTGATATACATGAGGAGGTGGAGACTCATAATCACATGTTAGACAGAATGGTATGTATGCTGCTGCTAGCCCAATTATTATTACAGCGTTCTCTACCATAGAATTTAATTTACATTTGTTTTGGTCGGACAATGGTACAAGTTGTTTTAATAACGTGCATTGTCTAATTCAGGGAAATGATATGGATTCATCGAGGGGAGTGCTATCTGGTACAATGGACAAGTTTAAGATGGTACGTACTCCTTTCCAAATTGATCCTTTTCCTTCTGAGATTAGAGGGTTCTTTCCCTCATTCATCCTTCTCAGGGTCCCTTTCTGATTACTGATGTCCTGACGGGTTTCGTTTTGTTCAGGTTTTTGAGACCAAGTCAAGCCAGAGAATGTTTACACTAGTCGCATCGTTTGTGGTCATTTTTCTAGTCATATACTATCTCACTAGGTAATTAATCCATGATGGATTTGGTACAGCCGCTAGTTCTAAGCTGAATATGGGAGATGCTTGCTCTTAGCCGTGATCCGATGTTTAAATTCTGCTTGTAAAGATATTCTCGTATGTTTGTATAAAGATTATCGATCTTCTAATTATGTTTAGCTGCAGATCTAATTAAGTGCATAAATCTTTGTTCCGGCTAGTCTGTTTCAATCAGTTGCTGTGTCCTTCAAGCTCCACCTAGGTTCTACAGTTGTACGGTCTTTAAGTCGAGTAATATTGCGGCTAGTTTTTTCAAAGACAAGATTTGAACAAGCTGTCGCCGTTGTGGACTCGCAGAACAATAAGAGAACCACTAATGTTGACGACGGCGATCAGCCTCTTACGATTTCATTTTCGCATCCTCTCGTCAAACCTCTTTTAGTTGACTCTTTTTTCTTTTATTTGACTTCTAAACGTCCTGAATTTAAGAACAAAATGGGGGCTTAAAATCCTTAAAATCCTCTCATCGAATATTGAAATGCACTTGATTGACTTCCCTTTGTTTGTACAATGACAGGTTTACATGCATGAAGTTAACTCTCGGGAACATTTAACCTTGCGGTAAAGTAATTTAGAACCTTAAAATGCAATTTACAAGTGTTCAAAAGATATTGGGTTAGGACCGTTAGGTGAGTTAACAAGAGTTTTGCAGCCAAATCCGAATCACTATTACCGTAAATTTGTAAACAAATTCAAAATACGATTACAGTAAGAGAAGGTTATTGGCAGTTCAAAAATCTCATTTTACACTCCTTACAACTGTATTTTTTTTTCTAAATATAGAAAGTTTGGAGTGTAGAATGAGAATTTTGAAGTATCAATAACAATTCCCTTACTGTAAATCAAAGCAATTTAGAAAAACACATTCTGAGAAGATATTCCCTGGGCTGCAGGTTGAACGGCCTTCTTTAGCACGATATGTGTTGATCTTGTGGTTGTTGTTGAAGAAAGAGCGGGTCAAAGCCGCTCCATAGTCATCATGAAATCGTTCACTGCATGTAGTCCCATGGCGGCCATGGCCTGCATGCAGAAAATTCTTCAAATATTAGTTCTTTGGTCAAGTCAGGTTTCTCTTACACACACACACACGCATATATATATATATATATATATATATGTATTAATACGTTTAGCCGATTATGTACGTATAATATTTTGTTATATAGTTTAATATATATTCAGCCTACATTCCCCCTACGGTTTTTAATTTGTGTGTCCATTATATATCAAGAATATAAACAGTACTGCAGTCTGCAGATATATCACAAATTAATCCTTACTGCAGTCTGCGGTCTGCAGATATACATATACCCAAATGCAAGAAAATATTATTACAACATTTACTTCTGCACCAAATGTCTTAGCTAAGTTCGACTCTCATCTCTATGTACGTGTGGGCACTATCATTTGTATGAAATAAAGGATCTTTCATTCTTGGTTTTACGATTCCTTTATAAGTGAGTAAATTAGTACTGCTGCTGATTGTTTTATCATGTAATGAAAAGTTAGAAGCTGCATCGTTGTAGGTTAACCTTGGAAAATGTTCCCAAAGCCCCACAAAATATGCCACTCGTTTTCCCAAATGATCAAAAAAGTGGAGATATATTACAGACAATCTAAAAGAGTGCCAAATTTATTAGAGGAGAGTGACAGCTACAACTTAAGAGTGAAAATTAATTTGTTACTGTATAGGTATACAGAGTGACACTAAAATCGAGTTGAAAACCTTAGACAATTAATTATTCAGACTTATGTATCACACTACAAGAAAATATATTTTTCCCCAAGAATTTGCGGTATGAAACAAATTTCCTCGGCACAAAGCTTATGTGTGCAACCTAAAATTCATATATCAATTCATATACGGTCGAAAATCCTAACTCCAGATTCCAAATCTCTCTAATGTAACCAAAAAAGAATATATAGTTTAATCTAAAATCTCAGAGCTCACCTGAAATGTGAATGGCAAGTTGGGGTTGAACAATGGAGGTACAATGACCAATGGTATGCGATGATTTAGACGTACACAGGACCATTTGGCACAGATCATATGGCACAAGAAAAACTTCATGTAGAGCACTTGAAAGTGAATCAAGCAAGCTTCCCCAGTTAGTGTTAACAGTTTCCTGTACCTATTCATTTTCTTGGAAAAAAAAAGCAATTAAACATAACTGACATATAGGTTAGTGAAGCAAGAATTCAAGCAAATTAATTATGTAATGCTGGATAATTAGAAATTTCAATCATACAATATGATATAAGTACAGCAGCAATAATTTGTAAGCAAAACTTGGGCTAGCTAGCTAGGTGAAAAATAAAAGGGGGGATAACTAAGAAACAGATACAATGGAAGGAAGAAGAAGACATATACATTATAAGAAAACTTCTCACAGAAACCTACCAAAAATTAGGGCTAGGTGTGTTTATGGATGAAGCAAAATACATTTTTTTTTACTATATCTGGGTATAATTGCTCCTTCTTCCTGCCTTTAAATCCTGCCGGTCATTAGAAAATTGCCAAGAAAATTTGGGATGTTGGGATATTCTAAAAACTTCTCACGTTTTCGCCATGAAAAAAAAAAAACAGAAAACATGGAAAAATGTACAGATAAATCCATAATTGCGCTCACAACCAAAAAGTAGTGTACAAATTAATTAATAAAAATGTATAATTTATAATCTCTCAAATGTTTGATAAAAATAACATATATACTTAGGGATCATGACCGAGTCGAAGCTCCAAATCCAATTCATCATCCGCTTCTTCACTGCCACCGTTAAACACTCTCTCCTTGTAATCATCTGATGGCCGGCCCATTCCCAAGCTCGAACTACTCCCTGATCTCCAATCCTGATGATCATCTCTTAGCAAATTCCGATGCCTCGGGAAATAATTTCTTGCACACAAGTCCTCATCACTAATATGATTTGCATGTGGGGGCCTTAACACCCCTGATGTATTAGGTGCAGGCACATATGTTCTATAGTTCATATGGTCATCCGGAGGAGCTATAAAATAATGTGGCGGGTAGCTTTGAATTGCATGGTATACCGCTGCCCTCGGATTACTCTGATCTTCTACTGCCTTGCTAGTCGACGAAGCCAAATTAGTAGGATCCGAACTAGGTCTGGTCTTGGCTCTCTCTCTCCGGTGAATATTCATGTGTCCTCCCAAGGCCTGTGCCGTTGTGAAACCTCTCTTGCAAAACACACACTCGTAAGACCGCCCTGTGCCCATGTCATCGTTCACATCCCGTCGGTGTTCAGCTTCTTCATCAGTACTAGAGGTCTTCGAATCTTGATGATCCGGATGGTTGGATTCCATCCTAAAAAAAACCTTCAAGTTTTGGTTTTCTTGGATATAAATGAAGGTAATATGGATATCGGAAATTAGGGTTTGTAATTATAGAGAGGAGGTGTTGGTGAAGGGGGCGAGAGGAAACAAGCACAAGGCATAGGTATTGTCATGAGAGGGTTGGGAACTTTGGACTGAAGGTGTTGTTGGGGAAAAATCTTAAAACTTTGCTCAGAGTACTTTCTGTTAAGCCGGCGGAAACTGGATTCTTCTTGTTTACTGCTAATTGAACACGCGTTTTCTTAATTATTTAATATTATTTCCTTATTCTATTTGTCTTTAATTTGGGAGGGTCTTTCTTTGTCACATCTCTATTGTAGGTGTGATTGTCACACAGTCATCACTTAATGTTTGCTTTTTTTACTTGAAAGAAATTATTGCATGCGCAGTTCTCAAGTGACTTACACTTAAAAGTTATGTTGTTAAAAGGGAGAATTAAAAAGCACATAAGTATGTGTTATTTTTGTGTGTCAAAATGAAATTATTGTATAACTTTTAAGAAAATATAGGTAAAATCAATATAAAATTTTTTAATGAAAAAAAATCAATATAATCTTTGGTAATAGTTGGAAATGACTCTTCTATCCTTAAAAATTTGATAGAGACTTGAAAGTTGAAATCATAAACTGCCGTGCGGTTTCTATTATGCAGTTACTTAGATTCAGACTATGTGCAGAGTCAAATTAGTATTATATATTGGGTTTTAATTAGTACGATGATTGTGGAATTGTAATATAAATACTTTGAGTGAAATTTGGAGTTCTAGTACATTAATCAAGATTTTGAATTTTAATACTTTTAATGCATTTAGGTTTCAGGAATTGGTAAATTTGGGATTAACAAAGTTAGTTAAGTTGTGGTTGATTACCTTTGAAATTTAGAATGTGAAATAAAGGTTTAGAGTTTTAGAATGACCAGTAATTAGGATCTAATGTGGCTTGAGTTTTTGGGCTTTTAAATGTTTTTTCTTTTGAGTTGTGGTGAAACTCTTGTGTCTAGTGGTTGACATGTCACATGCAAGTTGAATAAGAAAATAATATAATGAAATAAGATTAGACAAGGAAGGTGATAAATTAGTCATTACATGTATATTATTTAGGGTTTTTTAGATGTTGGTCCGTGTAATTACTACGGGTGAACTCAGTGATTTGGCTCACACGACATTGTGGATACAAATTTCTTCCTCCTTGATATTGGATAAAATTGCACCTACAAAACAAATAACACCTTAGGTCAAGGCCAAGAGTCTCACGCGCCCACAATGAAATTAGGCCCCAGGGGGGGGAGGGGAGATGGTGTGCTTTGGCCGAAGAACCTCCGATGCCAAAGTTAGAATTTAGAAAGAAAAGTGTTTGAGAGTTTTGGAAAATTTTAGCAAGAGTGTGGACTTAGCTTTTTAGAGAAAATATGGTCATATCTATAGGGAATGGAGGTCGCCGGCCCTTAGAGGTTTTTTGTGTGAAAATGGGTGATTTAATTGGTGATTAATGGTTTAATTAGGAATTAATCCATTAATTAGCCAATTAATCTCCATTTATATGGAATAATTTGTAGGTTATGAAGTAATTACTTAAGATGAGGATGGATGAGATAATTTGGAATTTGTTACCTATTTTGGACACTCTTGGCTTGATTAAAGAATGATTGTCCACTGCTCGTGTGTAAAACAACCAGTGTGTCTCAGGAGTAACTTTGTCCTTTTTACCAAAAATCCACGTGTCGCCTTGTGATTATTTTTGGCTCCACAGACATGTCTTGAGTTTAATTATTTGGTGTTGTTAAATCACATGATAGTGGTTTGAGGAGGCTGAAATATCCCTATGAGTTGCACCTGAATGGGTAGATTGTTGTGTCGAAACCACCAATTGGTCTCTTTTTTTACAAAAGAAACCTTTTTTTTAACCAACGATATTATTTACACTAGTGGAGAGGGGTGGGCTTAGCCTCACAATGAGCTAGCACAACTTATGCCACAATGTCCTAATTATGTTAAATCATTTTAATTATCCGCCCAATTATGGCAACTAAATGCCCTATTATAACTCAACTATTCCCTCATGATTTTCTCGTTTTATTTATACTTGTCTAACTTCCATTTCCACTCAAAACCCCCAAAATATTAACTACCTACCAATATAAAACATTAAACTAATTTACACATTCGATAATAAAACATCAATTATTATGGTTTAGTGACCCTTGGAGTTACAATATGGTACGTAGTAAAACTATATTTTCAAAAGGCAATTGTTATTGGCACTCCAAAAATCTCATTTGACATTTCAAACTTTCTTTATAATTAGAAAGAAAGTTACACTTGTAAGAAGTGTAGATTGAGATTTTTGAAGTGTTAATAACAGTTCCCTTTCAAAATAGAAACAAACCCTTTTAGATTAATGCACCAGATGATTATATATACACATATAACTTTGAAACTTTTAGTTCAAAAGTAAAGCGTATTTCAATATGTGGTTTAACCATTAGAGACCAATTAAGATGTAGTCGAGTTTGAACAATCTCACAAATTAAATGATGACATGCAGATACAAAAACAAATTAAAATAATAATTGAAAACAATTTTTCATGCTGAACTGATCGACGCTACTCATCGCATTCGTGAGGAAAGCTGTAGGAAACTTCCTCCACATGATATATATAAAATAAGCAACGAACAGTGCATTTTTGGAGCTTACAGTTGTATGTAAGCATATACTGATTACACCATATAGTTGTGTAAATCAATTACAAAACATACATCAGTTTTGTGTCATCACAATCAACATCGTGCCCTAATTTCAGTAGCTCATGCTTCTGGTTTTAATTTGTATATTATTGTTCAAAGTGATAAGAAAAACTCTGAGCACGACTGGATTTAACAGGTACATATTTCTATATACATGTTTCTTTCAGCGAATTGCTTTGCAACATAAAATGTTTATAATATGAAATTGTTAATATTGGTTCGTTCATCATGACTCATGGTGATACCATACGTACGTGGTATGTTAAACATAACTCTCCATTGCGCATATATATATATATATATATATATATAATATTGTATAACATCATGTGTATATAATATGTATAAGAATGCAGGCCAAAATGTAATAATTTAGTGTAGCAGGTTACTGGCATTAGGTATATGTCGTCTGCAAATTAGCACAAGAGGTTTACATGAAAAATGACTGGACTGCATTAACTCCACAAATTATTAGTTAATAATAATTAATCTTCTGCAATTATATATTTTTCTTGAAAAAAATGAAATTCATTCTATATGCGTGAATGAACATGTTGTGTCACTATATAATATACGTGGACAAAAACATCTTAATATATAAGATGTTCAGTCCACGCTTTTACTATGAATCCGTCATACAAGTTCTACCTTGTTATCCTACTATTGAATATGTATGAAAACAACCGAAGAACACACTATTTTTTAGGAAGTTTTAACGAAAAGCCCGTGGTATTGTTCACTTTAATGAAAAACCACATTTTTACACTAAAAAGTCAAACTTGGTACTATTCACTTTACTCTTTATTTTGTCTTTATCGTTAAAACTCAAAGTTTTCAAACTCTTTTCATTAGTTTTCCTTATTTTTTAGAGGTATTCATCAATTTCTCCCTGAACTTGTGACCATTGGCCAATTTCCCCCCTCAACTCTCATAATTAGTCAATTCCCCCCCACCTCAACTTTAATTTGGCCAATTTCCCCCCTCAACTCTCAAAATTAGTCAATTTGCACCCTACAGTTAATTTTTTTTTTTTTTAAATTTTCCATCTATTCTTTTCTTAATTTTCAATCTTTCTAATAACTTCCAACAAAGTACTAAAATTAACATAAACTCACCTGCATAATATAGGGTAAAATGTACAAAAACATAATACAGATAGTATGTGATATGGGTTGATTATAAGAAAAAGTTATGAATCGGGTTTAAAGCATGTAGAAGAAGAAATAATAACAAAAAGAAATAATAATCCTAAACTCATGGATTAGACCTATTTCAATAAATGGGTTATTCTTAATAAGGAGTTGAAAATTATGAATAGACTAGCCATTTTTTCACTAAAGCTCGATTCTCCGCAATTTACTTGAACTTAGCTTTCACTTTTATAAAGAAAATTGTATTCACATACAAAAATTTACACATCAATCCTTTTCGTTATCAATTTTGTATGGTAAAAAATCAAATAAAATTACTCCATGCTGATTTATTATGACTAATAATACTATCTATGATAAATTGTAAAATTCTAAATTTTAATCTATTTGTAATAGGATAAAGATATAGGAACATGAGTAACATACATCTTATTTAGTTTCTTACACACACTTATTTAATTATGATCAAATTAAAAAATTAACAGTAGGGTGCAAATTGACTAATTATAAGAGTTGAGGGGGGAAATTGGCTAAATTAAAGTTGAGGGGGGAAATTGACTAATTATGAGAGTTAAGGGGGAAGAGTGGCCAAAATTAAAGTTGAGGGGGGAAATTGGCTAATGGTCACAAGTTCAGGGGGGAAATTGATGAATACCTCTATTTTTTATGGTATAGTGTTTGGCTGCTGAAAAAAAAAAGTAGGAAGTACTTCTGAAATGAACAAGTGTCCAATTACAAAGGAATATGTGTCTAAACAATTAAAGAATTAAAACTTGAACCAACATCACTCCAAAGGACCCGAAAAAAATATCAACAACCTGCTAAGAAGTAATCTCTCATAGATGTCCTCCCCACACAACCACCTCTATCTGACTTCCTCACATCAAAGCTCTTCTTCGACCTCCCAACACATTCTGAAATCCGGATTGAGCCTTAGAGGTCGAGCCTTGGTTCTTGGCCTAGTCATTTGGAATAGTGGTGTTTTTTTTCTCATAGTTTCTAATTTCAATTATTTAGACTAGTGATTGGATTTTCAGAAAAAATTGTTGCTTTCTTTTAGTAGCTAAGCATTATTCTTTTATATTTGATTAATTCAAATTAATCACTGTATCATATCCTTTTCTGATGTGGGCGACAAAAAGGTGCATAGTTTAAAATAAAGAGTGGAAAAAACCTCAGTTCATGTTAATCTTTATTGTTGAATTTTGTCTTCAAGTAGAAGACGAAGGGTTTAAGAATTATTAAGAAGACGATTAAGACTAAGTCTGCAGGGAAATTTCTAAGAAGAAAAGATGGAATTACATACATTCATGGACAAGCAAGAAGATGATCATGAACATGAACAACAACAACAACGTGAGTAATGCTGCAACAAACCTCAATTCTCAATCAAAATCATTTGCATCTTTTAATTTGAGTTTTAATGACCTTTATGTTTGTTTGTTTGCCTTTAATTTTTTAGCTAATAAAAAAAGGGAATTTAATTAGTACTTCCTCTATCCGACCAAAATCGAACTCTAAATCTTCACAATACTCAATCTTTTTTCCTAAAGAAATTCATGAATTATTTTTTAAAACTTTTTATAACAGTGTATCAATCACACTTTTTTTCTGCTCTTAGGATTACTTTAAAATTGAACAAAAAAATACAGAGCCATGAATATTTACAAAAACTTTAGAACCAAAGTCGGCAGACGGACTGCCTGTCAACAATTGACCCACCGGCTTCCAGACCCATTGCATCAATAACATTAACATATAAATAAAGTTTTTGGAATTTTATTGAGTTTCTTGCTGAAGTTCGTGGTTTAGACCGAAATTGATGGATTCCTTGGCGTTTGCAGTTTGGAAACATTCTCAAATAGTCAAGCTTTCAAATGGGAATATCTTTCAAAGTTCAAACTAATTCTAAAGAGAAGAGATGAAAGCTATTTTGAGGAAGAAAAAAGAAAAAAGAAATGTTCCACAGTTAAACATCAACGGGTTGGTCTAGTAGAAAGCGAGCAAAAGTTTGGAGCCCTGAACTGAGTTCGAACTCCAACGGATACATTTTTTAGGGTCAACAGATATGCTTCACCGTACCTGGAGACTAAAAATATGTTATTGTCTCATGCATTACCGAAGTTGCATGAATAATGAGATTAGTCTATCACGAATATATGGTGGGATACCTCCTATATTCAAATAATAATAATAATAATAAGATGGTACTTAACCTTAATTATTTGTAATTAACTAATTCATTGTTTTGCTGTGGATATGAAATGGTGTATGCTAGACGGTCAAGAAATTTTGAAACATATGAATACAACAAGAATATTTAACAAAATGTCAGATTAATTGCTTAGTGTGTCTAACACTCTAAGTAGTTTATAACTTATACATGAAGAACCCAAAGAAAGATGATTAGAACTAAATAGATGGACACTCTAATTACTCTCGTTTTTTCTCTTCTTCTTCCTTTTTTCTTTGGCTACAAAGATCTATTAATTCCCTCCTGATTGTAGCATAGTACTGTGAAGTGTTTTAGGATTAGTGTCAATAGATTTTTCAGTCTAATTGTATTTTTTTTTCTCCCAATATTAAAAGACATTTCGAATTTGAATCCCTTTTAGATAGAGGAAAAAAAAAAGGAGAGCACTTGATTAGCCTAAAACAATCGTCCAAACAATATAATGTTTGTTATTATTATTTAATATTAACCCAATGTTGTGTTTTGGGGAGAATTGGAGAAAGGAAAAAAAGAATCCAAAAGATTGAAATATTCGTCATTTTATGGTGAGTTTGTATGAGAATGCAAGGACAAAGTTCTATATCCATGTGAGACCAAACCATGTAATAACTTATATTGAGTTGTGTTACTTCTTATATTGTCATATTAGTTTTATGGGGGAACACCAATATTTTTGGTATCAAAGAAGACTAACCCACATGTGAAGCCCAACAGTCACACGTGCTTCAAGTCATCAAATTTATGTTATCCACGTGTTAAGCTTGAAAGTTCGCCACACATGAGGGGCATGTGAGAATGTGAGGACAAATTCTCATATCGGTGAATGGCCAAACCATACAAGAGCTTATAAAGAGTTGGACTACTCCTTATATTACCAATTGATTTTATGATGAAACCTCAACGTTCTTCAATTTGATTTGATTTCAATTTATTTCTCAGTTCGGTCCCCCCTCCCCCCCCCCCCCCCCAAACAAAAGACATAACCAATCTAGCATTTCTGACACATTGAAAAATCTCTCATCCTCAGCCTTGTTCTCATTTTCGCTATATTAACCTATCTTAATTTTCTATTATGCTTCAATTTACTATATACATCGAGTTCCTTTGTCAAAGATTCAATATTCAATATCTAACTATAAGAAATCTCCATATCTTTAATAAGACTAGTACAAAATACAATGAAAACATTTGATGAAAAGGATTTCGATTTTGTTTTTGGTAAAAAGAAAAAGAAGTAAGAAATATAATGAATAGAGGAAGGAGGTGTATGTACCATTTGATTTGGGAGAAAGAATTAAGAGGGTGGGGATGGTGACGTGCGCCGACTAGCCTACTTTATCCCATGCCCTCATCTTTCACAAAATCAAGCACTTCGGCAGGTTCTGTCCTACTCACCCAGATGTCCATTTTTCTTGCCATTTTCTTCTCTACAAATTAAACTTTAATCTTCTCACCTCATTTCAAACTTCAAACTCCATCCAACTCCCCCAATGACCACCCTAGCTTTTATTTACCAATTTCCTTTTCACAAATATCCCGTTAACTGTTCATCTTTCTTTCCTGAAACAATATCTATTAATTTATTAAATAAAAATCTTGAATAGTAGTAGTATAGTGGAGATTGAGAGAGAGAGAGAGAGAGAGAGAGAGAGAGTGTGTGTGTGTGTGTGTTGGGTGTCATTTATCTAGTTTTGGGTTGCATTGGGCAAATTATGAGGTTCCAAATAAGGAAGGCCATCATGCAACTGCGAGACTGGGGATTTATGGGGAACATGCAAAACATCAGAAGTCGGGAAATGCAAATCTTTGGACCCTGGTGAGAGTGATCTCCCGATTTCTCTGCAGCAGAGAGAGAAAGAGGGCAAAAACGCAAAATTAACCACCACTTTGTTGCATCGAGTTGGACATTCGACAAGGCAACACATACGTGACATGCAAAAATATTGATTATTTTGCATTCATAATTATGTCTTGCTCTAATTAAAATTAACCACCACTTTGTTGCATCGAGTTGGACATTCGACAAGGCAACACATACGTGACATGCAAAAATATTGATTATTTTGCATTCATAATTATGTCTTGCTCTAATTTGCATTAATTTGACATGCAATTGTGATATCTGTAATATTTGACGTACGTACGTAGGGGATCAAATCATGATGCAGATATTACATGTTAATGTTCCCTCCAGCTGCTGACAAGTCATTACAATATCCTGGCTATGTGCTATAGCCATAAATGTTGTTCTTTCTTTTTTCTCATATATTTTCATGAAAATATTTTGAATCCAATGGAGTGCACGTACAGCTCTGATTTAAGCAGGACCAAGTTTTATTCCGGTTGTAAATTGTAATATATAGTACTACTCGTTTGTAAATCCAATTTTCCTTTTTGTAAACCACAGATTTGTTAAAGGTTAAAGCCAGGGAAAATAAAAATATTGGTGCTTAATTTCTGCTTCTTAAATTTGCGTAGCCTGAAAAAATCTTCATTCCCTTCAAGTAAAATTAGAACTGCGATTTTGACTATCTTACAGTTTATAAACTAATATTCTTTTACTTATAGTTACGGTAATTACTTGCAACTATGTAGTGTAGTAAGTACTGGTTTGGTACTGAGGTGCTTTTATAAAAAGTGGGTATAAAAAAAACTGAGCTCAAAAAGGTGTTTGGTAAACATTTAAAAACAACTTATTTTCACAGTTTTTGGTGAAGAAAAAGTTGAAAATGTGAAGCAGCAAAAATGAGCTTATTCTCACAGCACAACCTAAGTGGTTTTTTCTTCAAAGCACAGCAATACCAAACCAACCCTAAATAATTAGATTTGAATCTTCTGCTTGGTTTAACTATGCTAGGCTTTTTCTTTGACCGAATTAACTTAGTTAGTTAGCTAATTAAACTGCTCAACATTGGAATAATTGAATAAAAAAGCAAAAGTACATACGTGCAGATCTAATATTTTCAATATGTAAGTATTATTGATGAAGATTAATTATATATGTGGTTATATAACATTATATACAAACCGTACTACATATATGCACTTAACATACATGATCAAATTTGTGCTCATTTGCACAAGAAGGGATAGAGCAACAAAGATCAAATAACTAAGCTTGCAGGAACTTATAACTTTTAAATTTAATTATGAACAAAAGGCCCTCTTTCCATACAATTTTGCTTCCAGTTTTCCCATTTCCAAGGAAGCAAAGGAAGAAAAAAAAAGAAAGAGAAAGAAGATGCAGGTTTGCATTTCCTAGAGAACAATCACAAGAGAGAATATCAACTATACAACCATCCCTTTTCTTTGCAACAATTAATGATATATCTCAAACAGTGTATCAATCCAATGCCGTTTTATGAGACAGCTAAGCTCTATTTGCACGATCACCCAAACAAGGACCAGCCAGTAACCCCACAATATACCACCACATGAAATCTCAGAACAAGAAAAAAAATGAAAATTTCAAGATTAATTAGACTAAGGACATTTTGCAGGACTGAATTTGTACAGAAATTAAGCATGCCATGAAGTAGATTAGTAGCTTAAGTACTAAAGAAATTAACTGAGAAATAAAGACAAAAAAAGCAGAAATAGAAGGTTGCACAGACATATAATTTAATCATCGCAATAGATCTATTCTAAAAACTCCGCCTTCTCAAAGCATCTGATCTAATTTCATTGTAATTAGAGAAACCCCAAAAGTAGTGAAGAATATTGCACCTAAAGATGCCCAAGTCGAAGTTCCAGATCCACTTCCTCCTTCTGATCTTTGAGCAACCCTATGTCCAAATCCAAGTCCAACCCCAAGTCAACCCGAATTATATTATTCTCTTTCTCCAGATCAATCTTGTTGAAGTACTCATCATCTCTTTGTGAAAAACCCTTAAATATGTGTCCAGCCTCATGATCAACACCACCTCCCATGCCTTTCTTGGGAATCAGATCAGGAAAGTGATTTTCCGGCCAGTAGTCGTATCTCGGTTTCTTATTTTCATCCATAGATGAAGCTGATGAAGGTGCAAAGACCCGAGTCCTCAGAGAAGGAGAAAACAAGGAATGACATGATGAAAGAGATGAGGATGATGAAGTAGCAAAATAAGAACTAGGGTTAGGGTTTTGAGGACATATTTCTGAAGAAAGGGTAGGAGGAAGGAGTCTCAGCCTAGCTCTGTCTCTTCTATGGACATTCATATGACCCCCAAGAGCTTGAGCAGACCTGAACTCTCTCTTGCAAAAGCTACATGCGAAATTTCTTGTAGCCCATGAAATATCACATAAATTTTCTCCTTCAAAGAAGTTGATACAATTCATTGATCTCGATCTCTTCAGTATCTTGCCACAAGTACTCAAGTGATCCTTCAGTTCATCAAATGAAACATAAAAAAAAATAAAAAATAAAACAAATTTATAATCATGTTACAATGAGTAAAATGAAAACCCCATTTTCAATTTCACAGCTTGAGAGAGAGAGAGAGAGAGAGAGAGAGAGACTCACTGAGCTGTTGGATCAGAGAACTAGTAGTTCGGATCCAGGAAAGCTAGCTGAGCTGAGACTGAAATAAAGAAGACCCTATTTGATATGAAACTACTAAATAATAAAGGGCAAATGCTGATACTATATCTGGATATTACTTAGCAATGGAAGTGTACAGACTTAAAAGACAGTGTTTTAACTTTTCGCCGATTCTAGGAGATAGATGTCTAGCAAATGTGCCTTACTCTACAAATTAAATACATGATGCGAAGGTTTTGTGGTCAGTGGGAATAGGAGGAATATGGGAATATGTAAAAGTATATGACGTTTAAAAGCACACTACGTACTTGAAGGGTGTGTAATTATTTGTACAGGACTTGCAGTATATAATAGCATATATAGCTTGATGAAGTCCCTCCACAGGATTTTGCATTAATCCCAATAATTGTGGTTGTATTATAGAAGAATCCCTTGAGGTTTGTATATTCATAGAGATTGAATTTGACGAAAGTCCTGAGCTTGAAGATCTTTGGCTCTATTTATAGGCAGTTGAAGGAGTAACCTCAATCATATCGGATCGCTGACCTGAAGCAGGAGTAGATTAGTCATTTGATGCTGATAATGACTGCAATTTGTGGTTATTGGCCTTCTGTTAAGATTTACGGTGTATTGCACAATTGGCATGATGACATCATCTTGTCTGGTGATGCATTCCTCGTTATTTAAGGAAGCAAGAGATTCCTGTGTCTGGTCGTCCATGTGAGATGTGGCAGATGCTCTTCAGGGAGGGTCGAGTCCAAGCCCTAAGACAACAGTGGAGTAGTGAGAGGTAGTTGTTCGAGTCCTAGGGAGATATCCTAGATTGGGCTTTGAAGCTGGTGGGTTGATATTGCATGACCTTGAGTAAATAAAACTAAGGGTTTTTATTACAAATAGTTCCTGAAATTGAACCATCCCATCAAGATGGTCATTGAAATTGAAAATCGATCAATGTAGTCCTTGAAAATGGGTGTCGCAATTCAATGTAGTCCTTCTGTCACAATTCCATTAAAAATTCTATTACGTGCTAATGTGTCACATAAGTGGGTCCCACAAGTCTAATAATATATTAGCATATGGATTAAAAATATTTAAATAATAAAAAATAATAATTTTTATTTCAAAATTAAAAAATATATATATATTTTTTTTCCTTCCATTGTCTTCCTCGAGCAAGCTTGGCTGCCATGGCAGCCCTGCCCACTCCTAGCAGAATAAAAAAAAATCCCATGGGTGTGGAGGGTTTTGCCAAAATTTTCTGCTACTCGTTGGAAAGATTGGTGTGGGGCCATTAGTCTAGGCCTCGAGTGCGGCAGTAGATCGGAGGATATGATGGGGAGAAGGTTGGTGTTAGCAATGCTAGAGTCGGAAACGGAGAAGATGGTTTGGTTCGACTAGATTTTTATCGTGGTAATTCGATTGGGTGGTGAGGTGGCGCCGATTATGTTAGAATGGGTCGAGTGCCAAAAATTGAGCCATGGTGGGCAGGGTTGCCACTAGTGGCAGATCTAGGATTTTAAATTCGAGGGGTCCCAAGAATAAATGTCAAAAAATTTATAGATAAAAATAACATTAAAAAGTTAAATATAATACATTTCATTCAAAATCATACACAAAACAACATTACAAGCTATAAAATCACGAAACAACAAATCATCGCTTTTTCTTTGCATGCAAAGTGTATGGGAACTCATGCTTTGTAGGCATACAAGGTCCCATTTGCAAATATGCTCTTCAAACCTCATCTTGAATATTAGAAGAATAGTCATTCATTCGAATTCTTTTTCCTGGGTCTCTCTCAAGATTATTAAAATCAATGTCATACTCATTTTGTCTTGAGCTCGAACTACCCGAACAAATAAATGGTGCTATTGGCTTTGGAAGGAAAAAAATCTTCCCATATTTCTTATTTCTAAACTACACATTTAACCAAAAACACAAAGCATATACCAATTAACCAATAAACAAAAATTCCATCTAAATTCCAATGATAAAATGAGTATACAGACATAAACATATCAACAATCATATCAATAATAGACTAAAAATCTCCATCAATATCTAATATAATTTAATTGAGATTAGATTAGAATTCCAAAAAACTTACTTGAATTTTGAACCAAATAGTGGTGGAGTGGAGAATTAAAACAAGTGGAGGTATGATATTGGACTTATGTAATTATAACATGGGATTGGGTCACGGGTGGGATTAGAAATTTAAGGTTTTGAAATGGGGGGAAAGAGGGAACCAAATAATGGGGAATTGGGGGAAAAGCAGCGGGGAAAGAGAGAACTTTGGGGAAAGATGCGGGGCTCAGGGGCTGGGCTTTAAAATTAAAATAATATTGAGTCATCAGGCATGGCAAACGACATCGTTTGTCTCCCTATTTTTTTTTCTTTAACTTAAAACAATTGGCCAAAACACTGTCGTTTTGGACCAATTGTTAAAAAGCCCTATTTTATTTCTTCTCCCCGCGGTGTCTTCTTCTCCGCTGTTACCTGCATCCTGCACAGCAGGTCAGACCTTGTGTTTGAGGGGTCCTCTGAAAAATTTCTAGTAGGGATTTAGGGTCACTGAGGGGTCCTGGGACCTCCCAGATCCCTCTATAGATCCTCCACTGGTTGCCACGATGGGCAAGACTGCCATGACAACCAAGTTTGCTTGGTGAAGACGACAGGAGATTTTTTTTTAAATTTTTTATTTTTTATTTTGACATAAAAAATTATTTTTTATTATTTAAATATTTTTAATTCCATGGTAATATTTAATTAGAGTTGTAGGACCCACTTATGTGACACATCAGCACATAACAAAATTTTTAACGAAATTATTACGGAATGACCAAATTAATTTGCAACACTCAATTTCAAGGCCTATATTGATCGATTTTCAATTTTAAGGACTATCTTAATGGGTTGTTTCAATTTCAAAAATCATTTGTGATAAAAACCATAAACATAAAGAAAAACTAAAGAAAATGACTTCAAATCTTTGTGTTTTAATAAAAAAACCATCCACTAACTTTATTTAATAACAATAATAAAAGAAAAAAAAAAGAAACACCAAAAATCCAACTCGCATTGGGCCCTTTCCACACTTCCCTCTTTTCTCCCATCGTCAGTTGCATTAGGATTATTATTATTTTTGCTTAGAATAAGAAAAAAAAAACTTCAAATTAAATTACATTCCTTAGTTTTATTTTTGTGGTGTTGTTTCCCAATAGTAGTCAAGATGACGAGAGATTTTTCAATGTACCTAAAATACCGGTGGGTGGTACACCAAGTGTCTCTATATAACTGGTGAGATTCTTTTGTTAAAAATTTGATAAAATAAAATATTAAATTTTCTCACCACTTATATATTAACACGTGATGTACCATTTGTGTTACCGGCACAAGGAAAAATTTCTCTAAGACGACACCCATGATCAAGAAATTGGATGAAGAGCTCCATTTATTATTTTAGGTATGTAAAAATGTGAGGGAGTTTTAATTTGGTAATTGAAAATAATTTTTAAATATAATTACTGAGAACGTAATAATCTTCTCAAGGTTTTAATATAAAGGACCACTTATAGGTTCATCGTTTTCAGCGTAATAGGTGCTTTTATAGGGATCAAGATCCTCTCCTAATCTAAGGATGATGATCCTTATGACCAAGGGATGTGGGCCGTTGGATGAAAATCCAACGGTTATAATTATTATAACTTTAAAGGAACCCCCTTGTTTGTAGCCGTTGGATTTTCATCCAACGGCCCACATCCCTTGGTCATGAAGATCCTCATCCTTAGATTAGGAGAGGATCCTGGTCCCTTTTATAGGACCAAAAATGGTCTAAGTTTCAAATCTTATGAAACTGAACCAAGAATTATACACTATTTATAAAACTTAACCAAAAAGTTGACATTATTTATGAAACTAGACCAATAACTAGACACTATTTATGAAACTAGACCAATAAGCAGACATTATTTATGAAACAAAACCAATAATTAGGCACTATTTCTAAAACTAAACCAATATATTGAAACTATTTATAAAACTAGACCAAGAACTAGACATTATCTATGAAACATGACCAAGAATTAAGCACCATTTGTGAAAATGAACCAATAATTAGACACTATTTATGAAATGGGACTAAGAAAGATACACTATTTATGAAACTGTACCAATTACTATACACTATTAATGAGACTGAACCCAATAACTAGACACTATTTATGAAACATGACCAAGAACTAGGCACTATTTTCTGAAAGTGAACCAAGAACCAAGCACCATTTATGAAATTGGACCAATAAATAGTGTAGTATCGTTCAATTTCATAAATAGTGTAGTACCATTCAGTTTCATAAATAGTGTTCAGTTTCATAAACAGTATCTATGATGGACACATAGGTATCGCGCGTCAGGTTTTTACAACCCAATAACAATAGTCTATTACGTGAATAGAGGGGCACCACACACATTAGTGGCCAAAAGGGGAAGAAGCACACTATCAAGAAAAGAACCCCGAATTTTTATTTATTTATTTGAAATTCTTTTTATTTATATAAAATTAAGATTGATGAAGATTCAAAGTAATTACTTTGTTTATACTTGTTCCTGAAGTAGACAACGTTTCATCTGTTCCTGAATAGCTTCTTTCAAAAGAATCACCATTTAGCAGGGCTATTAGGCCTTGATTCTCTTTCTTGGGCGGGGCTTTTAATTTTCTTTTTGGGTAAATTACAAAAAACTACCTCAATTATGGGTTGAATGACAATCTCATACCTCATGTTTGAAAAATGACAATGTCATACCTCATCTTATGAATTCGTTTCAATGTCATACCTCCATCAGTTTTTCTGTTAAGTTTGACGGTTAAGTTATGAGCTGGCAGGTGTGGAACCCACATCCTTACCCAACTAAATTAAAAAAATTAATTAAATACTAACAAATATATTTCAACAAAAAAAAATAATAATAAATATAGAAAATCATTTAAAAAAATTATTAAGAAATTATGGGACCCACCCTTATCCCTATTCCATCCGTCCCCTAGCTTTCCAGAACCCCCTCCCATTTTTTCCTTTGCAATTATCCCCCGCAGCCCCCAACAACAAAACCCACCGCCTTTGTCTCTTCTTGGTCCTTGGGAAAACTCTCTTCCTCACTCACTCACTCACTCGCTCTCTTCCTCTCTTGGTCCTCGGGGAAACTCTCTTCCTCTCCTGCCACTCCCAATTCACCCACTGCCATTCCCATCCTCGCCACTCTCTCTTCCCTTTTAGAAAACCCGCATTCGGCCCAAGATGGGCACAACAGTTATACCCGAATGCCTATTAGCCTCTAGCCGAGAATGTACCAGTCGACGGTAACAAATGCGATGTGGGATAGGTTGAAGATCTTCGAAAATGCTGTGTGGATTTTGACGGCTCGTTGTACTCGTAGTTGCATCTAGTCGCCACAATCACCACTAAATCTTCCCACTAACTTGAGTTTTGCTGGACCCTCCTTAGCTGCACCGTCTCCTCTTGGGTCCATATCAGTGGCTGGGGCTTCTTAGCGGAGGCTGTGGGCGACGGTAGTGGTGGTGTAGACATTGTTGTGGGGGTGATTGGGGCTAACAATTTGAAATTTAGGGTTAGGGTTTGGGGGGAATTGGGGTTTTGTGTTTGAAATTGGCATGGAGAATTGAAATTTAGGGTTAGGGTTTTGGGGGGGGGGGATTGGGGTTTTCCAGTTTGAAATTGGGGAATTAGGGTTAGGGTTTGGGTCGAAAATCTTCGAAAATGAGGGGGTTCTGGAGAAAGAAGGGGGGACAAAGGTAGAGGACGAATGGAGAAGGGAAAAGGTGGGGGATAAGGGTGGGGATAAGGGTGGGTCCCACAAATTCTTAATAATTTTTTAAAATGATTTTCTATATTTATTAGTTGTTTTTATTTTTTGTTGAAATATATTTATTAGTATTTAATTAATTTTTCAATTTAGTTGGGTAAGGATGTGGGTTTCACGCCTGCTAGCTCATAACTTGATGGTCAAACTTAACAGAAAAACTAAGGGAGGTATTACATTGAAACGAATTCGTAAAATGAGGTATGATATTGTCATTTTTCAAACATGAGGTATGAGATTATGTTCGACCCATAGTTGAGATAGTTTTTTGTAATTTACCCTTTTTATATTAAAATTATGTCATTTTCATTATAATTTAAGTTCTTTTGTCTTTTTTTATTAAAATGTAAGGGTTTTTCATTACTATTTAATTCTTTTTCATTAAATTAAGTTATATCATAATTTTTTATTAAAATAAACTTAACTCAAACCATTTTCATGAAAGTTTCCTAAAAATAAATTGGCCGCGTAGCATGCCTTATTTTTGTTTAAGGCCCAAACAAGTTTTGTATCTCATTATTGTTGATTTTCCACAACATGATTAAGTTGGAGCAAATGTAGTTGTGTACAACCTCTCTAGTAGGCATACTTCTATTGGTGGACTCAATATAATACACTAATGTGATTAATTTTTAGCCATATTTTATATATGGCCTATAAACAGAAACACTCCTCTAAACTCAACTTCAGTTTCTTGAAATTCATATTTGGTTACTTACGTATTTGAAACTCAACTTGTGTTTCACTTTACTACCTACAGTCCAAATTTGTTGACAAATCCGTTGCAGCTGTTTACGTGGTACAAATAGGACCTGTTGTTGAGATGTGTGCCACAAAAATAGTTTTGCTGGATTTTTAACATATTTTGACGATATGGACAAGGTGAGATGCGAGTTTGATTTTTAAGGGATTAAGTAGCAAAATTTAAGCATCAGGCTCAAGTTGAGTTTTAATGCCGGTTTTAATTATTGCATTATGAATGATTGAAGCCTTATAATTATGAATTACAGGATTATACCGCATATAATTACAAGTTGCCACTTATATGCTACGCATGAAAGGGATTTGGGATTTTACTCCAAAAACCAAAATGCTGAAAAATATAATCAAAACATAAGAGAATTTTACAAGTAAATCCGGGATAGTTCCCCGTTATCAAATCTGACTATAACCTGAAATTTCTAAGATTTTACTCACATGGCGGTGCTACAGTTACACCAAAAAAATTATGAGAAAACGAGAAATTTGGCTTGAGCAGTTGTCTGAAAAAAAAGCACCACAATATATACATTGAGTTGAGATAATTTAACACCCTGAAGCTGTCTAATAAAATCAATTACAGTGAAATGCTAAAGTAAAATTGGAGGAAGCTTCTTGTGCACGTTAGGGCCGTGGCCAGTTAACAAGGCACACTGAAATCACAAAGGACGTTAGTAAATGAGCTCCGACTACGTACTACTCCAAATTTACTACAATTGATCCCTTGCTACACACTACCTGGCCAATGGATCTGTATACTCTTGAGAGAAACTTGTTGGTCTATGAACCGGTATGAAGCATATGGGACGTATATGTTCAAGTCTGGTGATCTATTTACAGTGCCAGAAGTCCGACGGTTAATGAGAGACCCATGTCTAAGCAAGAAAGAAGAAAATAATTAGAACAAGCTCTGTCAGAAGAAGTCATCAAAAGCCCCCTCCTTCTCATTTTCAGATCCTGCAATGTATCATCGAGGGAAAAATGAAAACGTAAAACACTGAAACACAACTCACAAGTCATAAACATATTGAATTGTGGCAAATTAGTCTCGCCATAGAAACATTACATGTTTTGTATGATATAGGACCACTGTCTTTGGTGAAATCACTTACAAAGTGGGGGACCAGTTGCAAACTTACTTAGAATATTGATGGTTGTTCCGAATTAAAAAGTACCTACATATGACCAGAAAACCAAAATACATACAACTAAACTAACCTGAAACTTCTCCGCCTGAAACGTCCTGAACTATAAGCTGGATAGAACTGGGGCCAGTAGAAGAAAAGTTTGCTGAACTTGTAGCTGGAGCCGGAAAAGTGAAATCTGAGTCCGTGGATGAATAATCAGAGTTACTGGAAATGCTATCAAACCCTTCGTGTCTAACAAAAGGTCCTGAAGTTGTTGAACTTGACTTGGATGCTGTAGATAATATTGTTTTCAGCTCGGAAACTTGGTTTGACATGCAATATATCATCCTGAAACACACTAAATTATATTTAGTATTAGTCAAATGAATTTATGAGCAGCTTTCCAAACATCAGAAAGATTGCAAGTTGTCATATATGCACAAATCTAAACAAATTAGAAGCAAAATTCCCATCACTGAAATGCTGTCTCTGGTGCTTTCCAGCTTATTGCAGCATGTACCCAAAGAAAAAAAAAAAAATCTTAATTAATGGTCAAAAGAAATTTATATCGGGAATCTCATTACAGTGATTCTGAATTGAATTACTTTTTTTTTTTTTCAAAAAGAAAAACCTATAACACGCTTGCAAAAATAGGCTTTCATAGTCCTAACACATAGAAACTATATTTGATTCCTTTTTTTTTTTGTGAAGGAACTAGACCAGCACATACACAAGATGAATGAGAACCGAAATACTGATAGAGTATAATTCATACTACCTGTTCAAAGATTCCTGAAGTTGAAGAACTATTCTTTCAGTTTCCTCTAACTTTCTACGTCCTTCCTCACTTGATACCCGAGCTTCTACGTATCTCCTTTCACACTCATTGGCTCTTTGTTTTTCAGCTTGCAACATGACCTATGTGAAAACAGACAGGAGTATCAAATTGTAGATGCTGTAATTCCTAAGCCAGTTTAAGATGACAACAATAACGGAATAAATAGAATGGTAATTCTCTTATCTATATGTTTAATATCATTACCTTCAGACTTTCAACTTCTGCAGTAAGAATTTTAACTCTTTCAGCGTTTTGATCAGGACTTGAAAGATCTTTGGTTATAGAGCATGCATCTTCAATTTCTACCTGTGCAACCTGACTTTTAGACAACGCATCTATTTCAAACCCTCTGCTTACATTAGTAAGCAAGGAGGACTCTGCATTTGTTGCCTCTTCAACCTTTTCTCTTTCCGAGTCAGTCTGCAAACATAATCTAAACTTCAGTAAAAAGTAAAAACACTTAAAAAACACTACCTTGCATAATGCTCCTGATTTTGTACAAGGTATAATACTCGTCTGAAGAAAATAGATTTCATCATGAGAATTTAGAAGTAAAGATACTTCGTGCCACATTATTGTCAGTGCCATCCATTGATTTCAGCACTTTGATCAGGAATTGGGTATTATTTAATAATAGGGCACGCTTTCTTAATTTCTATCAGTGAAACCTGATAATAAAGCAACAAATCTGTTCCATCAACTGTGCTTACATTAGCTTGCACGGAGGACTCCAACTTCAGTGTTTCTGCTATTTTTGTCTCCAAATCAGTCTGTACAAATGAGCAAACCAGTTAACGAACTTGAAAGTACAATAGTCGTCTGTAAATAGGATAGTTCCATTACAAGAATTTAGAAGTGAAGATATTTGGTGCCACATTAACCGTAGCATCAAGGTTTAACATTCACATGTGAAGCATGATTTCTAAACAAGAGCTTAGAAGTAAAAAATTTGGTGCTGCATTATTGATACTTCTTTTAAGTTTCTTATTACCTGAACAATAACTTTAGGCTTAGATTGGGCTCTACATCTAAAACCATCACGAGCAGCCATTGCCCGTAAACCTGTCTGTAGACAAGTGAGAAGAAATTAATTTTCAGATTTTCTCCAGGTGTTTCACATATCCTTAGCGAATGTGAAAAGCAACCAAATATGTAAAATTAGAGAAACAGGAAACTAGGCCACCTGAATAATAACTGCCGCATTAATTCTACATCTAAAAACATCACGAGCAGCCATTGCCCGTAAACCTGTCTGTAGACAATTGAGGAGAATTTAATTTTGAGATTTTCTCTAGGTGTTTCACAATGTGAAAAGCAACCAAATATGTAATGGAGAAACAGGAACTAGGTCACCTGAATAATAACTGCCGCATTAGTTCTACATCTAAAATCATCACGAGCAGCCATTGCCTGTAAACCTGTCTGTAAGAGCAAGGGGAACAAAGTTGAGAGTCTTTCCTCACCAGGCATTAAGACAATTTGTTTAAACTTTAAAATAGTGAAAAGCAACAAACTACGTATATTGTCCATAGAAAGTTACCAATACAGGAAGCTGGATAATCACCTGAATAATAATTGCCGCATTAACCCTATATCTAAATTCATCACGGGCAGCCATTGCCCGTACACCTGCCTGCAAGATAGTCGAAGCGAACTTGATTCTGAGATAGTCTTTTCTTGCCAGGCGTTTACGGGCAGTCTTCTGAATTTTAACTGCAGAAATCTCCCTCTTCTTGAACTTGAATAACTTGCGAGCCAGTTCTCCTGAATCATAACAATGAAATACTTGTAAAATATCGTATATAAAAAACTAGCGAGTATATGCAGATAATTGCAAAGGTATTCAGTATACATAGCTGATAAGTGCACTAACTGCTAGGGTAATGCAAATCTACATAAAATCAGGAGGATCAAATCTACTAAAAGTTTTCAGGATTTTGCCTTAAAAAGAGAGAGAAAAAAAAGGAACATCTCAAGAAAATGGCTACCTCTTCTTTTTATGCACTCACCTTTACAAAATGATTGTACACAAATAGAAGCCTCCCGTGTAGAAACATACTTTTTACGAGTTATACGAGTCCTGCCTCGCGTTTGAATCACCTTAGATGAGTCGCCAAGTAAGAGTATTCTCTTTGCATCTAGCTCAGCCATCTGACCAGCTCTTAGGAAAACCTTTGTTTTCCCTATCTGCAAAAATAATACATAAATAAAGCTTAGTTGAATATATAAAGATATCTTGCAACTAAATGATGTAATCTTTGATTTTAAGGTGATTTCACACTGGCTTTATAAATAAGCCATGATCAAAATCTGGGGGAAGCTTTTCATTATTTGCAAAGGAATCTTGTGTCTTGAATTTCTATCGGTCCTCCCATTTTCTTTCCTCCCCTCCTCATTCCCTCTTCTCTCTGTTTTCAGTTATTTCAATTGGGTTCTGCATCATAGCTATCCAATCAATAATAGTCATAGGTTAGGAGCTTCCTACTATATGATAGTTGTGGTGAGTGAACCACCACGGCAAATCCAAGTATATCTGGAGTTCCACAATTTTCTGTTGTGAACTTGTCGTGTGATTGTCAATGTAAACGTGATTGATAAGCACTAATGTTCTTATTACCTGATAACCTCTAAGCCCCATCTTCACCAAAATCTTTTCGCAGGCTTCATTTTCAGGACAACTGATCATATAGGCATTAAGTTCAGAAATGGGAACATAACCAAAATACCAGTGAAATAGCAGAAAAGATACCAACGAGATTGAAGATGAAAATGTGAAAAAAATTAAAAATGAAAGTGCAAGTTGGTACTTACTCCATTTTTAAAACTTCTGGGGCCAGGACACAGAATCGACTTAAAAATTCAGAAAAACTCCTGTAAGTAGGGTATCCAGCACATTTTATTCGGACAGCCTCTAAAACACCCTATGCAAATGACAAAGTATTAAGGCCACCAATTCATTATAAGTCATAGTAGTATACACACAGTTCACATTATACTTACACCAGAACGTAGCTGTTGCATGACATTATCATTCTCAAATACAGCGGGCTTTAAAACATTATTCGGCTTTATACATCTTATGTAATGGGGCTCTGTAGAATTTAGTATTTCCATCAATTGTTGGAGTTGTAGCTGCATCAACACGGTCAGAAAAATTAAGTTTCACCTTTTGTGAATTAAATCATCTCATGACACAAGAAAAAACATGAGTAACTGCTTTTCCAGTATTTTGTCAGGTATAATCCAAAACAACCAATACACATTCTTTCCAAGACCACAATTGTAGGCAGATGGCCTGAATAGAAGATACCTTAAAACGAGAACTGATGGATGAAAACTTGGAAGATTTGGCCACCTCCTCAGTAAGTGGAGGGAAAAGGCCTGCTACAAAAGAACAGGTTGATGCACTTAACAAATCTCGATGTTCAGGAACAATATAGTCTTTATTTTTGTCAAGAAATTGATCAGACTGATATTGTACCTGAAAAAAAAAAAGTGTAAAAAGAAAAGACAGTTCAGTGGAAACCACATTACAAAAGATAGATTTCAGTGCAAAATACAGAAACCAAGCTCACTTCTCCTGCATAATGAACAATGGTGAAATCTGAGCGGGTCAGTTTTGGCTTGATGAAGCGTTTGTGATTTTTGAATGTCTGATACAGCTTTGTTGAAAATGTTTCATGAGTTGATTTTGGAAACATACTGCAATGCGAAAATGTTGTCCAAGAAAAATGTGATTAGAAATATAGATGAACCGAAAACTTCAGTGCCATCCAACACAATAATGTTCAATTTCAGTGAAGAAAGTGGAGATCCTGTGCATGTATGTGCCATCCAACCTAATATGAAGTATCTGAGCAGGAATCTCTGTGCCCGTGTGAGCATTTCAGTGAAGAAAGTGGAGATTTTCTATCTTAACTTCACCTAATATGAAGTATCTGAGCAAGAACCATTTTGTAGCAAGTGTGTGCGTGCATGTAACTGCAGTTAAGAATGAAGAGATGTTCATACCAAGCTTCATCAAGCAGAGCAATAATCCCACCTTTCTTCTGCAGAAACGAAATCAACTAGTGATGAGTGTATGGGTGTATGGCAGCTAATTCAGTATACTACTCATAAATTAACTGCTGGACGAGCAAATCAGAAATACATTAAAATAAAACCAAGAGAGTAAATTCAATGTACCATTCAGAAACACATGCAGAATTTTACCAATTATTATCATGGCATTGAAAGACATTCGGGGTTCTAAAATAAGGGTTGCAACAACAAACATGATGTCCCATAGAGAGAGAGAGAGAGAGTAAGAAGAAGACCTGTTCAATGAGATCAAGGACATCTTTATTATCGACAAATTCTATGTAGCTCCAATCAATTTCCTCTTTAGTGTATTCCTCTTGCAGCGTCTTGAATACATGCTGAATCAAATCATACCACTTAGATTATATATTAAAAAAAGTTACTTAAAACTGAAGTTTTCAAGTATGACTAACCTCATACCTTGTTGAAATGTTGTTGCAGCTTTTCATTAGTGTAATTAATACAGAACTGCTCAAAACTGCATTAACGAGACATAATAAGTTAGGAGTGAAAATACTCAGTGAGAGTCTAGGTAAATTTAATTTCATCTCCTCAATTTTTTATTATCTATAACTGAGTGAATTTGGATTCAGCAATATATGGACGATTTCCCAAGTACCTTAGTGCAGATCAGGAGTTCAAGTCACCTGATGCTAGGTAGTGTCAGGTCTTCTTATGTGCACCAAATATAGATTAGAAAGTTTTTGTTTTTTCACATGCACAGAACATAATCTGGTTGAAACATTTTCTGTATTCAACCATTACCTGTTAGTTTTGAAGCTTTCAAAACCATATATATCAAGAACCCCAATCAGACATTTGGAGTTAGGGTCCTGTCCAATTGAGAAATTGATCTTATCCACCAACCTGAAGATAAAAAAGTAAATAATACATAAATAGATAAAACCAATATTGTTAGATGCCTCATTTCCACGGTAATCATTTGAGTGAGAATGATTCAGAAGCTAGCATCTTACCAGTCAAACAAACGAGAATATATAGTCTTGGCCAATCCATCCCTGCTAACTGTTGCGCCATGGGGATCAAGACTTTTTTTAATAATTTCTTCTGGAGTAACCATTACACGCTTACACAGTGCATCTTCCAGAGCCCGAGGATTACACCTGAAATACGAATAAGACAGATCAAAACTGCACTCTGATTGACATAAAAAAATAAAAAGAAAAAGGAATTGTGTCCATAGCAAAGCTCGAGACACACATGAGAAGTTCTGCTGTCATTTGAAGATGAAAAAGGGATTCGTCATTTTTCAGAACAGATGAGTCATTATCTCCCCCATTGGCAAAATCAATATTCCCAAGATGAAGAATTGCAGCTACAACTCTAAAAATAGCCTCCTGAGAGAGAGAGAGAGAGAGAGAGAGAGAGAGAGAGAGAGAGAGAATTATTCCCAGTTCTGTATAATGATGCTTAACTTAGCAGTAAACAAATGTTAGATTCAAATCAAAAGAAAATACCTGTTCTACTGCATTTATTCCAACAACATCCATGGCTCTCCGAGTGGAGAGATAATTGTGCTGATCACTCGTGCCATCAAGTTCATAGCAATTTGATTGATTAAGATAGTGATATAACTTAGGTTCTCCCAACTTATATTTCTCTATTTCCTGGTCAGATTAAATTCTGTGAACGGAAAATTTTGGAAATATCATATACATGCACTAAAGTAGAAAATTGAGCTATCTACCTGAGGCGGAGCAGCACAGAGGAGGTAAAAACAGTGATAGTTACGCTCTGAATCCGAAATCTGGCAAACACGAGATCTCTCTAAGAGATATGTTCTAATGGCTGCCCCTGATATTCTACCACATTTATCAAATTGAATCTCGACAAATTTCCCAAAGCGGCTTCACCAATATTTTCAAGAGAACAAAAGTTAGTTACAGACTACGAAAGTTTCACTGTCGTTCAGTTCAAAATAGATCATGTTGCCAAATAATCACCCCCCACCCAATAAAAAGAAAAATAAAGAAGAAGAAGAAGGGTTTTATGAATTTCAATGTATTTTTTTCCACCAGGAATCTCATCACAAACAAACTGCAACCCTGGTTTTTTGAGTGTACATGCAAACCGGTATCATTCTCCACTCTTGACATAAATATACACTGAATGCCCATGAATCTAAAACGTAAAAGTCTATCAAAAGTCATGCGGAGCCTACAAAAGTACTAACAGCAGAAACAACACAAAATATTAAAGCATTTAAAAATTTCTCACCTGGAATTGTTATTCCTAACAGTCTTAGCGTTACCAAATGCTTCAAGAACTGGATTTGACTGCACCATGTCAGTTACAACCAAAACAAATTAGAATGGTACAAGTGGAAACAATAAAATGAATATTACCCAGTTGAGAAAATAAATAAAGGATTGGCACTTAACATCATTTTCTTTAGTGATATGGGAAAGGATAGTTATGCAAGGTTTCAGATCTCACTCTACTCACTAAAAACGTTAGATACCAAAATACACAGCTTACTTCTAAAACTTTTTGTTCAACAGTCCGCCCTTCAGCTGCAGCATTACCACCCAAATAGGCAAGGTAGCGCATAAGCATTTTAGTTGTTTCGGTCTTACCAGCTCCGCTTTCCCCACTAACCAGAATCGAGTTTCCTTTTCCCTCCTTAATCATTTCCCTGATCACATTTGGGAAATTCACTTAAGTAACTGCATCATCATTTAGGGATAAAGAGTAGGATGCAAAAGAAACACAGTTAACCTGTATGCAGCATCGGCTATTGCAAAAACATGAGGCCTCAGTTCTCCATATGGTACTCCATTATACCGTTCCATCATATCAGCATCATACAGATGTGAGAGACTTTGAAAAGGATTGATGGCGATGAGAATGTTTCCAGTGTAAGTCTGCCATGATGCCAAAGTATTATAACAGAGACGCCCATAGCTGCAGTGATTAATCACTTTCTTCACCAGGGTGTACATTAATTAACACAAAACAGAAGATGAGAAAAATCTTACATAAATTTCATTTATCTCATATCTAGTTGCCAAATTGTGAAGCACTCCGGGTTCATGCAAGTATGATAGCTTAGTCATGTCATCAACTCCATCAGGAGGAGTTTCTGTATCCTTTGGATATATTTTTGACAGCTTTGCAACAACCTGGACAACACAAAGTAGGTCGACTTAACAAAATAACAAATTGGCCTTTCAGTACAGCTGCACTAAGTGATATTTTGGCACATAACTCGTGGAGTCTCTTTTTATAAGGAAACTAATGACTGAAAAATAGAACAGAAGCTTCTAATGAGATTTTTTAGTCAGTCCCAAAATGATATCAGAACTGCATGTTTTCCTGCAAAAAACTAAAAAAAAAGAAAAAGGATATGCCTATGAAATCTTCCAAGAGAATATAGATAATCTTACAAAAGAAGAGGAGAAGGAAAAGGATGGAAAAAAGGGGCAAACCACAATGATATAGACCATGCAGAAGAAGAACCATATAACAGCAGGTTCGGTCTCTTCTTAAATGACATCTTGATATTTCTAAGCAGAAACTAGAATGATGCAGAAAACTCCTGCCCGAAGTTGGGTTAACAAACACATACAAAACCTTATCGTGCTTGAATTCCAATTATTAACTCTCCCTTTAGTAAGCCAAAAATACAAAAATAAAAAATCACATTACAAACTGCTACATCTTTGCCTAATGAACCAAACACATACAAAATCATATAAATACCAATGAAGATTCAGCACCCAAAATCCTTGAAAATGAAACTAGCAAATAATAGATTACCTTACTCCCATCACTAGTTTGAATCTCAGCGTCATCACCCTTAATGTTTAGTACTTCTCCGTCAATCCAAACTGGGTTTTCAACCCAAATATGAGAACCAACAACAATGGTCACTGGATTGGCCTGCAGCAGTTAAAAGTTTTTAACCACATAATCAGTTCATCTCCTTTTTCACATTTTGCTAGCACAATATGTACCACAATAGTCAGTTTAAGCCTTCAGTAGGTAATAGTAGGTAATAAGCTCATCGGATTACTGACCACGAAACAAAAAAAAACTAATGGGATCTCATAATTTATCCCCCTAAGATTTCAATCTAAGATAATTACAATGATATCCCTTTGCATCCAAGTTCGAATCCACCTCCCGTAGTTTAGAGCAGTTCAAAATATCATCTTTTCAGAAAAATTACAATGATCCCATTTTCCACATACTACAGAAGCAGCATTCAGCATCAAATTACATGTCCATGGGAAATTCACAAATAGAAACCGGAAATGTAAACAAAGTTTCGAAATTAAAAATACCATTACGATTGATTCTCAACGAGAAACCCAGAAACGCAGATACCCTTCTACACAAGAATCAAAACCCATCAAGATTTCAGCGATTCGGATCCCATTTTCTCGTAAAAAATCAGAGATTTTTAGAGTGGAAACGAAAAAACTTGCAGAAGTAGCTTACTCTTTGCTTTTCTTCCTTTTGTCCTTCGTTGGTTTGGGGTTGCGTTGTTCGTGTCGTTTGGTTTGTGGAAGTGGCAGTCTTCGCACTTCCCACATTTTCGCCATTCTTGTGGCTCCCTCTCACTCCCTTCGCGCCTTACTCTCACTCTTTCTTCACAAGAAAGAGACGACCGCTGTTAAATTCCTTGGTTTTTTATTGGGCCCAAATAATGGATCCAACGGCTTGGAAAATGAATTCCGTATTGGTCCAAACTTACTGCTCAATCTCGAATCAATTTAGAGAGATTAGAAGCTCGTTTAGAAAATGTTTTAAAAAAAATATATATATATTTTTAGGTTCTAAAAGTACTTTAAGTTTTTTTTTTTTTTTTTTTTTAAATTCATTTACATTTTTACTAAAGTTTAGCTTTAAAATTTTTTTCACAAAAATCACTTTCTGTCATTTTTAAATGCTTTCAAACAATTCATAGATTGTGACTCATTTGTGCTTCTTGTTGGTTTGTGCTCTTGACAAAGAAGATTAGAAGACAACTTGACATTCGTTGCAGAAGAATTTGAACCACATTATTGCTAGTTCATTTTGAGGCTTAACTTACTTTTTCACCTCTTAGTGTAGTTGATATTGTTTGTTAAAAAAAAGTGGCACTCTCCATCAATTCTCTGCTAACTCATATTTTTAACATAATATTTTATTATATTGTATAAAAATTAACTTTAAACTATGAGCTGTAAATTAACTTTAAACTATGAGCTGTAAAAATAGAGGGAGTTATCAACCGCCAATCCACGTGTTGCTCAACTGTAGCATTTTGGACATTCTGCAAAATTTGCATCTCCCAAAAAAAAAAAAAAAGGTAAAAAGCTCAACGCCCACTGGGAACCCGAAGAGGAAGAAATGACCCGATTTCCACCTCCATCTCCTCCTCCTTCTTCTTCCTCTTCGCTATTGATTCCGATCGACGAATCCCTAACCCTAATTCCCGGCCTCCCAAACGATGTCGCTGCGCTGATCCTCTCCTTCATCCCCTTCTCCCACCAGGCCCGTCTCCGACCCATCTGCAAATCATGGAGGCTCTTCCTCTCCTCCAAAACCCTAATCGCCCTCCGCCAGACCCACCACCGCAGCAACCTTTCCCACCTCCTCTGCATCTTCCCCCAGGACCCCTCCGTCGCCGCCCCTTACCTCTTCGATCCCCGAACCCTAGCCTGGTGCCCCCTCCCGCCCATGCCCTGCAACCCCCACGTCTACGGCCTCTGCAACTTCACCTCCCTCTCCATTGGGCCCCATCTCTACGTCATCGGCGGCTCGCTCTTCGACACTCGTTCGTTTCCGATCGACCGCCCCTCGCCGTCCTCCGCGGTCTTCCGATTTGACTTCAGCACTTCCTCGTGGGACTTCCTCGCTCCGATGCTCACGCCGCGTGGAAGTTTCGCCTGCGCCGCAGTTCCAAATTCGGGAGAGATTCTCGTCGCTGGCGGCGGATCCCGGCACACTCTGTTCAGCGCGGCTGGAAGCCGAATGAGCTCAGTCGAGCGGTATGACATTGGTAGAAATGAATGGGTTGCAATGGACGGGTTGCCAGGTTTTCGGGCTGGGTGCGCGGGGTTCTTTGTTGGGGATGGCGAGGAGAGGGAGTTCTGGGTTATGGGTGGGTACGGCGAGTCCAGAACAATATCAGGGCTTTTTCCGGTGGACGAGCATTACAGAGATGCCGTGGTAATGGAATTGAAGAATGGGAATGGTGGTTGCAGGTGGCGAGAGGTTGGAGATATGTGGGAAGCAGGGGAGAGGATGAGACTGGGCAAAACTGTTGTCGTGGAAGATGGCGATGATCGCGGTCGACCTGCTGTTTTCATGCTTGATCGGAATGTTATATTCAGGTAGTTTTTCCATTATCTTTAGCTTTTGTGGTTTTGTGTTTAATCTCGGGCTTGAAGTAACATTGCTTGTTCTGTTCTGCTAGTGACAATCCAATGTTAGTGTCAGCATTAAATATTTATACAAAGCTTCAAGTTCAAGTGTCTTTCGGTATCATTATTGGATTGGTTTGAATTGGATGTCAATTAAGTTTAGTTTAGTGGGTAACAGTTGGTTTTTTGAATGTACTATGTGTGATCTAGATAGGGAATACTTGGTGCTGCCTCATGTTCTGGTGTATCGATGTGTATTACATTTTCTTAGACCTCACTGGGTGTTGAATTTATCTTTGTTGGTTAATGGAATTTTGACCGAGAGGTGTGCCAAAAGCTTGTTTTTTGGATTTCCGTATTGGGAATATAGGGTTCGAAATGCTAGTGTGACTAGATCTTGCAACCGTAACTTGGGGAGGAAGGGAAATCAGCGTGCAGGGTTGCTCAGAGCAAGTACCTACCCAGGGAGATTCCTGAAGAAGTTTGTTGTAAATGGAGTGACGAAATCAGGGTATAAGAATTTGGATTGAGTGTGGCCATTGTTTCCTTGCACCATGGGCAAAACATGTTTTGTATGTGTTAGTGTGTGAGAGAGAGAGAGTCAGACAGAGAGATCTGACTGAAAGTATCAACGTTTTATTTGGTTATGAATCCTAATGTGCTAATACTAGCTCTTGATGATTTTTGTAAGAAGATCCGAGCGATGTGGCTTTCTGGAAGTTGTCGGGTGGCTTGATCATATGTGATATATGATTCCACTTTAATACTGTGTTTGGATTTTTCCGGAAAGAAACAACTAAGAGAGGGGTGGTTTTGAACTCATTCTGATTTGGCATGATTTTGTTTGTGTTTCAACCTTTTCAGGTTGAAATTTCTCTCTATTTTTCACCACAAGGAGAATGCAGAAGACAGAGCTTGAAATCTTTATGTGTTCATTTATATTGAACTACGAAACACTTATTATGTGACTTAATTTGGATGGTTGTGGCAATTTAAATTTATGACTTAAATGGCACAGGTTCTACCGGGACATAATGCTGCAATGTTTTAGTTTACTTTTCTATTTGATTGATTGTGGTTTACACAAGCGAAATTCTTTTTTTGTCATTCTTAAGTAACATATTAAAAATGTTGAGAGATGCACGGTTTTCTGGGACTATCAGTGGTTTAGTACAAGTAATTCTGTTGCTTCCACATAATATTTGATCTTTGAGTGATAATTTTATTGAAGTTTTTGCTTATGTTGCTTCCACATAATGGTTAAAAGTGTTCCTGTCTACTGCACTGCAGATACGACATGGCTTCAAACCGTTGGTGTGAGGAGTCACGTCTACCAAGACAGGTCCCATGCAACTCAGAATTTGGATTCGTTGTATTGGATGGAGAGTTGCATGTAATAACCCTTTTGAAGGCAGTTGAACCAGCAGAAATCCGGAGGTCACGACTGCGTCAGAGAGCAGGAACACTTTACATCCAAATCTACCATCCAAAGAAGAAGACATGGAGATCTCTCATAACAAAGTCACCTTTCCATTACGGCTTGGATTTCAATACTGCAGTTATGAGCACCATTCGCCTGTGAATCTCGATTCTTATTGCTTGTACTTGTGTTGATAATTGTACCGATTGATGTGCAGCGCCGTCTATATTGGTTCTCTGGGGTCATTGCTGCTAGTATATTTGTATAGTCTTGAATGTACAGCAGACCGAGATAAATAAATTAACTGTTAGTGAAGTGGTCATTAGTTAAGGTGGAATACATTTGGGTTTCATATATTTGTATTTTTTTTTCAGAGAACAGATATATTTATATATGTATACCAAGACGTGTTATATAGGTTTGTTGCTTGTGCGCTAATCAATCTTTTTCGTGTTACATGCGGTTTCTTGGTTTGTAGATTGATCGAGTATTTACTCCATACATACTTTAATACCAAGGACCCAAACAGACTCTCTCATTTCCCCCCCACTGTTTGTTTAATATCTACAAATATAAGATCACCATGAGGTTTCTTAATGTTTTATTCACAGTTACAACAGTTGTATTTCTCATGAGCATGAACTCGCATGAGGCTAGCTAGCGCAGGCAGGGTGTTGCATGATGAGAAAGAAAACTTGATGAGGATGATGACGACGATGGGCAAAGACATCGTGTTGATGGAGTCGAAGACGAGGGTTGTCGACCATCCTCCTCCCAATGGACCTAGTGAAACGAAACCTGCTTGGTCTACTGATCTTGACGGTTCAACGATCAACCAAAGGAACTTTGCAGGCCACACTACAACCCCGCCTTCTCCACATGATGCATACCCTTATAATGCCATGGCTAGATCACTACTCGGCGTGGCTACAGATCATAAATCATTTAGTCGATTAAAAATATGTACAGAAATCCCAACCTAATAAGATACATCAAATGTGATTGGAAAATAGACGAATAAGTAGAGGGGAAAAACCCTAGTTTAATTTTTCACATTTGTTTTCATTTTGGCCTTACCTTTCCTTTATCCGTGTTTTCTGTTGTCTTTGTATTGCTTATTACACACTCTACTTGAATAAGAAAATAGACGGATTCTCATACAACTATCTTGTTTCTTCTTTATGCACTATGAGGGTCGAGACTATATAAGAAATTTTGTTTTTGGTTGGAATAAGACGTTTTATTCAAACACCATGAGATCCTCTAATTAACAGTTCAAAATACTCTATTCGAAAGTCAACATAAGCATTAGGAACAAAAGCGGTGTCAAAAGATGCTATACCCGAACACTAGCATGGGGCAAAACAAAGAAATAAACAAAAACACACATGCAAGTGTTTACAATCATATCGTGGAAATGTCAAGTTACACTTGGTACACTGATGCAGTGGACCTCGGTAAAAAATTACCACATGAAACAAATACACCTAGAAACGAGAAAACTAGTATAGCGCAAGCTTTATACTCATCCTGATTTGGAAAAGGAACCTGAGACCTCTTCAATCCTCTCTATCTTCCAGTGTAGCTTCTTGAACGCTCATAAAACATGTAATGCTTTGTCGACCTCCCATTTGCATCGATCCCCCTGAAATCCAATGGAGTCCACCATCACAAGCATTTAACTTCCTTGCGTCCGCCATAGGCAAATAACAAGATTCATAACACTCATTTAATGCTTATTGGAAAAGGCAAATGTTTGTGCAAGTACAGAATTGTTAGTAACAACCCAAAATAACCCTGGTGCAACAACATTCCGGTGATTTATCTGGGTGAGCAGAAGGCGGTGATCAAACCAATATAATTCAGAAAATACTCAAGGCTAGCCAGGAATTTGGTTTTTTTTTTTTTTTTAAATTATTATTTATTTATATTTTTTTCCCAGGTAATTAAATACTCTTTCTTGATTATCAAGTAACCTCAGCTTCAGATTTTCAATTACTATGTTAGTGTCATCCAATTAATGTTATTTACAAAGCAGGTTGAGATGGGTTCATCGTTGCGCAAAGACTATTTGTGCAATGCAGATTGTCCGTCGCGTAATTTTCTGGCGCCAAACCAAGACTCTTACTGCTTTTTCCTAAATATTGCGCAACGAAAGTACACCTTCGTTGCGCTAAACAGTTTTGCGCAACGGAAAGCTTCGCTGCGCAAAATATCATTGTGTGACGCGTCTTTGTCAACGTTGCACAAAACGTTTTTGAGCAATGTAATTTGCTCTTTCACGCAAGTATATTTTTGTACTAGTGGTGTGTTCAAGTAGTTCTTTGAGTTGCCCGTAGAGGACAAGGCAAACCTCTACTCTGACGACCAGCTGTGGGTATTTTGATTGGGAAGATGTTCATCTTTGGCGCGGTTACCTACGCTACCCTTGCCATCCTCTAGCAGAATACATGCAGCAGGCCTCAAAAGCCTAGTAGATATATAGGTACCAAAGAAATACAGATTCATGTTCTGAAAACTCCATTTTTTTGTTGCATATATGTAACATATTTTTCTGTATCTACAAATACTAATGATTGATATGATATGTATTTCAAAGATACTGATGTGGCTCTGAACGTTTTGGAGCTAATCAGTGGAGGACTTGGACTCGAAACTGGGTATTTCCGGGATGAACTTCTATAAAGCCATTAATTACAAAGAGTTCGTACCAATTATGCTATGGAGCAGGGTAATACCGAAGTTGTACTAGAACCCTTTAAGCTCCAAGCTTGGTTGATCATCATGCAAAAACTTCAGTTGAGTATTGTCTTATATTGCAATATAACTGTCTTTCTTTTTGCTTTCTGGTTCAAATTTATTTGGGTGTGGGTTCATAAATATTGTAAAGTGCAGTACTTTGTATTGGAAAGTTTGAACAGTGGCACCATAATTTTAGTCAAGGGTTTTCTAAGATGCACGCCTGCAGAGAAAACTGCTAGCATGAATCTGAGGAACCGAACAAATTATCAAATTAAAGTTGCAGGCTCTTCACCAGCAGCTCCATTCCATGGTACCACCACCAACTGAATTCACACAACATTATGCAAAAACATTAAGCTTCATTAAATCAGTTCATGTATAGATATATGAAACCCATTATAAGTAAAAATTTTATTCATAACTATTAGCTCCCTGAAACTAACATAACAGATTAAAAATTGTAATCATAAAAAAGTAGCATAATTAATAATAGGATAAGCAAACCAAGAAAACACAACAACTTGAACTCTTAAATCCTAATTAACTTTAACTCGAACTCCACATCCTTCTCTTTGTAGCCTAATATTACTTCTTAACTCAATTTGCTCCTTCTTTGAAGCTTTTATTCAAATCACGTTTAGGGGTTTTCTTAGGAGTAACTCCATTATTAGGAGGTTGGTACTTTTTCTATGCCGGTGGGCATGACACATCTTACAGTCTCATTAATCTACTTCCTTTGGCTGTTAGAGTTGTTGAACCTGCTTCAAACATCTTGATCACTAAAATCGACTAAAGCTTGCACTATTATGCAACAAACAGAACGTCAATTGAAGATGTCTAAAGCCAAATACTCGAGGAAATCTATAGGTGGGTGTGTGTTCAGAATACTAAGACCCCATATTTATACTAGTTTGTTGTAGGCTTGTTTACTTTCTTGTAAACAAAGGGAAGTCCTGAATAGGCTAGGGAAAACTTAAAGCTTTGTGAATAATAGGAATATAGTACTTAATCCTAGAAAGAAAGGGACAGAACCTAAACACAAAGGGTAAGTCGGAAAACGGTAAGAGGGGAAAATACGACAAAAGGAACTCTTAGATAGGGTAAGAAAAATGTAAAATTAAAGCTTTTCAAACCATAACATGAATAGTGCTGCTTCATCCTATAAAGAAAGGGAGAGAAGAACCTGAAAAAAAAAAAGGATACTAAGACATAAATTATAACATTATTAATTAAGGAAAACTAATAAAAATGACTTGAAAATTTTAAGTTTTAATCAATAGGACAAAAATGTGTTGTAAGTGAATAGTCCCAAGAGTGACTTTTTGGAGTAAAATTGTCATTTTTTTTGTTAAAGTGAATAGTACCGGAAGTGTTTCGTTAAAACTTCTTTATAATTAATTATAGTATGGTTATAAATTTGTTATTTTAATAAATTAAATATATTATTAAATAAAAAATATATTATTAATTATTTATTTAAATAATATAATTATTGGGAAAATTTTATAATTTCTTTCAAACTTAATTTTATTTGATTGTTGAATATTAACACATAATGAAGATTTATAATCAAATTTATTGTACACGTGGCATAGTCTTATTAAGTGTTGAGATCACTTATGTTTCAGGAGATGACTTATAAAGTCTTAGGGAGAAGAGAGAGTCCATAAGTCAAAGTGAAACGAATTTTGAGTTTCAAGGAGTAAAGCGGTGACTTTTGAGTTATACGGGTCAAAATGAGATCAGAATGTAGTTCCAGAGACGTAGCTAAAAATAAGCCTAAACTATATATGGGGTTTCTTTATTTTTTTTTTTCAAGCATAGAATCGTCTTTTAAAGGATGAAGTGAAAGTGAATTAAAACCTTAAGGGAATGTTAGTGTTATTTTTCAAACTTGAGGGATTTTGTGAAAACACGATAAACTTGAAGGGGTCTTAGTGTTATTAACTCTTCATTAAACTCATAACATGAGATTAATTAATGAGTCATCATGCGTTATTTCTTATAGCACAAATTAAATAGAGTCCCTACATAGGAATAATAGTGACTTATTTTACTTTATAAGTTATTATTTACACTTCAAAAATCTAATTGTGCACTCTCATAAGAGTATTTTTCTCCTAAATATAAAAATTATGAAGTACACCAGATTTTGGAGTGACAATGACTTGAAGAGAAAACCCCTACACGAAGCAGGTCAATCCAACAATTTCTATATTTTATCACTTTTGTCCCGTAGTTAACCATGCCAACTGCCAAGGCCGGCACTATCTTTATTCCAAATGATACAACAAAATATTGGAGTAGATGGGATGGCCGGCCGGCACTATCTTTATTCCAAATGATACAACAAAATATTGGAGTAGATGGGATGGCCGGCACTATCTTTATTCCAACTCTGATAGAACAAAGTCCACTTTATATGTGCACTAGTTTTACCTTTAATTGTGAGGCTAGATACGATTTGAGAAATGGAGAAGCTTGTTTCTAACTGGTACAACAATCGAACCTTGCCCGAGAATTACATATTCCCACCAGACGCAAGACCCGGGAAGCTTACTACCGCTCCTTCTTGCGACAACATTCCAGTGATTGATCTGGGCGGTGATCAAACCTGTATAATTCAGCAAATACTCAAGGCTAGCCACGAATTTGGGTTTTTCCAGGTAACTTATTGGGACTTCAAACTAAATACTCTTCCTTGATCATCAACTAATGCTATTTATAAAGCAGGTTATCAACCATGGAATATCAGAAAGTTTGTTGAAGGACACAATGGGTGTGTTCAAGGAGTTCTTTGAGTTGCCTGCAGAGGACAAGGCAGCTGTCTACTCTGAGGACCCAAAAAAAATATGTAGACTCTTTACCAGCAGTGGAAATTATGATTGGGAAGATGTTCATCTTTGGCGTGATAACCTACGACACCCTTGTCTTCCTTTAGAGGAGAGCATGCAGCATTGGCCTCAACAGCCAAGTACATATCGGTAAGAAAGATTAATCTACCAAATTAAGATACATAGAGCTTGTATTAGCTAAAAGTGATTTTTGACAGCCAAAAGTGCTTCTGACACGTGTTAGAAATTAGGGAAATGATTTCTCACATGCCTCTTTTCTCCTCTTACACATCCATTTACATTTATGTCTATTAACTCTCCTTGATTTATTCAATTCGACATTCATAATCAAGGGCATGTAAAGAGAGAAAAGAGGTGTGTGGAAATCATTCTCCAAAACTTAAGAGCTCTTTTTACATAAGCCCCAGGAAGCACTTTCAATGATTTTAAATAAAAATTGCTACATCTTTATGAGCAGACGTGCTACCTACATAAAAGAGCTTATAGATTCATGTTTTGAAATCCCCCTTTGTTTTTGTTGCATATATATGTATGATATGCTTCTGTATCTTCAAGGATTAATTAGTGATGTTATGTATTTCAGAGAGCTTGTTGGGACATGTTCCTCACAAATAAGGAAACTGGCTCTGAACATTTTGGAGCTAATCAGTGAAGGACTTGGGCTTGGAACTGGGTATTTTAGAGATGAACTTTTGAAAAATATGTTACTCTCTGTTAATCATTACCCGCCTTGCTCAGACCCAAGTTTGACATTAGGTGTATCTAAGCACTGTGATCCAAACCTCATAACCATTTTACTTCAAGAAGAACACGTAAATGGACTTCAAGTTTTCATAGACGGGGAATGGATTGGCGTGAAGCCTCTTTCTGATGCACTTGTGATTAACATAGGCTATCAGTTACAGGTACATCAGTAGATTCAGTACCCTTCTTTACGCCGAAGATTATTTTGCTGGTATTATTGATTTTGTATTACTATCTATACTTGATTACATAGCGCAGTCAATATCATGTCGAAATAGGGGCCTGATAGTCGTTCCATAAATATGTTCATCAACCTTCTCTTAATTACCATATGACAAACTATTTTTATTTTTTTATTTTTATTTTTTTTTTATGGTATGGGATGTAGATAATCAGTAATGGGAAGCTGAAAAGTGCTGAACATCGGGCAGTGACGAGTTCAAGTAATGCCCGGACATCTGCTGCATTTTTCATCGCACCTTCAGACGACTGCATTGTAGAACCTGCTGGAGATCTTATTAATGCAAGCAATCCACAACTCTTTAGACCCTTTCAATACAAAGAATTCATTATGAACTATTTTACGAAGCAGGGCAAAACTGAAGTTGTACTAGAACCCTTTAAGCTCCATGCTTAGTTAATTATGAAGCTGTGACTGGGGAAAACACAAATTTATTTGGATGGCAATGGTCTCAAATTTATTTGGGTGGGTTAATAAATATTGTAAAATTTAGTACTTTTTATTGGAAGTACTACCTATGTACTAGTATTTGTGTTCAACCATTGCGAGTTATGATTGACATTAATTAATCATTAAGTTATTTAGACTTTGAATTCTTCCTTTGATCATCAAGTTACCATTGTTCAAGGACTTCTTTGAGTTGTCTGCATGCAGAAGAACGCTTACCAAATTGGTCTCAATAGCCAATTAGATATCGGTAAGAAGGAGCCGCCGGGCAGTACCATGGCACGGTACCACGACAACTAATTGAATTCCAACATATATTTGCAAAAGTAATTTTAATCAACTCAAGAGTTTCTCTTGGATCTATAGATTTTTCAAACCCATCACATAAAACAGCAAGTAAAATCGTTATTCAAAACTGTTATCAGTTCCTCTTACACACGTACCCATAACAAAAAAAAATAACAAAAACAAAAACAAAAAAAAAATCGTAAGTAGGATAAAACGAATCAAACTCCTATGTTCTAAATAATCTCAACTTGAAACTCCATCCTTCTCTTGGTAGCCCTAATATTACTTCTTTAACTCAATTTGCTCCTTCATTGAATCTTTTATTAAAGTCACGCTTTGGAGCTCTCTTAAGATCAACTTCATTATTGGGAGGTCGGTACTTTTTCGGTGCTGGCAAGCATGGCACATTTTGTAGTCGCATTAATCTGCTTCCTTTAGTTGTTGGGGTTGTTGAACCTACTTCAGACAAATTGATAATAAAAATCGACTAAAGTGTACACCATTTCACACCAAACAAATACAAGGCAAATGGAAGCCGGCTAAAGCCAAAAACTCAGGAAAATTAAAGGTGGGTGTTTTTGAGAAAAAATTAAATTTAAATTGCCTTCCAAACCATAATAGGACAGCTTAATCCTACAGAGAATGGCTCGACCAAAAAGTCCTACAGAGAAAGGGAGAAAAAGAAAAAGGGTAAGATGTAAAATACCTAAAGGTAAAGCGAAGCGCAAAAAGGAAAACTGTGCACCGTTTAACGCTTACTCTTTTAGATGTCACTTTCCTTTTCTGTTAAAGGTGAAGATAAACTCCAAAAACTTGATCAATCTCCCAGTGAGGACTGGCTTCTGAACATGTTGGAGCCAATCAGTGGACTTCTTAATTAATTTTCAATATGATCAACCAATTACAGTTTGAATAGGCCGGTTTTGGTGGTTCAGCTGGTTTGATGAACACTGTATTATATTCTCCCTAGGCTAACCATTCATGCTTGACCTGAATGTTATATTCAGGTAGTTTTTCTCTTATCTTTAGTTTGTGTTTGTGTTTGTGTGGCTTTTTTTTTTTTTTTTTTTTTTGTTTGTTTAAGCTCGGGCTTGAAGTAACATTGTTTGTTCTGTTCCGCTAGTGACAATTGGTTCCAATTAGATTGAGATTGTTCATGCTAATCTAATGTTACTGTCCGCATTAAATATCTATACAAAGCTTCAAGTTGAAGTGTTGTTGTTCTGCATTGTTGGTATCATTATTGGATCTGTTTGAATTGGATGTCAATTAAGTTCAGTTTAGTTGGTAAGAGTTGGGTTTCGAATGAACTAAATGTGTGATCTAGATAGGGAGTACTTTGTGCTGCCTCATATTCTGGGTGTATAGATGCTTATTACATTTTCTGAGACCTCACTGGTTATGGAATTTATTTTTATTGATTAACAGAATTTTGACCGAGAGGTGTGCCAAAAACTTGTCTTCTTGGATTTCCGTAATTGGGGATATAGGGTTAATGCTTGTGTTACTAGACCATGCGAATGAGGAGTGTAAGCTTTTCGGTAACTCGGAGTCTCGGAGAGGGAGGGAAATCATCATGCAGAGTTGCTACGATGGCCTAGTCCAGAGCAAGTACCCACCCAGGGACTTTCCTGAAGAAGTTTGTTATAAATGTTGTGAAATCAGGGTATAAGAATTTGGATTGAGTATGGCCATTGTTTTCTTGCACCATGGGAAAAATATATGTTGTATGTGTAAGTGTGTGTGTGAGAGAGTCGCAGAGAGAGAAATCTGACTGAAAGTATCAAGATTTTATTTGATTATGAAACCTAATCCGCTAATACTAGCTCTTAATGATTTTTTTGTAAGAATATCCGAGGCATTGTGGCTAGCTGGAAATCTTTAGGTGGCTTGGCCGTATGTGATATACGACTCCACTTTAATACTCTGGATTTTTCCGGAAAGAAACAACAAAGAGAGGGTACGCTCTTGAACTCATTCTGATTTGCCATGACTTCGTTTGTGTTTTTACTTTTTCAGGATGAACACTATCTCTCTATTTTTCACCACAAGGTGAATGCAGAAGACAGAGCTTGAAATCTTCATGTGTTCATTTATATTGAACTACAAAAAACTTATTATTCTGGTTACAGAAAAGTTTCAAAGTTTAACAATTTGAGGGATACGTGATGACTTCATTTGGATGGTCATGGCAATTTAAATTTATGACTTAAATGGCACAGGTTCTACCGAGACACAACGCAGCGATGTTTTAGTTTACTTTTTCTAATTGATTGATTGTGGTTCACACAAGCGCAAAATCTATATTACAAATGTTGAGAAATGCATGGTTTTATGAGACTATTAGTAGTTTAGTACAAGTAATTCTCTTATGGGATCACATTCTTTTATGTTCACTTTTATGTATGCTTATTGATGTCTTTTTGGACGTATGCATCTGCCCCTAGTTTATGTCCTTTGAAGTTCTTCCTCGTTGTTATTCATTTGATCTTTGAATGATAATTTTAGTTTTTGCTTATGTTTCTTCCACATAATAGTTGAAGTGTTGCTGTCTACTGCATTGCAGATATGACATGGCTTCAAACCGTTGGCGTAAGGAGTCACGTATACCAAAACAGGTCTCATGCGACTCAGCATTTGGATTTGTTGTATTGAATGGAGAGTTGCATGTTACAACCCTTTTTAAGGCAGCTGAATCAGCAGAAATCTGAATGTACGGCTAGTGCGGCTAAAGAAAAAGATATATCTCTACAACACTCATCACATGACCTGTAAACGTAAGGAGATATCTTTGTTGTAGGTGTCGAAGTGAAGGTATTACAAGGTCCATAGTAAGTGCAAAGAAGCATATATTGTGGGTCAGATTTTGATTTCTTTGTGCCCCAAAATGCATGCCAATAATATAATGAAAAATTATTTGCAAGACTCATTTCTTCTGTTCCGAGTCCTGACCCATTCAAATTTTAATGCTTCCCACAATAGAAAAAGAGCACACTGGTGCCTATAAATACCCATATATCTAACCCTCCACATAACACATCCTTCATATTTTTAAGCTAGATATCTTTGTTTAATATCTATAAGTATAAGATCAATAGATCACCATTTGGTTTTTTAATGTTATATTCACAGTCATAACAGTTGTATTTCTCATGAGCATGAACTTGCAAGAGGCTAGTGCAGGCAGGGTTGTATGATGTGAACGGAAACTCAGCAAGGATGATGACGACGATGAGCAAAGACATCATGCTGATGAAGTCGAAGCAGAGGGCCGACCATCCTCCTCGCGGTGGATCTAATCCGAAGGTCCCTGCTATGTTGAATGATCTTGACGGTACAACGATCAACCAAAGGAACTTTGCAGGCCACACAACTACTCCGCCTTTTCCACATGATGCTTACCCTCATAATGCCGTGGCTAGATCACAACTCGGCGTGGCTACAGATCATAAATCATTTAGTTGATTAATAATATCTACAGAAATCCCAACCTAATAAGATACATCAAATGTGATAGAAAATAGACGAATAAGTAGAGGGTAAAAACCTAGTTTAATTTTTCACATTTATTTTCATTATACCTTTCTTTTATCTGTGTTTCTTCTTGAATAAAAAAAAATAGAACTATCTTATTTCTTATTTATGCAGTATGAGTGTCAAGACTATATGAGAATTTTTTTTTTTGGTAGAACTAAGACGTTTTATTCAAACACCATGAAATGATCGAATTAACAGTTTAAAATACTCCATTTGAAAGTCAACATAAGCATTCAGAACAAAAGCATCGCCAAAAAGTGTGCTGCCCGAACACAATCATGGGGCAAAACAAAGAAATAAACAAAAACAAACATACAAGTGTTTACAATCATATCGTGCAAATGTCAAGTTACACTTGATACACTGCTGCAGTGAGCCCCGGTAAAAAACCACCACATGAGACAAATACACCTATCTATCTTTACACTCATCTGAATTATGAAAATACAGCTATCCATCTTTACACATGAGACGAGAAAACAAGTATAGCGCAAGCTTTAGACTCATCCGGATTAGGAATAGGAACCTGAGACCTCTTCAATCCTATCTATCTTCCAATGTGGCTTCTTGAACGATCATAAAACATGTAATGCTTTGCCGACCTCTCATCTGCACCCCACCGAAGTCCAGTGGATCCATCATCACAACCATTTTAACTTCCCGGCGTCTGCCATAGGCAAATAACGAGATTCAGGACACTCATTTAATGTTTATTGTCAAAAGGCAAATGTTTGTGCAAGTATAGAATTATTCGTGTCAACCCAAAATAACCTTGGTGCAACAACATTCCGGTGATTCATGATCTGGGTGGAGCAAAAGGCGATGATCAAACCTATATAATTTGGAAGATACTTAAGGCTAGCCAGGAATTTGAGTTTTAAATTTTTTCAGGTAAATTATTAAGAAGTCAAATTAAATACTCTTCCTTGATCAAGTAACCTTTTTTTTTCAAATTTTCAATTACTATGTTATGTGTCGTCCAATTAATGCTTTTTTGACAAACCTTTTTTACGGTTATAAATAAAAAATTACGATTTAACGGTAATTTTAACTCCGAATTTGATGATTTTTTTACAGCTACTCCTTGATCCTATATGAATTCAATGAACTAATTCGATTGTTAATTTAAAATATTTACATTATTGGATACCACAAAATCTTATGTTATACTTAATGAAAGTATAGATAAACTCCAAGTGTTAGTGAATCTATTGTTTTAATGCGATACACATTGTACAAAACTAGTTTCAACAATCCAACTGTCAAACTTGTTTGTACATACTTCGAGATCGCATACACCAAAAATCGCAAAAAACAAACATTCAGATATCAAGTAAGGGGACAAACCTTTTCGACAGTTATAAATGAAAAATGATTTTTACAGCTACACTCCTTAACCTTATATGAATACAATGAACTAATTTGATCGTCAATTTAAAATATTTACACAAGTAGATATCACGTAAAAAATCTTATGTTATACTTAATGAAAGTATACATAAAATCTAAGCATTAGTGAATCTATTGTTTTGATGGGATACGCATTGTACGAAACTAGTTTCAACGATCCAACTGCCAAACTTGTTTGTATATACTTCGAGATCACATACGCCAAAAATCGTAAAAAAACAAATATTCAGATATCAAGTAACGGGACAAACCTTTTCGATGGTGATAAACGAAAAATCACGATTTTACGGTTATTTTAACTCCGATTTTGATGATTTTTTATAGCACTCCTTAACCCTATATGAATACAATGAACTAATTCAATCGTCAATTTAAACATTTACACAAGTGGATATCACAATAGAAAAAGGCAATGCAAGAACCACAAAAGAAAAGCAAAAGGGCAAAAAAAAAAAAAAAAAAAATTTGCGCGACGAAGACCTACGTCGCGCAAAGTTTTTTTTTTTTTTTTTTCCTTTTGCTTATGAACTAATTCGATCATCAATTTAAAACATTTACACAAGTGGATACCACAAAATCTTATGTTAAACTTAATGAAAGTATAGATAAACTCCAAGTGTTAGTGAATCTATTGTTTTAATGCGATACGCATTGTACAAAACTAGTTTCAATGATCCAACCGTCAAATTTGTTTGTATATGCTTGCATACGCCAAAAATCGCAAAAAACAAACATTCAGAGATTATGTAACGGGACAAACCTTTTCGACGATTATAAATGAAAAATCACGATTAAAGGTAATTTTAAATCCGATTTTGATGATTTTTTACAGTTACACTCCTTAACCCTATATAAATACAATGAACTAATTCGATCGTCAATTTAAAACATTTACTCAAGTGGATACCACAATAGAAAAAGACAATGCAAGAACCACAAAAGAAAAGCAAAAGGGCAAAAAAAAAAAAAAAAAAAAAACTTTGCGTGACGTAGTGCATATGCATCGCTCAAAACAACTTTTCGCAACTAAGACCTACGTTGCGCAAAGTTTTTTTTTTTTTTTCCCTTTTGTTTATGAACTAATTTGATCATCGATTTAAAACATTTACACAAGTGGTTACCACAAAATCTTATGTTATACTTAATGAAAGTATAAATAAACTCCAAGTGTTAGTGAATCTATAGTTTTGATGGAATACGCATTGTACGAAGCTAGTTTAGACGATCCAACCGTCAAACTTGTTTGTACATAATTTGAGATTGCATACGCCAAAAATCGTAACAAACAAACATTCAGAGATCAAGTAACGGGACAAAACTTTTCAACGGTTATAAACGAAAAATCACGATTTAATACTAGTTTTAACTCCGATTTTGATTATTTTTTACATCTACACTCCTTGATCCTATATGAATACAATGAACTAATTCGATCGTCAATTTAAAATATTTACACTATTGAATACCACAAAATCTTATGTTATACTTAATGAAAGTATAGATAAACTCCAAGTGTTAGTGAATCTATTATTTTGATGCGATATGCATTTTATGAAACTAATTTCACCGATCCAACCGCCAAACTTGTTTGTATATGCTTCGAGATTGCATACGCCAAAAATCGCAAAAAATAAACTTTCAGGGATTATGTAATGGGATAAACCTTTTTTACGGTTATAAATGAAAAATTACGATTTAACGATAATTTTAACTCCAATTTTGATGATTTTTTACAGCTACACTCCTTGATCATATATGAATACAATGAACTAATTTGATCGTCAATTTAAAATATTTACACTATTGGATACTACAATAGAAAAAGGCAATGCAATAACCCTAAAAGAAAAGCAAAAGGGAAAAAAATAAAAACTAAAAAAACTTTGCGCAACGTAGGTACACCTGCGTCGCGCAAAGTTGGGAACAAAGCGGTAAAACATCTTGGTTTGGCGCCAACATCTTGCGTGATGCAAGAAACGTCACACAAATGGCCATTGCGCAACCACACTTTGCACGATGAAGACTGGCGTCACGCAAAGTTGTTTTGAGTGACGTAGGTGCACCTTCGTCACACAAAGCTATTTTGCGCAACGCCAGTCTTTGTTGTGCAAAGTGTCGTTCTGTAAAGGCCATTTGTGCGACATTTTCTGTTTAGCATCGTGCAAACATGCTTTGCGCGACCAAATTTGCTGCGTCACGCAAGTTGGCGTCGTGCAAACATGTTTTTGTACTAGTGAATGCTCACCTTTCGAAACCCCAAAACACACATTGTCATAGAGAAAGCCATAAATCCAACTCCATCTCTCTGGTTTTGAAACCCTAGCCCAATCCTCGATCCCTAATCTTTCGATTTTAAAACTTGAAATCAAAATCACCAAAATGGAGAACTTGAATTCAAAATGGAAGAAGCAACAACTTCAGGAAAATGAGGACATATGTAAATCAAAATCGAATTTAAATTCAAGTTCGAAATCGAACTCAATTGGAATCAGAACGAAGCAAAATCTAATAAACAATAGTGATTTGAGAAATCGAAATTAGATAAATATACAGAGCACACACCTGAAGAAGTTATAACATAGAAAGAAAGAATCACAATTTCATCAATGGTGGAGATTCACCGCCCAGAATTTAATCGATCTCAAAGATCGATTCCTATTTCTACTGACAACGGCAATTGTGCCAAAGCCGCCACCGCCTCTGAAATCCACCGAGATATACACCAGCAAGATCTCGTGCTCTCTAGTTGGAGACGAAGATGAAGATCCTATAGATTGGGAATACCTGACATGCCCAAAAAAATAGAAAAAAAAAATAGGGTTCAAATAGTGTTTGCGAACAAGACAAAAAAATGAGTAGTTTTGGGTCGAAGTAATCGTCGACATAAGAATAGGGGGTGAGACCTAGTGGTTGGCGGCGTCTGATATGAAAACGGTAAATAGGTTTCATTGAGATCTGAAATTTGAGTGTGTATTATTATACTGGTTGATTAAAAAAGTAAAAAATTATAATTATAACAACAATACTTTTAGTCTGTGGTAGATTTAAAATGGCATTGTTGTCAAATTTTTTGTAACCACGAACATGCCTCGTGATAATATATAACCAAACCACAACGGGCTTTAAACACATGTTGTTGCTTCAACACCTTTAGCCACGGGCCACTCTACGCCCATTGTTAAACTAATTTATTTACCATGGACTTCAAACGTCCGTAATTAAATTGGACATTTTATAACGGACTTCTTATGTCCATGGACAATCAACCGTGGTAGATATGGTGTTGTGGTGTATAAATTTGGTCCCTAGCATTATCCCATCAATATAGTTAATTGTTATTGACCATCCCAACTAATCATCTCACAGGATGGTGACACGTGGCATACACAAAGTGATCACATTTGTCACTTAATGTTGTAACCCACAAAAAGACGCGTGTCCCTTAATACATTCCATATATATATATTTTGCATGTAAATTTTCTTAATGATTATTTTCAAATTTTAAAATGATGCAAAACAACGTTAACTAATTAGTTTAAATCAAAGGAGTTTTAACGAAAAACCTACGTTACTATTAACTTAACGAAAAACCACATTTTTACACTAAAAAGTCAATCCTGGTACAATTCAGTTTACCCTTTATTTTGTTCTTACCGTTAAAACTCAAAGTTTTCAAGTTATTTTCATTAGTTTTTTTTTTTTTTTTTTTTTTTGTTTAAATCAAACTCAACGGGGAGGAGCGTCTGAATTAACACCAAAACCAAGGATCCAACTAACAGCTAGCGCGCGCCAACTGTTTGATATATATTTTGAATTTGATGCTCCACAGTCCACAGGCATATAGTTCATGATATTGCATGACATTGTAAAACAAAGAAAACGTTCATATGTTATTGCATGACTCACGTTATTAATGCATACTAATTTCAGATCTCATGTAATGTTAGACACTGTCATACACCATGCACTTTTTGTGAACTGAAATATTTAGTTGAAGGGTTTTTTTCTCCGAAACGAGTTATTTTATCAGTGTTATATGGTATTACCTATCCATTCATGTTATAATGAGTGGAATGTTAAATAACACTAAGTGATGGTGAAACCGTCTCACTTTAAAATTAGACTAAAAAAAGGTGCCTTAATTTCAAACCAGATATGTAGAGCCTTCACTATAACACACACACACACACATATGTGGTATAATACCTATGTATATATCTGCAAAACACTGTCAGAGGTGTTTGTAGACCAGGTAATATATTTTCGCAATTCTATAGTTTAATTTCTGGTCAAAAAAATGGTATTTGATTTTAAACTCACTGTTAAATTAAAAGGTAACAAACCCATGCTAGAGCTACAGATGCACAGAGGCACAAAAAGAAATTAATAAATATATATATAATTTTCTCTGTACTTCGTATTATTCAGTCAATTTCATACACATTAGGAACCTAATACACCTTGTTTTGTTTGTTTACATTCTTACACATCTTATGTAAGGAAAAAAAAAAAAAAAAAAAAAACCCTTCATTGCTAAGAAAATATATCAAATGTTTAAAAGGGGTTAAAAATTAATTCTGCTAGTGCTTTTCGTTGATGGTTGCAGAGTCTTTGGAATTGGTACTACTTCAAGGTTTAGTCGGATTAGGACCTCTGGGAGGGACAGTGCCCCTAAGTATTTGCCTGATCAAAGGGAAGAAGGGACGATCCATCTGATGCAAAACATCATTCTTCATCTGATGCATAAACTTTTCTTCTCCATGCAACACTCTGCAGGCTTCGGAAGATTGCATGTTCATAAGAAAAACCACTAAAAACACTGCCACCAAAAACATTTTTAGAAACTTCATTTTGTTGGGCAGACAAAGATTACTTTGCTTCTTTATTCTGTGAAGAAGAAGAAGGAATGAATGAATGAATGAAGATAAAGGTGAAGGTTTGTTGGAAACTAAGATTTCGCTTCTTTTGTCTGTCTGAAAAATAGAAAGGATTGAAGGAAGGAATGAATTGATGGGGAATATGGGGGGGCCTCTTTTATATGCATCAATTATGACCAGCTTTCATTTGACTTTGATTTTTATAAATCTATTTGTTTCGTTGTTTTGACTTGGAATTGAATGGGTCGTCATACCCGCAAGGGCTTCGGTTTTAACTTTGAATTGAATGGGTCGTCATACCCGCAAGGGCTTTGGTTTTAACTTTGAATGGGTCGTCATACCCGCAAGGGCTTTGGTTTTAAGGCTTCACTATATTGTGGGCCTATAATAAATCAAGGCTAATTGATAAAACACAATCCTTCTTTTTACTCTTAAGTTGAGCTATAGCTTTGTTTTCTTAATTAATCTAGACGGTAAAACCTCTATATAGTCATCATGTTAGAACCAAACGAATTTTATAACTTTAGGGAGATTATTATTTAATAGAGGTGTAGTTAAAAAATATTATTAGTGGAGTACGTCAATTTCCAAGATGTAACATTGAAAAAAGAAAGACACTCAATCTTTAAAATCTAGTGCATGTTGTATGTAGTACTCTCTTTAAGTTTAATGCTTATCCGTAAACATGCTTGAGAAGCCAGAAACATTATGGCCTCAACAAGAAATCGTCCATTTGACGAGATATTACGTACTCGCAAGCTCAAAAGCGTGATATCAACTTTAAAAAAATAATACATTGTCTCAAACAATTATAGAGAAATATTTTAGTTCTTCTTAAACTTTTATTTGTAGCATTGCGTATTTTTGTACTTATTAACGATTATTACTACATGGGGGTGAGTTCTTAATACGTGACCTATAAAAATCATCTTATTATAATGCGGAGTTTATTCTTATACATATATAACTGGCTGCAAGTTGGGATCATAAGTTTTTATCATAATTAAGGAGGTTATTCCTATATAGAGGATTATGATAAAGAAGTTTTACTTTATATTTTGTAATTAAGTTGTCCTGGTTCAAATTTTTTATTAACATTACTAATGGTATAGAGGTATTTTGACCAACTCTTGTCGAGTGTTTTTACTATTTTCTTGAATCTCAATTTTGAACAGAAATTGGAGTTTTTGCATGCAAGTAAAAGCGTGTATAAGGCCTTTGAAGTTTGAACGTTGACTATTTTAATTGAAGTTTTAGTTGTCAGCTACGGTGTTGGTGGGTGCTAACCTTTTACAAGACATGAATACTTGGACACGTATATACATTACACACTCAAAAATTGAATCATATTGTGAGACTCAAGTCTAATTTGACGTGAAATGTTTCCAAGCTGTGTTTATTTAATTAATTAAGACATCTCTAAAACTAATTAAGACCTCTCTAATCAGTGGCGGATTTAAGATTTTAAACTCAAGGGGTCTCATTAATAAAGGTCAAAAAATTTATAGACAAAATTAACATTGAAAAGTTAAATATAATACATTTCATTCAAAAATCATAAACAAAACAACATTACAAGCTATAAAATCCTAATTCAAGCGTCCAGGTTTTATAGTCTGAAAATATTTTATGATAGCTTCATTACCAATACATGAAAAAACATCTTTCTCAATGTAAAAAACTAAGCAGTCACTCAACCATCTTTCTCAATGAACAAATAGATGGTGCTATTGGCTTTGGCTTGAAAAATCTCTCCATATTTTTTATTTCTAAACTATACATTTAACACAAAAACACAAAACATATACCAATTAACCAATAGACAAAAATTCCATCTAAATTCCAATGATCAAATGAGTATACAAACATAAAACATATCAACAATCATATCATAATAGACTAAAAATCTCCATCAATATCTAATATAATTTAATTGAGATCAAATCATAATATTAAACAATTTACTTGACTTTTGAACCAAATAGTGGTGGCCTGGATATTTGAAACAAGTGGAGGTATGATTTTGGAGTAATAAAATTATAATATGGGATTGGATGAGATTTAGAATTTTAGGGTTTTGAAATCTGGGGAGTTGGGAATTGGAATTTGGGTGAATATGTTAAAGTTGGGCATTGGGGGAAGCAGATGAGCAGGGACTGGTGGGACTGTGGGGGCAGGTGTGGGTTGGGATTTAAAACAACATGGACAAACGACATACCTTGTTTTAGGCCAATTGTTAAAAAGGGTCATATATTCTTTCTTCTCCGCGTGCGGTTGTCTTCTCTAAAAAGAAGACGCCACTGCAACTTGCAACCTGCATAGCACAGATCTCGTGTTCGAGTACGAGGGGTTTCCAAAAAATTTCTAGCAGCGATTTAGGGTTGTCGAGGGGTCCTAGGACCTCCCAGGTCCCTCTGTAGATCCGCTACTATCTCTAATTCACTAGCCAGAGCTTAGTACTATCTTTTCTCTTAGTTTTATTATAGGACAAAATTGAATAAGAATAAGTCATGATGTCCAGAACGGCTGTCTCTATTATAAAAAATTATCATTTGTGAAATTTGAACTCATAATACCACATACTTATTCTTCAATTATAGCACGAAAAAAAATAAAAGATATCAGTCCTCGAAATGAGGGATTAGGGTTTTGGAAAGTCAAAGCGCCGTTTCGTCTTCTAGGGTTTGGGCTTGTACGGAAGACGATTGCACGGGGTAGAAAGCAAGTGTGAGTAGGGTTTTGGGTTTGGCTTCCGCGTGCGTTGGCTGGCTCTAGGACTGCTAAGGTTTGACGGTGTCTGAACCAGACTTGGTTGGTGACATGGAGGAACTAGGGATTAAGTTGGGGTCCAGTCTAAAGCTGTCAGAGAGGGAGCGGAGGGGGATTGGGTTGAAGGATTTTGAAGAGGCTCTGATTGGTTTTCATTTTTGTGTTGTCGCTGAGGTTCTCACAAAAAATGAGGTGCATAGGGATGCGTTTATTGATAGATTTACCTCCCTATGGAGAGATAAGGATCTGGACACAGTCTGATTTAAACATGTTTCACACCTAAACTAGTGACCAAACCAATTATTATATGACGGATCATTTTTGTTCCATTTTAAATAAAATCTGGGTGAAATTAAATCAAACCAAACCAAAGATTTGTGTCTAAGTCCAATCCTTTTTTTCTTTTGCAATTTTTTTGTTAGCACATGTGAAGAAAATAAGAATACAATAAGAAAGGGATTTTCGGTTGTGATCTGTATAGGATCAAAATCATGGTTGTACCGTTTGGTTCGATTTTGAGACCGTTTGAATTGTTGATGATCAATACCGAACCAAATTGCTCCTTACAATTTGAACCGATCAGTTTGATGCTCACTCCTACATATACATACGCAAAATATAAATAAACCGGAAACAGAAATAAAAAAGAAGGAATTTCGTCTTTATTACTTTGTATTATGTATTTTCTGTCAAATATAATCATGTTCATCGTGAAAGCTAATGAACCTTTTTTTTTTACAGCTTACACAACTTATCCAAGGAAACAATGCAGCATCCTGTACCAAGATTAAATATAAATTAAACGTTGTGGAATAAAAATCTAATTAACTTTTGCAGGTTTTGTTGGATTCGAGCCGCCGGGTGGGGCAGGAGCCTTCAGCAGTACTTGCCTGATAATCAGATCCTCAATAGGGAAGTCCTGATTATGTAAAACATCCTTCTTCACCGTCATCAACTTGTCTTTCCCATGATACAACACTCTGGAGGCCTCATTCGACTGCGTGTTCACAAGAAAAACCACTAACATTGCCACCAAAAGTATATTTAAAATCTTCATGTTGTTCCTTGTTTGGCAAACAACGACTTTATTAATTTGCTCTCTTTTTTCTTCTCTTTTCTTCTCAAGCTGTATGCAATGCAAATAAAAGATGGAAATCGGAAGGATTGAGTTGCAATGAATAATAAGTGGGGGATATTTTATAGGGCTTGCTAGCTCTGCTATTATATATATGAAATATTGTATGGACCAACAGAACTGATATTATGAAATTTTCAATAATATTTATCGAGCTATATTTCTATGTTTTGACTATTGACGGTCGTTTCAAAATGTTTGAAATTGAATCGGTCATAACAGTATCTGGGTTTCACGTGTACCATGAGACATTCGTTGCTTTTTGCACATACAAAACTCACGTTGGAAATTGCCATTTCATTTCGTTATTATGATTTCTCAAAATTTCTAAAATCTCTCAGATGGAATGAGACTTACACTAGTACATATAAACTTTTTTCTTTGTTTGTAATACATAATTAAATTGGACTTGTCATGGATCTCCAATATTATTATGGATCATAGTAAACCGAGTGAGAAATTTGGGAATTGATCAAATTCATTTGCTTCCTTGGCAAACAGATGAGAACTGAGAACTAAAGCATATGGTGGGGAAGAGTTTACAAGGACCTTTGAAAGTTTGTAGTATTGGGTGTGCTAACCTTTTTACACGGCATGAATATCAAAAAGTTGAATTTTATCGTTGATCGCTGAAGTCCCATTTTGACCTTAAATTAATATGTCATGCATGATATGAAGAATGACTAGATTAGTTTCTATTATGATTTGGTGTAATAAACACTGTCAGGAGGGAATGCACATACCATACTTTTTTTCAAATAACATATTTTCATTATATAAATTTTATAATCTTAACGTTAAAATTGTCGCGGTAGATAAGCTGATGTCTTGTACTTTTTATTTAATTGATAACACGATTTGACTGTGGTAGAACTTCAAACTTTTCATCACGTCTAGATTACTAACAGGCATAGTGTCCGTGGTAGATTGCAATCAACCACGGGCATTCACCGTGATAGATGTGGGTTTTTCTTCTTGTATATATGTGTAATACTAAAGAGAGCAAATTACTAAACCAAATGGTGTGAATGTGGATGTGGATGATTAGATTATTACTTAAGCATTAATTAACATGCTTATTTCATGTCGGTGAACTAGAAGAAAAAAGGCTCATCTACCACAGTTGATGCCCATGGTAGATTGCAATACACCACGAACAATGTGCCCGTTATTAATCTGGATGTGATAAAAAGTCACAGTTTCGACTATGGGCTATGCCCGTTGTCTAATGTGATGCAACCACAAATGACTGTGGTAGATTGAAATCTAACACCACATGCACTATAGACGTTGTGGATTCCAAATTGACCAAAAACAATGCCCGTTATAAAACAATTCCCAAAAATTAAAAAAAAAATTATTCAATAAATGTTATATATATAAATATTTATATACAAATTGCATATTTACTACAATATAATGATTACATAAAAAATCACAGATTAAAATTTCAAATATTACAAGCTGTACACTAAAACTAATAACAAACCAATGAGTTATACTAAGAAATACCAAACCATCCAATAAGTATCAAATAGGCCATAACAAGGACATTGTTGCTTGAACACTTCAGATTTCTTTGAATACCTCTAAACGAAAGGACCTTGAGAGTGAAATACTGCCCCTAATGCTTGACCCTTAACAATAATTGTTGCCTCTCTCTCTATCTGCATGGACATAAGCATATGGATCAAAAGAAAAAAAATCTTGTACTGCTATAGGCGGAAATAAACATATGATCTTAATCAAGAAAGGTGAAAAGATATACATAACTTGAAGCCAAATTTTTTTTTTTTGGTCAAAAAAAAAGCCAAAAGTTAACTAGTAAAGACTTGTATGGATATACGAATCTCCAATAATCCACACAAAAGGCCAAAAATTAACCAGTAAAGAATCGAACAAATATATAGACCTAACTCTAACAAAAGCATGTAGTGCAAAATTAGAATTGCATATATAGCGAATGGAGTCAATACAGAGCTTAACTTACAATCATCAATTATCAAGTTTCTAGATATTCCTCTCAACCACCCTACCTCTAAAACTAGCATTTCATGTACAGTTTTTGCCTCTAAACCTTTCTACTTACGCATCCCTTTGACACTACATATATTTTTGCAAACATATACTATACAAGATTAACCAAATCAATACCATAAACAGAGGCTTTTTTGTTTTTAATAAACCATAAACAGTAGTAACCAAACCAATGCTATAAACTAAATCATTAATTAGCCTAAAAATTAATATCAAATTCTTACCCTGTCTGCAAGTTCTTTGTGCAAATAGAAACTGGAAACTACAAAGTAAAGAAACCACGGCTTAAGAATGAAGCATCACCCAAAATTTATATTAAAAAAACTTAAACACATAAAAAGTTAAAAACTACTCGTGGAGAAGAGTGATAATATGTCTCAAATCTAGAGTCTTGAAATATTAATTTCATTAGATTACTAATTCACGATTAACTGAAGATAAGGATTGATTTTTATTTCCATATTCAACACCAGAATTTGATAACTTTTTCCCCAAAGGCTGCCCACTAATTAAAGTTTTCAAGTAAACAATTGGTGATAAATTCAAACTCCACAAACTAAAATTATAAGCATGAATAAGCATTGAGTTTGGTATGATTAAAGACCAAGAAGGAGAAATTAGAATCACAATTTGGGATGGAATTCAAGAAACACAATTCCAAAAAGAGTATAATCAGAATCACACTAAAGGAATTGGGAGTTAAAATTGTCTAAATAATATAACTGAAAATATGACTTTAATTAGCCCTTGAAACTCAAGTTTCTTTACATAAAATTCAATATAGTCTTTTTATCTGAATAAAATCCAATTACTAGGCTCCACATAAGCAAATTCATTAATTTTGTTTGCCTTTACACATTTTGCATTTTTCAGATGCCTAAAATACCGCTAATTACAATTTTAATGTAGACATTTAATTCCATGCAGATTTGAAGGGATATATTAATGGAAATAAATGCATTAATTAAAAATCATTGCATATTAATATATGTGAGGGCAAAAAGGAACTAATAATAATTTAAATTTAATCTTGTCATTTTCTTGCCAAATGAAAATCTGAAAGAGCACTAGAAAGTTAAATATAGGTAAATTATTTGGACATGTGTATTATAATAAATTTACCCTTTGTATGTAATGATACATGCAAAATAATTTACCTATAAAATAAAAAATGTTATTTGATTCAAAATAAATTTATCTATATTTTATATAATAATATAGGTAAATTATTGCACACATATAAATTAGTAGTAAAATGTGCCCTATATATATATAAAATAATGCATGAAAATAATTCACCTACAAATAAAGGAAATTTGATTAAAAAATAATATATCTACTAACTTTTGTTTATGAATTTCCATTTCTTTTTTTATTACAAACATAATGTACCTACAATATAATTTACCTATTGTTTAATCTTATAAGAAAATAATGTATCTACTTTTTTTGTTTTTTTTTTGTCGAATATTACTGTTTTATTTTAATGGAGATAATTTGTCTTGGTTTAATTTTTACGAAATAATTTAGGCACTGTTTAACTTTACCAAAATAATGGAACTACTACTTTAATTTACCTACAAAATAAATGCTATTTGATTAAAAAAATAATTTACTTATATTTTACATATAAATATAGATAAATTATTTTTAACACGCATATATAATAACAAATCAAAAATGCCTAATGTATGTAATAATCTAGGTAAAATAATTTACCTACACCATAAAAGAATATTAATTGGTTCTTTGTTGTTTTTATCAAATATTATTATTTAATGCAAAATAACTTATTGTACAAAGGATTTTTTTTTTTTTTGTGCGAAAAATGTGCCCATAATTGTTAATGAACATGGCTCAATTTATACACACACACACAAATACACACACACACACACACACACACACACACACACACACACATATGTTCCTAATATTTATCATACAAGAAAGGTAAAATTTTCATATGGGGTTAATTGCTAATCATAATTAGGGTGAGTAATAATATTTATTGACATAATTAGGGTTTTGTGGCATAAGTTGTAAATATGTGATAATAATTGGTTACATATTTATCTACATGGTACTCTATTTGAAATTTGGGTTTTATTTAGATGTTTAATATTAGGTGGGTTTTTGTTTGGAAAATAAGAGTTTCAAGGGGCTTTTCTAAAGAACCCATAATCTAATTACATTCAGATAACCAAAAAAAAAAGAAAAAGAAAAAAAAGCACTTTGATTGAATTGCAGAAACAAGCATGCAATTAAAAAACTAGCGCAGCCCTCAGTCTCTCAGTTTTCAAAGTCCTTAACCCTTTCAATGCTCACCTTTCGAAACCCCAAAACACACATTGTCATAGAGAAAGCCATAAATCCAACTCCATATCTCTGGTTTTGAAACCCTAGCCCAATCCCCGATCCCTAATCTTTTGATTTTAAAACTTGAAATCAAAATCAAAGAAGCAATACCTTCAGGAAAATTAGGACATATGTAAATCAAAATCGAATTTAAATTCAAGTTCGAAATCGAACTCAACTGGAATCAGATCGAAGCAAAATCTAATAAACAATAGTGATTTGAGAAATCGAAATTAGAGAAGTATACAAAGCACACACCTAAAGAAGTTAGAACATAAGAATCACAATTTCATCAATGGTGGAGATTCGCCGCCCAAAATTTAATCGATCTCAGAGATCAACTCCTATTTCTACTAACAACGGCGATTGTGCCAAAGCCGCCATCGCCTCTAAAATCCACCGAGATATACACTGGCGAGATGTCGTGCTCTCTAGTTAGAGACGAAGATGAAGATCTTGTAGATTGGGAATACCTGACATGCCCAAAGAAATACAAAAAAAATTAGGGTTTGAATAGTGTATGCAAACAATGTACTTGTGGTTGGCGGCGTCTGATATGAAAACAGTAAATAGGTTTTACTGAGATCTGAAATTTGAGGGTGTATTATTATACTGGTTGATTAAAAAAATTAAAAATTATAATTATAATGACAATACTTACAGTTTGTGGTAGATTTAAAATGGCGTTATTGTCAAATTTTTTGTAACCATGGACATGACTTGTGATAATATATAGCCAAACCACAATTGGCTTTAAACGCATGTTGTTGCTTTAACACCTTCAGCCATGGGTCACTCTACACCTGTTGTTAAACTAATTTATTTACCACGAACTTCAAACGTCCGTCATTAAATTGGACTTTTTATAACAGACTTCTTATGTCCGTGGTCAATCAGCCATGGTAGAAGTGGTCATGTGGCGTATAAATTTGGTTTAAAAATTTGGTACCTAGCATTATTCTATAAATATAGTTAACTGCTATTAACCATCCCAACTAATCACCTCACATGATGGTGACACATGGCATACACAGCGTGATCACATTTGTCACTTAATATTATAACCCAAAAAAAGACGTGTGTCTCTTAACACATTCCATATATTATCCTTACTTAATTACCTATATTTTGCATGTAAATTTTCTTAGGAAAGTGTTATTGGCACTCCAAAAATCTCATTCTACACTCCTCACAAGTGTATTTTTCTTTCCTAATATATAAAGTTTAGAGTGTATGATGAAATTATTGGAGTGTCAATAACAATTCCTTTTTTTTAATGATTATTTTCAAATTTTAAAATGATGCAAAACAACGTTAATTAGTTTAAATCAAACTCAATGGGGGAGGAGCGTATGAATTAACACCAAAACCAAGGATCCAACTAACAACTAGCGCGCGCCAACTGTTTGATATATATTTTTTTAATTTGATACTGGGTTAATTACATAAACACTCTTTGAGGTTTTTTGTGTTTTCACAAAACCCCTTCAGGTTCTCATTATATCACAAACACCCCTTGACGTTTTAAAATCATTATATCAACCTCCCTCCATGACAAAAAAAATCCTAACAGTCATGACATAAATTTTGAAAATACAAAAATACCCTTACGAAGTTAAACTAGTGTTTGGCTACAAGTTTTAGTCAGACCTTTCATTATTTAAAATAAATGAATAAATAAATGAAAAACCCTAATAGTTCTACCGTATAAAAACCTTTTTTCACAGCAGCGTGAACACAAATATCTCTCGTTGGTTGGTTCCTCCAACCCTTGTTGCTCTGATTGCTTGGCCTAAAACTAATTAAGCTTCATTAATCAAGGTTGCTGAAATAAAGCAAAGAGCTACCTTTGGCGTGCAATTGAAGGTTGGTTTCATTAGGACATGCTTTTATTCGTTATTTTTCCATAGTCTTGTTATAGTGTGGTTTCATTATTCTATTCTTCCCTCACCCAATGAAATCAGAAATGTCCTTTTATAATTTTCATGTCATTGTATCAGAGTTTTGTGTGGTGTAATTTTTAATGTCTTGCAGTTCATGCTTTCGTGATGATGTAACTTTGTATCTGATGTTGTGTTTATTCTACTTTGATATTGAGCTTTACTTTCAAATTAACCCTACTCGAAAAAGCATTAACGTTGACAACGATAAGTATTCCCTTATTGATTTGTATGATCATGTTTTCTCATTGTGCATTAATAAAGAGGATAATGGGCAGTATATGGAATTTTTTGTTGACTTTAGGCACCCAAGTACTGGTGTGCTACAAGCTATAAAATCAAACGATGATATTAAAAGCATGTTTCAGTTATTTGAATTGCACATGAAGTTTGTGGTTGATTTGTATTTTGACATAGTTAATGAGGATGAGAATGAGGGTGAAGATAGTGATAGCAGTGGTGACGAAGGTCGAGTACCTAGAGATGTTGGTGAAGGAGAAAACGAGTTGTTCCCATTCACGGATGATGAGGACGACGATTTGGAACCTAATATAAATGGTGAAGATGTGGTTAATGGTAACCAATATGAGGATTACACATCCAAGGCTACTAATGATTATAGTATTGATGATTATGGACAAGATTTGGACAATGATGATGGGCTTTCTGATTATAATTCGGACTCCGATAACGACAAGGTAGTTAGTTTTGAGGATGAGGAAGAGGTTGACTATATGAGGGGTTTGAGTAAGAGGCTATACAAAGATTGCCCGTCAGGAAAGGTGGAGTTGAGGGATGGTCAAGTGTTTAATGATATAAAGCATTTCCGGATTACACTTCATCAAGACTATGTTATACAAGAGGGATTCGAAATTCATCAAAAGAAGAATGAAAGAACTCGAGTTACTGCTGTTTGTAAGGTATGATTCATTTTCATACTATTTATTGTATACATGTTTAATATTATTGCTTTTCTCATGTTTTATTTTTTATTTTTTTTATTTTTAACTCAGGCTGTTGGTTGTCCATGGCGTATTCATTCCTCTCCTACACCCACAATGTCCTTAATAACTTATATGATTAAGTCATACAACAATGAGCATATTTGTACTAGGGTTAAGAAGAATTCTAATGCAACTTCGACCGGGATAGCTAGAAAATTGGGTAATAGGTTAATCTCAGACCCGAACATGATGCTATGAAGAGTGAACTAAAAGACAATTATGGGGTTAAAGCTCGCTACATACAATTATGGAGAGGAAGACAGAAGGCTAAAGAGGCCATGGAAGGGAAGCATGCTGCATGTTATGGTAAGTTAAGAAGATATGGGAATGAGGTTCTCAAATCAAATCCAGGGAGCATTGTGAAGATTCAGGTTGATAGAAACTTGGGGTATCCTATCTTCAAGCGTTTCTTCATTTGTTTTATATCAATGAGATATGGTTTTGTAAATGGATTGATGCCTTTTATTGGAGTTGATGGATGCTTCTTGAAAGGGCCTTTTGGAGGCCAACTATTAATAGCAGTTAGTCTAGACAGTAGTTCTGGGGTGTTTCCAATAGCTATGGCAATAGTTGAATTAGAGTGCACAGAAAGTTGGACATTCTTCATGACTCACTTGGAAACAATGATTGGTAGTCACAACTCAGACAACATTCCATGGACCTTCATGTCAGGTAGACAAAAGGTAGCATTATTCTTATTTTGTGTTTTTAACGTACTTTGACTAAATGAATTTTGCTAACAATGTTGTGTATTTCAAGGGTGTTATTGACGCGGTAGCAAACATATTTCCACACTCTTCACGTAGACATTGTTGTAGACACTTCTATAGCAATATGAGAAAAAGGAACCCTGGGTTACTTCTTCAAAGTAACTTTTGGAAAGCGGCTAGAGCATGTGGTCTTGCGAGTTTTACAGAGGCAATGGAAGAAATAAAGAAACTTGATGAAGACGTATGGAATAGGCTAAATAAAATTCACCATTCGTAATGGAGCAAGCATGCCTTTGATCGTCGTGTAAAGAATGATCATATTACTAACAATATGTCAGAATCATTTAATTCAATGGTGAACAAGTGGAGAGGAAAACCAATAATAATGCTCATTGATACAATTGGGGAAAAAATGATGAGGCGATATCCAACGAGATGTGCAAAAGGGATGGAATGGCCTACTAGGCTAACTGAAGGTGCAAGAAAGAAGTTAAATACGAATGTGCAAGAATGTAGGAACATTACAGTAACTCATGTAGGTAATAATTATCAAATTGTTTTTACTTATTCCATAGTACTTTTTTTTTTCTTTCTGAAACACTTAGTATGACTTTTTTTTTCATTGGACCAGGTGAAGACGAGTTTGAAGTGCATGACATTTCCCAAAAGCACATTGTGCGATTGCCTACAAGCCACTGCAGTTGTATGGAATGGCAAATTAGTGGGATTCCATGTAAGCATGTGTGTGCATGCATTATATGGAAGCGAGCCAACCCATAAGACTACTGTCATGAATTCTTCACCAAAGAGAAGTATATGGCATCATACTCATATCATATTCACCCTATTCCAGAGAAGAGATATTGGGAAAACGATCCTTATGATGGCATTCATCCCCCACCCTTAAGGAAACCCCGTGGGAGGCCCACAAAAAATAGGAGAAAAGAGGCGGATGAACGTAAGAACCGGGGAAAGAGAAATAGATCTTATGCATTATAATGCAAAATTTGTGGTACATTGGGTCATAATAGAAGAAGGTGTCCAAATGAAAATCTTGAAACGATTCAAGGAAGAGGTGTGAATGTTGCAAGGGGAATGGGAAGAGCGAGTAGAGGAGTCGATGCACCAAGGAGAACTGGTAACACTAGGAGAGAAGGTCAGAATCTATTTTCTCATATTTACTGGCTACTACAATGTGATATTTTGTTTTTGTTTTTAGTTTTTACATATGAATTCGTTCTTCACAATTTCAATTAATTTTGGTATTTATGTTGATAGTGCCAATTGAGGGAATTCAAATTGGTGGCACTTATGCAGCAAGCCAAGAAATTGGAAGTCAAGCTCCTGAACAAAGTCAAAAGATTAATTAGAAGCCAAGCCAATGCAACAAACCAAGTTGTTGGCAATCAACCATTTTGAAGAAGTTGCTACAATTGGATTATGACTTTTATTTTATATTTTGGGTATAATATGATAATATTATGTTTGGTTGTGCATTGTTTTTAAATTTATCCTGTTAAGTTTTATTTTGAATTGTTGCAACCTTTTGAAAATATTAGATTGTTGAATGTTGAATTGTTCTTAAATCTATCGTGTTAAGTCTTATTTTGATGGTATATTGCTTTAATGCTTGAAGCGCACATTCATAGGGTAGGCTACACTTAATGAATTGGTTGTTAGTATAGGGGAATAATATTTTGAACAAGAAAAAGATGATCAAGAAACATAGAGGGGAATTTTTTGTATCATGAAACACAAAGCCACTAGGCTAGTCTAATTGGAATAATATGATAAATATTATGTTTAAGGTGTTTGGCTGCAAGTTTATCATATTCCTAACTGGAATATCATATTTCTAATTGGATTATAAACAAGGTTAATTTTGTCATTTAATTTTTTTTTTTTTTTTTTTTTGTTGATGTCAGCATAAAACTAACAGAATTCTAACTGAAGGGGTTTTGTGAAATGATTTTAAAATGTCAGGGGGTGTTTGTGATATGTTGAGAACCTGAAAAGGTTTTGTGAAAACACAAAAAACCTCAAAGAGTGTTTGTGTAATTAACCCATTTGATGCTCCACAGCCCACAGGGATACAGTTCATGATATTGCATGACATTGTAAAAGAAGAAAACGTTCATATGTTATTGCATGACTCACGTTATTAATGCATACTAATTTCTGATACCATGCACTTTTTGTGAACTGAAATATTTAGTTGAAAGGATTGGTGTTGGCTTCCAATTGTGAGTGGCACTGTTTAGTTGAAAGGGTTTTTTTTCCTCCGGCATGAGTTATTTTATTAGTATGACGGTTACACCGTCATATAATGTTATCTATCTATTCATGTTATAATGCGTGGAATACTAAATAACACCAAGTGATGGCGGAGCCGTCTCTCTGTAAAATTAGACTAAAAAAGGTGCCTTAATTTCAAACCAGATGTGTAGAGCCTTCACTATAACACACACACATATACGGTATAATACCTATGTATATCTCTGCAACACACTGTCAGAGGTGTTTGTAGACCAGGTAATATATTTTCGCAATTCTACAGTTTAATTTCTTGTCAACAAAATGGTATCTGATTTTAAACTCACTGTTAAATTAAAAGGTAATAAACCCATGCTAGAGCTAACACAGGCACAAAAAGAAATTATTAAATAAATATAATTTCCTCTGTACTTCGTACTATTCAGTCAATTTCATACACATTAGGAAGCTAATACATCTTTTATTTATGAGAGTTTTAACGAAAAATCACATTTTTACACTAAAAAGTCAATCCTAGTACTATTCATTTTACCCATTATTTTGTCCTTATCGTTAAAACTCAAAGTTTTCAAGCCCTTTTCATTAGTTTTCCTTTTATTTATTTATTTATTTATTTATTTTACATTCTTACACATCTTATGTAAGGTAAAAAAAAAAACCCCTAGACTGCAGGCATTTTCCTGTACTTATTCACTGCTAAGAAAATATATCAAATGTTTAATGGGGGTTCAAAATTAATTTTGCTAGTGCTTTTCGTTGATGGTTGCACTTCGATGTAGAGTCTTTGGAATTGGTACTACTTCAAGGTTTGGTCGGATTAGGACCTCCAGGAGGGACAGTGCCCCTAATTATTTGCCTGATCAAAGGGAAGAAGGGACGATCCATCTGATGCAAAACATCATTCTTCATCTGATGCATAAACTTTTCTTCTCCATGCAACACTCTAAAGGCTTATGACGATTGCATGTTCATAAGAAAAACCACTAAAAACACTGCCACCAAAAACATTTTTAGAAACTTCATTTTGTTGGGCAGACAAAGATTATTTTGCTTCTTTATTCTTTGGAAGAAGGAATGAATGAATGAATGAAGATACAGATAATTAAAGGTTTGTTGGAAACTAAGATTTTGCTTCTTTTGTCTGTCTGAAAAATAGAAAGTATTGAAGGAATGAATGAATAGATGGGGAATGTGGGGGGCCTCTTTTATAGGCATCAATTAAGACCAACTTTCACTAAAAAATATTATTAGTGGAGTACGTCAATTTCCAAGATGTAACATTGAAAAAAGAAAGACACTCAAATCTTTAAAATCTAGTGCATGTTGTATGTAGTACTCTCTTTAGCGCAGCGTTAAGAGCGTGTTGATAACGTTTTGTAGGCATAATTTACTGAATAATTATGGAGGCCAAAGAGAGAGGGAAGGTGCAGCATAGAGAGAGAAGAATTGTGAGGTGTGTTGTATTTCACCCCATTGTGCCTTTATTTATAGTAGTAGGGAAGGTTAATTCCTTACCCTTTTAGGATTACAACTCTTAATAGGTAAACAACTCCTAATAGGAATATGAGAGATATTCCTAGATTTACTAGGATTTACACAATCACATTCCTAATCCAATAGGATTGCAACACTCCCCCTTGAGTGTATAAATACTCAAGTGAATGGTGCATCAGGTCTTCAGCAATGAAGTAAGTACAGTTAATGAAGTCGTTGACACAGTGAGCGAATGCGAGTCTCAAATCAACGGAAGAATGCATAAAAAGGTAAAACTTACAAAACCTCGCTATGGTAAAACCCAAGGTGAGAGAAAAACTCATAGACTAAGGAGAAAAGTAAGAAGTTGCATTAAGTCAAAACTATACGTCTTATGGACGCAAGTAAAAGATCTCACAAATGTATGATCAGCCCAGGATGGGTGCCTCGCTAAAACCTAGTTAGGTAGCAAAAACCCAGTGGGAAAAATGCTTCTAATCGTAGGGAAAAAGAGTACATTAAGATCGTACTTTGAATATGCTCAACAAGAACTCCTAACCATATCTCATTTATGGCGTAGTGAAGTGAGGTAAGTCTTGGAACGATTCAAAGATTTCGCAACTAAGGTCATATCATGGACCTCCAAGATATTGCGATATCCCTAACAGTAAAGACATAACCATTCGGGGATTTTGCCTTGTGCGGGTTTGATAAGTAACCAATGTCAGCATAACAAACAAGGCAAACATTATTCCAAGGATCAGAGGGATCAGATCCGCTCAAGATGCGTTGGGATTTGATTTGCCCAAATTCGTAGTACCTTCAGGGTACATCTTTAATACCAATTCAATGGTTGCATGTAGGCGCGGTGTTGCATCTTTACCAATAGATCAACAGTGAAGGAGATGTCATGTCTAATACAATGAGCTAAGTACAATGAAGTGCAAGGTTGAACTTTAGATATGAAATTTTGGATTCCATAACCTCTTTAAGGGTCTTATTTGCGTATAACATATGGACGATCATGGGTATACTCAAAGGTGATACCTTCAGGGTGTAGTTCAAATAAGACTTTATAGTTTAACACGCAAGGGCATTCATTTATATCCCTGACTGATCAAATAATCACTTAGATGGGTATACCACATCCATCGAATTGTAAGTGAACGCCTCAAACAAGTTAAAAGGGTGTTCTGTGGTTTTAGAACTATTTGAACTAGTCCATGTAATTCTTCGCGAACTTACATGTCAATTTCCGTATCTATATCCCCATGGAGAAAACACTAACCACATTTCATAATGCTGTTATCAATCATAAGACGTTTTGAGAGAAACCTTGCGTCATAAGGCGTGCATCATATCACACTATTTCATTCATCTCATAACGCTTCCTTTCCCACTTGTAACACAACAGGGTTACCTTGGGTAGTGTAGGAATGACAGGTCCAAAACACACTTTGGTTAGAAATTTAACCTGGATTGTAATTTTGATTGTCCAATCAATTCTACGTTGTCACTTAACCAACGGAACACGGTTGGATATCGTCACTTTTCATTTATGTCAGTAGCTACCATATAAGTGAAAACATCATCGATGGTAATCTCATTTCAATTCCATTTAGCTCATCCAAAATAGTATATTGGACCAAGAACTTCAAGTCTCGGGAGTAATCCAGATTAATCTCATGAGATGGAAATGATTAATTTGAGACAATGATCAAGTATAGATTCATTATTGTGTCGTGTCTTTCTTTTCTAGGGAAGTGAATCCTACGAACGTGCTCTAAGCCAAGACAAATTGATTGGCTATCCGTCGGTGTACTAAACCGTCCAGCAGAGGCGTCTAAACCGACCAATAGGGACGACACACCCTCCAGGGATGTTGACTTGACGTTCGTTAAGTACGTCTATCCTTGCAAGCATGTTTGCAGTTGGTATATGATCTCGTCACTTCAGCTAGATCAAAGGAATGCGTTTGGGGCAACATTCTGAAAGCTAGAACTCATTGTACTTGCTTATTATACTTATGCAATACGGGGATCGAGATGAGATATAGTGGGCAACATCCACGCAAATTCGTGCCGTTCTCTAGGAACGTTAACGTTATTATCTTCACCTAATAGCAGGAAGACTGTCTCATTAAAGTGACAACCTGCAAATGAGTAATAAAGATATCACGTGCAAGGCTCTAAGAGAGTTAGTATGAAGGAGAATCATGATTGATAAAGATCCACATCTTTCTTTGAGGACCCATATTGGTACATTGCGGCAGCGCAGCTTGGCACAAGGAATGCACACCCAAATGCGTAAATACGAAAATCGTCAGGTTCATACCCAGTAACCAACTATAACGTCAAATAAGTTGGGTGGCAATGGGCCTCAAGACGGACCAACATAACTGTATACAACATTGCATGCCCTAAGCAGAAACCAAAAACTTGGTATGTTTACCAAAATTTGGGTTATCATTTAAATTGCACTTTATGATCACTAGGTGAGGCTATTTGGTGCGAACATGGGAATTCGATGTTCAATTATAAACCCAAAATACATACAATACTTTATCGAAAATCGTCAATATAATTTCTCCGACATTATCTAGTTTCCTAGACCTTAAGGGATAAGTAGGGTGGTGAGCCTTTAATTGGCTAGGAGGCTTAGCAGCAATGTGTGTGGACAAATATGTGACCAGTGTGTCGATTCATCAACCAAAACCGTAAGTATTTATATGGTCCACATTTTGGTTATATTAGTCCACATATGTTCCCTTGAATCCATTATGAAAAGAGAGTCATATCTTTTGGGGAATGATATAGAAATCAATTTTCCTAATGAGCAGGCTTGGTAAAGTGTGGTTGTAGGCATAATATCCTTACTTCGGGTAAAGAGATGTGTCGTGGCATCATTGTTCGACCTAAGTGTCCCAAAAGGTCGTGCCAAAGCAAGTAAACTACTCAATCACAAGGCTCCAGGCCGGCCACATGTGGTGTATTCCCAGTTGGGAGACAAATAATTGGCCCCAAATCAAAGTTTCAGACTCATTTTTAGAGGTGGTGCAAAGATATTTCACTTTATTTTCTTCAGTGGGTTCATTGATGATCATTGTCATCTCGAATATCCTTAAAAACTCAACGACAGGAAGAATTTAAGGTCCCTTAAATGGTAATTCAATACCATTCATACAACGAGGAGTGTGCCAATGCTCTTAATCAGGTTGGATAAACCTGAAGTTGTTGTTAGAGATGTGATTTAGGTGTAAAGTTAGTGTGCGTAGTATCGCATTCATCCAGACAACTAACTTTCCCACATTCCTACCTAATAACGTGTTTAATTGAATTGGATCACATCTATTAAGAAACATGATTCAATTAATTCATATTTGAGGACAATATCAATAAGATTATCCATAAGTAAAACATACGCCAAATGTGAATCTAGGAACATAGAAAAATGTTCACAAAGTAAATGGTTTACTAAGAGGATTCGGCCAACAAGGCCATCCATGTCAAAATTCTGCTATTCCAACGGTGTTTGGTGAAGCAAAATTAGTCTCACATATTGATTATGAGAATGGTACTCCTCGACGACATTGGTAGGGGCACAAATAGGTGTATAACCAATGATCTATTCGATCGAGACGGAAATAGATTCTGTAGGGTTGAGGTTTGAGAATACTATCCATTATTCTTGAAGTTTTAGGTCTTAGATGCCAATGATCACGCTTCGGGCGTGATGCCACACCTTGGCAGGCCTTGATTTTACCATATGTTGTAAAAAACAAACTCGAAATTGGATTGTGAGAGAGACAAACCTGAATTGGGTTCGGTAGGCTCTAGTCGAAACTGGAGGGGTCTGTTCGGTAGGTCTCTACTGAAGCAGAGTAGTATCATTCAGTGCACCTTTGCCGAAGCAGAGCATGCCCTTCGGTGCATCCCTGCCGAAGCAAGGCATCATCATTTAGTAGGCTCTGATCGAACTAGGTTGAGCCATTTGGTAGACTCCAGCCGAACTGGGTCTATACCTTTCCCTCACATTTATGGTAGTATTTAGATCTGAGAATTTGGTAAACTTCCGCTTTCTACATTGCTGCTTCAGGGGCGAGTTAGAAAACATGGAAAGACAAGAAAAATATTCTCTAGTCAAAATTTGATCGGATTTATAAATTTCAAAATCATACTCATTCATGGACGTAATCATGGTGTGCTTCAGGCAATGTCTTTCATGATTAAACAGTCCATAGGAGCGAGCCAAAGAGCCATGAAATCCTCATTCAGAAGGTATTTCCATTTGTAATGCTTCGGGCATAAGTCTTCGAATGAAGATCATGACGGAGACTTATTCAGCTATTCCATGTCATTGTTGACTTCAATGGTTTCTCAACTTCTTGATAGTAAAGTGGAGATTCATGTCTTGTACCCCACATAAAGTGGTTTATATTAGAAACATCCAAATCAGGATAATCGAACTTGTTACGGTTCGACAATCCACTGAATTGGAGGGAACAAGATTGTGATTGGTGCTATGAGAATGAATCATCAATAAGCATCAAAGTTAGAACATTCGAGTTCTAAGACATGGTTTTTCATGAAAAACGTCGGGTTTTCATGGGTGTATTGTTTTATGAAAACTTTGGGTTTCAAAGGCATTAAATTTGAAACTATATGTTCAATTTAGTTTATGAACGTTTAGTTCATAAAAGAGAGGTTCCTACAAGGACATAGAATGCAATATGCTGATTTAAGTGTAGTGGATTTGAATTTCTTCGAGAACTCAAGTGTGAGAGCTTCGTTACTACAAAAGTATGTTAGCGGTTCAAAGTATGAAAATAAATTATTGAATCATTAATGTCCAAAAGTGATCTTCACGTTAATAATTTTGGATTCATTATTAGATTAATGGACTGTAGGTCACTTTTAATTAATTCAATAGATTAGGACCAAACGGGGTCGTTCGTAGAAGCAAAAGAATGCTAAAATAATAGTGTTGGGTCGAAAATACCATAGCCCAAAAATTAGGCTGGGTGTCGTGAGCAAAGGGCACGGGTATGGCTGTAATAGCAGCCCATGGAGTGGCTTCATGCCATGGACCGAATGACAAGAGCCCAGCAGCAAGTTGCTAGTGAGATTGGGCCTAGACCATTCTGCAGGGACAGGCCCAGAGGCCTACGGGTGTGAGAGAAACCCCAGCTGCAGCTGGGTTTCTGGTTTGGGTTGAAGGTAAGGCGAAGCGCAAAAAGGAAAACTGTGCACCGTTTAACGCTTACTCTTTTAGATGTCACATTCCTTTTCTGTTAAAGGTGAAGATAAACTCCAAAAACTTGATCAATCTCCCAGTGAGGACTGGCTTCTGAACATGTTGGAGCCAATCAGTGAAGGACTTCTTAATTATTTACTCTTCTTAATTAATTTTCAATATGATCAACGAATTACAGTTTGAATAGGCTGGTTTTGGTTGAATAGGCCAGTTTTGGTGGTTCAGCTGATTTGATGCACACTGTATTATATTCTCCCTAGGCTAACCATTCATGCATTACCTGAATGTTATATTCAGGTAGTTTTTCTCTTATCTTTAGTTTGTGTTTTTTTTTTTTTTTTTTTTTTTTTTTTTTTGTTTAAGCTCGGGCTTGAAGTAACATTGTTTGTTCTGTTCCGCTAGTGACAATTGGTTCCAATTAGATTGAGATTGTTCATGCTAATCTAATGTTACTGTACGCATTAAATATCTATACCAAGCTTCAAGTTGAAGTGTTGTTGTTCTGCATTGTTGGTATCATTATTGGATCTATTTGAATTGGATGTCAATTAAGTTCAGTTTAGTTGGTAAGAGTTGGGTTTCGAATGAACTAAATGTTTGATCTAGATAGGGAGTACTTGGTGCTGCCTCATATTCTGGGTGTATAGATGCTTATTACATATTCTGAGACCTCACTAGTTATAGAATTTATCTTTGTTGATTAACAGAATTTTGACCGAGAGGTGTGCCAAAAACTTGTCTTTTTGGATTTCCGTAATTGGGGATATAGGGTTAGTGCTTGTGTTACTAGACCATGCGAATGAGGAGTGTACGCTTTTCCATAACTCGGAGTCTCGGAGAGGGAGGGAAATCAGCGTGCAGAGTTGTTACGATGGCCTAGTCCAGAGCAAGTACCCACCCAGGGACTTTCCGGAAGAAGTATGTTATAAATGTTGTGAAATCAGGGTATAAGAATTTGGATTGAGTATGGCCATTGTTTTCTTGCACCATGGGAAAAATATGTGTTGTATGTGTAAGTGTGTGTGAGAGAGAGTCGCAGAGAGAGAAATCTGACTGAAAGTATCAAGATTTTATTTGATTATGAAAGCTAATGCGCTAATATTAGCTCTTAATGATTTTTTTGTAAGAATATCCGAGGCATTGTGGCTAGCTGGAAATCTTTAGGCTTGGCCGTATGTGATATATGACTCCACTTTAATACTGTGGATTTTTCCGGAAAGAAACAACTAAGAGAGGGTACGCTCTTGAACTCATTCTGATTTGCTATGACTTCGTTTGTGTTTTTACCTTTTCAGGATGAATGCTATCTCTCTATTTTTCACCACAAGGTGAATGCAGAAGACAGAGCTTGAAATCTTCATGTGTTCATTTATATTGAACTGTAGAATTTACATAATTTAGGATCCAATCAATCAAGTTACTAAACTACATGTAAATCAATACACATAGCATATTCGACTAACCCTAATATTTACTGCAATAAATGAAGTATAACATGAACCTTAACGTAGAAACTGATATGCATGAATAAGCATGCAAACCTGAACTCGAAGCCATGATCTGCAATAGGATCTATCTTCCCTTCTCTTGTACGACAACAATGGATATATCAGGTTTGAAATGGGGCAACCTTACTTAATTGTGAATCATCCATATTTGTACCGAGAAGAGGGACCTATCCCACTCTATTTCTGATAACTGCCTTATCCCATTAATAATGCAGTTATCTTCAGTTACTAATAAGCCAACCATTTTTCATTGATTCAAATATGGCTTAATCATATTTTTCCCTCCAGTTTGTCTTACTTCATTCGAATGTAAAACCTGAAGAAGTCTAACCATATATATAGCTCATTTACCAAGTTCAGCCGCAATCGACAGTTTGAGGAGCTCACATAAATGAATTCATGGATGATGAAATCACATGAATTCTTACATGAACTACGAAAAACTTATTATTCTGGTTACAGAAAAGTTCCAAAGTTACACAATTTGAGGTATACGTGATGACTTCATTTGGATGGTTATGGCAATTTAAATTTATGGCTTAAATGCCACAGGTTCTAACCGGACATAACGCAGCGTATGTTTTAGTTTACTTTTTCTATTTGATTGATTGTGGTTCACACAAGCGAAAATCTTATTTATCTTTCTTAAATAATATATTAAAAATGTTGAGAAATGCATGGTTTATGGGACTATCAGTAGTTTAGTACAAGTAATTCTCTTATGGGATCACATTCTTTTATGTTCACTTTTGTGTATGATTATTGATGTCTTTTTGGACCTATGCATCTGCCCCTAGTTTATGTCCTTTGAATTTCTTCCTCGTTGTTATTTATTTGATCTTTGAATGATAATTTTAGTTTTTGCTTCTGTTGCTTCCACGTAATAGTTGAGTGTTTCTGTCTACTGCATTGCAGATATGACATGGCTTCAAACCATTGGCGTAAGGAGTCACGTATAACAAGACAGGTCCCATGCGACTCACCATTTGGATTTGTTCTATTGAATGGAGAGTTGCATGTAATAACCCTTTTGAAGGCAGCTGAATCAGCAGAAATCCGCTGGTCGCAACTGCATAAGAGAGCAGGAACACTTTACATCCAAATCTACCATCCTAAGAAGAAGTCATGGAGATCTCTCATAACAAAGTCACCTTTCCATTACAGCTTGGATTTCAATACTGCAGTTATGAGCACCATTCGCTTGTGAATCTCGATTCTTATTGCTTGTCCTTGTGTTGATAATTGTACCGATTGATGTGCAGTGCTGCCTATATTGGATCATCGGGGTCATTGCTGCTAGCATATTTGTATAGTCTTGAATGTACAGCTAGCAGACCGATACAAATACCTAACCTGTTAGTAAAGCGGTAATTAGATAAGGTTGAATACAATTGAGTTTCATATATTGTATCAGTTCTTTTTCCAGAGAACAGATAAATATGTGTGTGTGTGTGTGTGTGTGTGATTAAGTCCTGTTGAATAGCTTTGTTGCTTGTGCACCAATCAATCTTTCCACTTTTCATGTTACATCTATAGTTGATATGTTTCTTACTATTTCCAAGTCCGGTTTCTGGGTTTGTAGCTTCATCATGTATTTACTCCACCGTACTTATGATACTTTACAACCAAGGACAAAATCAGACTCTCATTTCCCCCTCCCTTTTGAGAACAGTAAAACGAACTCTAGTCGTTTTCCCATCAAATGAAGTCTTTTCGGAAATTTCAACCAAAAAAAAAGAAAGTCGTGTAACAAGTGAAGTCCTTTCAGAAGTTCCGAGCAACTAAAAGAAAGGTGTAAAAGTGAAGAGCGGGCAAAAGTTGAGACTAAAATGCAGAAATTCCAAGTGAAGAAACGTTTCCACCAAGTTTGTTGAGTTCCCCAATTTTGTAATACATGGCGAAGCGACTAGTGCGGCTAAAGAAGAACCGACTGGCCGTGAAGAATGGGCCAGAAGTCCAAACTCTAACCCGATGCAGCGTTAAACCGCAACATGTATCGCAAGTTTCACTTTTATACATCTATGACTTCAAACCTGAGATATAGTAAATTAAAGTCCTAATATACAATCACCAAGTCAACCCAAAATGTTTTATTACATTTCGGGCAAATATTCGGGAAAAAACGGAGGGAATCTGCTTTCTTGCCAGAGATACATCCCTTTGTATTAGTCGCACTCATCATGTAACAAGTAAACATGAAATGACTTATCTCTACAACACTCATCACGTGACATGTAAACGTAAGGAGATATCTCTGTTGTAGGTCTCGAAGTGAAGGTATTGCAAGGTCCATGGTAAGTGCAAAGAAGCATATATTGTGGGTCAGATTTTGATTTATTTGTGCCCCAAAATGCATGCCAATAATATAATGAAAAATTATTTGCAAGACTCGTGCTAATACATGTAAGGAGAGATTCAACTTAAGAAATTTGAAAATTTTGCTTTGAATACTACTATCATAGATCAAACTCATTTCTTCTGTTCTGACTCCTGACCCATTCAATTTTTAATGCTTTCCACAATAGAAAAAGGGCACATTGGTGCCTATAAATAGCCATATATCTAACCCTCCACATAACGCATCCTTCATATTTTTAAGCTAGCTATCTTTGTTTAATATCTATAAGTATAAGATCAATAGATCATCATGAGGTTTCTTAATGTGATATTCACAGTTACAACAGTTGTATTTCTCATGAGCATGAACATGCATGAGGCTAGTGCAGGCAGGGTGTTGCATGATGTGAACGGAAACATCATGCTGATGGAGTCGAAGCAGAAGTCCAACCATCCTCCTGCCGGTGGACCTAATCCGAAGGTCCCTGCTATGTCGAATGATCTTGACGGTTCAATGATCAACGAAAGGAACTTTGCAGGCCACACAACTACTCCGCCTTCTCCACATGATGCATACCCTCATAATGTCGTGGCTAGATCACTACTCGGCGTGGCTACAGATCATAAATCATTTAGTTGATTAACGATATCTACAGAAATCCCAACCTAATAAGATATATCAAATGTGATAGAAAATAGACGAATAAGTAGAGGGGAAAAACCTAGTTTAATTTTTCACATTTATTTTCATTATACCTTTCTTTTATCTGTGTATCTTCTTGAATAAAAAAAAAGATGAATTCTCATACAACTATCTTATTTCTTCTTTATGCAGTATGCGTGTCAAGATTATATGAGATTTTTTTTTTTTTGGTGGGAATAAGACGTTTTATTCAAACACCATGAGATGGTCCAATTAACAGTTTAAAATACTCCATTTCAAAGTCAACATAAGCATTCGGAGCAAAAGCATCGTCAAAAGATGCGTTGCCTGAACACTATCATGGGGCAAAACAAAGAAATAAACAAAAACACATACAAATGTTTACAATCATATCGTGGAAATGTCAAGTTACACTTGATGCACTGCTGCAGTGAGCCTCGGTAAAAATCCACCACATGAGACAAATACACCTATCTATCTTTAGACTCATCCGGATTAGGAAAATACAGCTATCTATCCTTACACATGAGACGAGAAAACAAGTATTGCGCAAGCTTTATACTCATCCGGATTAGGAAAAGGAACCTGAGACCTCTTCAATCCTATCTATCTTCAAGTGTAGCTTCTTGAACGATCATAAAACATGTAATGCTTTGCCGACCTCTCATCTGCATCCCATTGAAATTCGATGGAGTCCACCATCACAACCATTTTAACTTCCCGGCGTCCGCCATAGGCAAATAACGAGATTTATAACACTCATTTAATGTTTATTGTGAGAAGGCAAATGTTTGCGCAAGTATAGAATTGTCCGTGACAACCCAAAATAACCTTCGTGTAACAACATTCTGGTGATTCATGATCTGGGTGGAGCAGAAGGCGGTGATCAAACCTATATAATTCAGAAGATACTCAAGGCTAGCCAGGAATTTGGGTTTTAAATTTTTTCAGGTAAATTATTAAGAAGTCAAATTAAATACTCTTCCTTCATCAAGTGACCTTTGCTTCAAATTTTCAATTACTATGTTATGTGTCGTGCAATTTACGTTTTTTTGAGACACTATAGGCAACGAAATATTTTTTACGGGCAAAGTAATCTTAGTAGGGCAAAGCTTGCGCGCCAAGGGGGGAAAATTGGCACATATTATGCCACTTTTTGCGCGACGAAAATTTGTTTGTCGGCGGACATATTCGCATCTTCAATTCCTTTGATAAATGTTGCAATTTGTGAAATTAACTTCAACAATTCAACCGTCAATGTAGTTGGTAGGTATATACTCATGAGATGTCATATGGCAACATCAGCCAAATGCAACTTTCTGGGATTAGGTCACGAAACGAAAAAACATATCATCATGATTTAACGGTTCTTTTAGCTCTGATTTTGATGATTTTTACAACTACACTCCTTGGTCCTAGAAAAATGTAATGAACGAACCCGATTATCATTTTAAAATATTTACACTAGTGATTACCACAAAATCTTACATTCTTCTTAATAGAAGTATATAATAAACTCTAAATATTTGTTATAATCTATTGTTTTCATGGGATATGTGGTCTATGAAATTAATTTCAACTACCCAACCATCAAACTTGTTTGAACATATACGAGATTTGCATACACCAAAATTCACTAAAAATAAACTTTCAGGGATTAGGTAACGGGATGAAATCACTTGATGGTTACAAACGTATCATCATGATTTTGATGGTTTTTTGCAAGGACACTAATTCAGGATAAAACTACATACTAGACTAAAATGATCATCAAATTCGATTGATGATCTTTTAACCTTAAAAAAAAAATTGAATTTTTTATGTTTACCGGATGAAATTGGGAAAATTTGTCGCCCAAACTTATCTAAATATCGTTGAGCAACATCACTAAATTTGTCAGGCAGACTTTCAAAGTTTTTCCAAAAAAATCAAACTTTCTCCTAGATTTAGGGTTTGCCTGATGAAATATTGTACACTTCGTCATGCAAAGGTATTTTCCCGCCAATTTTTACGGCAAAACATTAAGTGCACGGCGCCTTTTCTCTCCTACAAAATTCCTACAAAAGTAACAAATTTAACAAACTTCCTACAAAATTTCACAAATTTCTTACAAAGTTCACAATATTTCACAAATTTCACTCTGCCTCTAGTTCGAGTTAGAGTGACCCAGCGGCAGAGAGACCCAGTGACACCCATGCGGCCATTATCGAGTCGATGGCCCGGCCCACTGCATCGGCTTCACAAGGCAAGGTGCCTCGATCTGCCAGGCGTGTTTATAGCCAGAGCCAGCATAAGGCTATGCTAGCTCAAAATCTACCCTGTTGACGACGCATAGGGCGATGCCTATTCGCCAAACCCCCTAAGGGGGATAGAGAACTACCAGCCAAGAAGTAGGTCAAAGTGTAGAGAGTCTGTAGTGGCTTGGCCTCGAATAGGATCACCTGCGTAATGCAAAACAAGATCGTGATTGTTTACGACACACAACATCTGCAAGCGGGCCTTAAAGTTAATAACCAGTTGACTCATAACATTAGAGCCATCCTCGACACCAAGCGCCCCATAATGGGCACTTCATGGAAGAAGCTCCGCTCCTAGGTGTAAAAGGAGATGATGAGATAGATCTCGGTATTTTTTTTAATTTATTACTTTTACTTATTCAATCTTTTTTTTTTTTTTTTAAATCAATACACTTGTTTTTTTTCTTTCTATTTCATGTAACTTCACCATCGACTTGGAGTACCCGATATGTTTGAGTACTTAAATCGGGTGTGGACTGAACGGTACAAGGAGTGGAAGTACAAGTTGCATGTGTACTACGACACTTGTGCGTCTCTTGTTGAAGCTCTTACCTCCATTCTCGAGGTTTGCAGAGAGGTTTGCCGAGTGGGAGTGGATGTGTGATCATTTTCTGAGGCTCGAATTTCTGTAATTAAGTTTTTTTTTTTAAATTAAATTCTAATTTTTTGTTTTTTTTTTTCAAATTTAATTTATTTTCAATTTAATTAATTTTTTAAATTCACATTGAAAATCGGCGACGAATAAGTCTAACCGGGAAGCGAAGCAATTCTTTTATCACTCTATGGGTTGAGGAAAAGCATGATGAGAAGGGTTTACGTTTTCCAAAAGTTTAGGCTTGGGGGATATGCATGCCAATTATGGAAACCAAGTGACTCACAACATTTATGTAAGCATTCCATTTAAAATTTTAATTTCAACATTCATTACACTTAAAATTTTTAAATTCATGATCAATAGTCTTAGCTTATGTTTTTTTTTGGTAGGCTTCTATGTCGTAGAAGAAGGATGAGTATCTCTCCAACCTCTCGCAGCAGCAACCAGATGAGTTGACACCTGATCCAGAGGTATCTATACAATTGTTGATGGATGAAGTTGTGTGACGAAAAGGGAAAGAGATATGTGGGTTAGGAGCAGGTTGAGTTCAAGAGAAGAAGTTCGGGAAGAAGCGACACGCCATCGAGACGAGGAGTTTCGGTGGGACATGGTTGGGATGGCCTAGGCAACTACAACCTCTTACATTCGCCTCCCCGATCCTCCGAGCGACCTTCATCAGCCGCCATCCTCACCAGCCAACATAATTGAACTAATTAATTATACCAAGACAGGCCCCATGCGACTCAGCATTTGGATTCGTTGTATTGGATGGAGAGTTGCACGTGGTAACCTTTTTGAAGGCAGTTGAATCAGCAAAAAAATGCAGGTCTCGATTGCATAAGAAAGCAGGAACACTTCACATCCAAATCTACTATCCAAAGAAGAAGACATGGAGATCTGTCATAACTCTACCTTTCCATTACAGTTTGGATTTTGATACTGTAGTTATGAGCACCATTCGCTTGTGAATCTCTATTATTATTGCTTGTACTTCTGTTGATAATGTACCGATTGATAAACCCCCACTGATAGAAAGTAAAATAAGTTCGTTGTATTATAAAATAAGTTCGTTGTATTATTTTTTCTATCACTCAAAAGAGAACGAAGTTACAAACATAAGATTTGTACTTATACAATATGTGCGAAAATAAAATAACTATCAAAGAAAAAAGGAATTTTTTTCCTGTAATGTATTATTCTTTAGAAAGAGTATATTCAATTAATTAAATGTTTGAAATGAAAATCTTTAGTTGGTTAAGCTAGTTTTTTTAATCCAAAATGGTTTCTGAGATTTGCATAACTCATTACTTTGGTCCTTGAGATTTGAAATCAATAGAAGTGGTCCTTAAGTTTGTCCACCATCAATCATTTTGATTATTCCTTAAAAAAAATGTTAAATAAGGACTAAATGACAAAAATACCATCAATTTAATAAACAATGGACAAAAATGATTTGACAAAATTTGAGAGTATTTTTGTCATTTTATCTTTATTTAATGGAGTTTTTTTCAAGGAATGACCAAAAAGATTGATGGTCCTCTTCTATTGATTTCAAATGTCAGGGACCAAAATGATGAGATATACAAATTTCAAGGACCATTTTGGCTAAAAAGCCAGTTAAGTTTGATATGCAGATGCCCGTGTTAGTATTGCACATCACTTGACCATGGCATGCATGAATCCCTCGGCCATCTATTTTGCATGCAGTGTTGTGATCCCACATTAGTGGGTGAAAATAAAACAGTGGGGTTACACGTGAGGGGCCTGTTTGCAGTCTCACATTGGTGGGGGAAGTCAACAAGGGTGGTTTTAAATTTGATTACCTTACTCTAACTAATACCGAGACCTTTTACGGTAAAATTTCACACCTGACGAATTGGGCAAATGGTAAAGTTAGGGACAATATCGGTGTCGTTAGAGTGGGGCCCCCAGACCTATCGATCTAAAAAATTCCAACATGGTATCAGAGCCAAGGTCCGGGCCTATGCAAACCAACAACCTTGTCACCAAGAAGGAAATAAGCCAGGACTCTTAACAGAGAGCCGACATCTAAGTTCCATTGAAGACAAGTATGGAGTCTTAACATACAACCAACCTCTGAGTTTCAATTGCCGATGTGTGGATTTCCACGTGTGAACCGCTAAATGAGTTTACACGTGAGGGGGAGTGTTAAAATCCCACATCGGTGGGTGAAAAAGAAAACCATGGGTTTAAATATGATTACCCCACTCTAACTAATATCGAAGTATTTTGTGATAAAACCCCACACCTGACGGATTGGGCATGTTATAAAGTTGGGGATAGTACTGGTGTTGTTAGAGTGGCCCACCCACCCCCACCCCCCCTGGGAGCCCGTCAATCTAAAAAATTTCAACATGGTATCAGAGCCAACCTCTGAGTTTCAATTGTTGATGTGTAGATTTCCACGTGTGTTCACTAAATGGGATTACACGTGCGAGGGAGTGTTGGAATCCCACATTGGTAGGTGAAAAGAAAACAATGGGGTTACACGTGAGGGGGTGTGTTGGCAGTCCCACATTGATGGGGGAAGTCAACAAGGGTGGCTTTAGGATTACTCTACTCTAACTAATACCAATGCCTTTTATGGTAAAATCTCACACCTGACGGATTGGACAGGTGGTAAAATTGGGGACAGTATCGGTGTCGCTAGAGTGGGGCCCCCCGGGCCCGTCAATCTAAAAAAATTTCAACATGGTATTAGAGCGAGGGGGTGTGTTGGCAGTCCCACATCAATAGGTGAGGTCAACAAGGGTGGCTTTAAATATGATTACCCTATTCTACTAATACTGAAACCTTTTACGATAAAATCTCACACCTAACGAATTGGACAGTTGGAGACAATATCGATGTCGTTAGAGTGGGACCTTCCAAGCCCGTTGATTTAAAAAAATTTCAACATGCAGATTCTTATTCATTTGGTTGGTACAACTTCAAGGGACGGTCGGACTTGGAGTATCGTTGGGTGGGGCAGGAACCCTCTGCAGAACTTGCTTGATTATCTGATTCAAGTGGAAATAATTGACAGTTGTGCCCCTAATTTGCAAAACATCCTTCTTCGTCATCGTAAATTTCCCTTTCACAGGCAAAATTCTGCAGGCCTCGTACAAGTGCACGTTCACTAGAAAAACCACTACCATGGCCACCAAAAGCATATTCAGAAACTTCATGTTGTTACTCGTTTGGCAAATAATGATTTTTCCTTTTCCTTTTTTCTTCTTTCTTTCTATGTATGAATGCAAAAGAACGAACGAATGAATGGATGAATGAATAATAGAGGACTATAGGGCTCTCTATTTATAGGGACCAACTTATATCATGAGTTGAATTTTCCATTAATATTTTATGCAGCAATTTTTTGTTTTGACCATTCTGTCAAAAGGACAGATATTGAATGAGTCATACAATTAGGGAGAAGAAATTGGGTTTAAAAAATATATATAAAATCACCTCAGAATATTCCATTCCATTGCAATCGTGATTATATAGAATTGTATACATAAAATTTGGGAAAATGACCAAAACGGCTACAACGGAGCAGTGGCATGGACGAGCTGCTTGCCGTTTTGGGGTACAAGGTTCAGTCCAACATGGCTGACGTCGTGGAGAATTCAAAATGACCTTCAATTGACGGGTGCTAATTAACGGTTTTTGCGGGTAAACTCAAAATGATCCGTTATTTAACAGATGATTAACTATCTAACCAGTTAAATATTCAACCAAATGCTATTTTAACGGGTGGGGTAGATCGATCAAGTTGACGGGTTAGGTCTAAAATGTCATATGTGGAATATCTCACAAGATTATACAGTATATAGGTTAGAGTAATTAAATTAACCGAGTGATAAAGTTGAGAATTGATCAATTCATTTGCTTGCTACACAAACTGAGAACTGAGAAGTAAAGCTTGGTGTGGAAGCATTAACAACGACCTAGGAATTGAACTTTGAATGTTTCTGGTATTGGATGTGTGCTAACCTTTTACACAACATGGATTACTCTGACAAAAAAAAGTTGAATCTCATGGTATGGTTGAAGTCCCATTTGACTGAAATATATCTTGCAAGATATGTAGAATGACGGTGTCTTAATTAGGTTGAATAAGCACTCTTTTTATGAGCACTAATTTTTTATTACTACTTTATATCTTCCTTTATGTATAAGGGTTTAGCAGATCTTTAATGGAAACAAGTTAATAAGCCTAGGAATCAGGATATGTAGTAGGAAATTTTTTTAGTATAATTAACGGTTATATATACGTGTTATAATAAAAAGTGGACAACATAATTGATATGTCACACACTAGAATATAGTATAACACAAGTAAACTGATAATACCATGACACAAATGGATCGATAACACCATGATGGTGGACAGTCATATCCCAAAATCTCCCCGGACTCAACTAATAGCCGATACCAAGTTTTTGATATTTGGACAAGCTGTGGATTTCAGGTTTTGATATCTTTGTACACGAAATATGATACTGCATCCCATTCTGATAAAAACGTTATCTTTAGTTGCAAAACTTCCAATGTGTTATCACATTATTGGAGCAGAGGGTCTCATCTTTGTGCCACGTATGCGTACTAATAGAGTTGTTTGGGTTAATATTTGAAAAGAAATAAGAAAAAAATAAAATAGTTATGTTTGAATTTAGTATGTGTGAAATAAAAGGATAAGAGGTAAGGGTTTTAGTCGAGTCTCCTTAGCTATATTGGTTCACTTTACACCAAAGGAAGTTCATGAATTCTTTTATAATTGATTCTAAATGGCTTAGACTCTGCAGTAGAATTAGTTGGAACTTTTGAAAAGATGTTCTAATTTTTAACATTTTCTATGGATTGCAACTTGAAGGTGAAAATTTTGTCTTAATTAATTTTTGTCTAAGTTTTTAGTTTGTTAGTTTTTATTTTTGTTTTTGAGTTTTGTTTTGCTTGAGGACAAGCAAAAAGCTAAGTTTGGGGGTATTTGATGAGTCACTTTTATACTATATATTTTACCCTAATCTTAGTATTAATTTATTGGTTATTTTGGTAGAATTTTGGTACTTTGTTATATATTTTCAATATAGGATATTCGACTTCCTCTGAAGCAAAAAGTGACCAAACAGATGAATTTTGGAGTAATTTCAATTGGAGGATGGTCGTGCGCCTTTTAAGATGATTGTGTCAAAATTCCAGATTTTTCTACTAAGCCGTTTGACCGTGGCGATGAAATTAAGGCCCAGCGCGCAGCTTTCCTAAATTGACGTTTCTGGACGTTTTGGGTATTTTGGAGGTCAAGATGGCGTATTTTGGAGGAAGATTCTGAGAATTTGCAGGGGACGTCTTCAGGTTTAAAAGAAGAGACCTTTTATGACGAAATCAGAGTTGATTTGGTCAGTCAAAAGTGTGATTGTCTGAGAAGTTCGAATTTTAGTTTAAATAGGAAACCTTTTATTTTCTGTTTTATTATTTTATTATGTTTCCTAGTTTTATTATAAGACCTTTTTTAGGAAGGATTTTATTTTGTAGTAGTATAAATAAAGTTTTTTAGCCATTAGGTTAGAGGAGGGGAGAAAACGCACGCACACTTTAGAGAGCTTTTGGATTCAAGTTTATTTTCAAGGTGTTTTCTATCCTTATTTTTAATAATATTTCACTATATGATTGCTAGTAACTAAATTTCGTTTGCTAGGGCGAGGCCACGAGCCTTAGCAAGAATATGTAGTTTCTTTTCAACTTGCTTATGATATTATGCATGCAAGTTTTGAATTATTAATCACCGATTTAAACTATTTGATTGTCTTGATGCTTAGCTACCATTAGGATCTTTAGAAAAGTAATTTGATGCAATTTTGGTCAGAGGTTGGTCCCTGAAATTGATGAAAACTTCTTGTGAGGCTTCTTGTGATTAATATGTGCAAGTTCACTTAGGATAAATACCACGTCTTAAGGGTTGTATAGTTTTTTAAAAGGTTTCACAAAGCTTAATCAGTCGTGCATGTTTAGATTTGATGTGAGTACCACAGACGGATTGCATGTTTGGTATACGCTCTATGTTGGGGGTCCAAGTAGGCATATATTAGGAAAACCTAACTTTCAAATATGTATGTGTAATTCATAAGTAATTAGAAGAACTACATATGATTGTTAAGGTGACGGCGGCATCCTAGGCTTTTACACTTTAATTTTCAAAAACCATTTTCTTTTAGTTTATTTTATTTTGTCACTTTATTTAGTTTTTTTTATTAAATTCGTTTTTATTATTTGAATTCACAAAATCAACTTTTTCTCAAACTTTGTTGTAAATAATTAATTAAGATTTGATTTAACACAAATTATTCATTCAATCCCTGTGGAGAATGACCTTGTTAGAGCCAACTATACTACAATTACCTTGTACTCTTGCAAGTATTTTAGTGTTTTTATTTCTACTTTTGCAGGTAGTAAAAATACCTATTAGCACACAGGCACAAAAAGAAATTAGTAAATATATATAATTTCGTTTGTACTTCGTATTATTCAGTCAATTTCTTACACATTAGGAAGCTAATACACCCTTTTTTTTTTTTTTTTTTTTTTTTGTTTACATTCTTACACATTACACATTAAGAAAAAAAAAAACCTAGACTCCAGGCATTTTCCTGTTCTTATTCACTGCTAAGAAAATATATCAAATGTTTAAAAGGGGTTAAAAATTAATTCTGCTAGTGCTTTTCGTTGATGGTTGCACTTCGATGTAGTCTTTGGAATTGGTACTACGTTCTTCAAGGTTGGGTCGGATTAGGACCTCCGGGAGGGACGGTGCCACTAAGTATTTGCCTGATCAAAGGGAAGAAGGGACGATCCATCTGATGCAAAACATCATTCTTCATCTGATGCATAAAATTTTGTTCTCCATGCAACACTCTGCAGGCTTCGGACGATTGCATGTTCATAAGAAAAACCACTAAAAACACGGCCACCAAAAACATTTTTAGAACCTTCATTTTGTTGGGCAGACAAAGATTATTTTGCTTCTTTATTCTGTGGAAGAAGGAGGAATGACTGAATGAATGAAGATAAAGATAAAGGTTTGTTGGAAACTAAGATTTTGCTTCTTTTGTCTGTCTGAAAAATAGAAAGAATTGAAGGAATGAATGAATGAATAGATGGGGAATATGGGGGGCCTCTTTTATATGCATCAATTTAGACCAACCTTCATTTGACTTTGATTTTTAAATATAAATCTATTTGTTTCGTTGTTTTGACTTGGAATTGAATGGGTCGTCATACCCGAAAAGGCTTTGGTTTTAACTTTGAATTGAATGGGTCGTCATACCCGCAAGGGCTTTGGTTTTGTGGCTTCACTATATTGTGGGCCTATAATAAATCAAAGCTAATCAATAAAACACATTCCTTCTTTTTACTCTTAAGTTGAGCTGTAGCTTTGTTTACTTAATTAATCTAGACAGTAAAACCTCTATATAGTCATAACGTTAGAACCAAACGAATTTTATAACTTTAGGGAGGTTATTACTTAATAGAGGTGTAGCTAAAAAATATTATTAGTGGAGTACGTCAATTTCTAGGATGTAACATTAAAAAAAGAAAGATACTCAATCTTTAAAATTTAGTGCATGTTGTATGTAGTACTCTCTTTAAGTTTAATGCTTACCTGTAAACATGCTTGAGAAGCTAGAAACATTATGGCTTCTAACAAGAAATCGTCCATTTGATGAGGTATTACGTACTCACAAACTTAAAAGTGTGATATCAATTTTAAAAAAATAATACATTGTCTCAAACAATTAGAGAGAAATATTTTAGTTCATCTTAAATTTTTATTTGTAGCATTGCATATTTTTGTACTTATTGACAATTATTACTACATGGGGGCGAGTTCTTAATACGTGACCTATAAAAATTATAACTTATTATAATACGGAGTTTATTCTAATACATATATAACTGGCTCCAAGTTAGGACCGTAAATTTTTACGATAATTAAGGAGGTTATTCCTATATAGAGTATGATAAAGAAGTTTTACTTTATATTTTGTAATTAAGTTGTCCTGGTTCAATTTTTTTATTAACATTACTAATGGTATAGAGGTATTTTGACCAACTCTTGTCGAGTGTTTTTTACTATTTTCTTGAATCGCAATTTTGAACAGAATTGGAGTTTTTGCATGCAAGTAAAAGCGTGTAAGGCCTTTGAAGTTTGAACGTTGACTATGTTCATTGAAGTTTTTTTATTTCTTTATTTTTTGGTTGAAAGAAACGATTCAAAGAAACAGCAAGGCACAAGGCCAAACAACAAGCAGAGGGCTTCCTAGCACACCCATAAAACAGAAAACAAAGATAAAAGGGACAAAAAGAGACGCGACCACAAGGCACCAACGTCATCCCATCTATCCACGCAAAAAAACACCCCACCCTTACACCGGAGGACAAGGAAGACCGTCATTGTTCAAGACACCCACAAGCGAAGATGGTGGTCTTACAACCCAGCCAAAGCTGCACATCTCCAGTGATATATTCCTCGTGATGAAGTTCGTTGGCATATTTCCTGATTGTGGAATCCACGACCAGGAGCATGATTGAAAGCTCATCCCAACCTCCAAGGCACGGCTAAGGATTGGGAGTAGGTCCCAAACACAACTCAGGGAAGGGGAATTAAAGGACTGCATAATAACTTGTGCATCCGATTCAATTACCACCTCATGCATATTTAAGTTTTTGGCCAATAAGCATCCTTCTAGAATAGCTAGGGCCTCTGCCATCGCAGTCGAAGACTTGTACACCCTCACGCTTTTCACTGCTTTGCAACCCGAAAGGCTATCTCTGGCAACAACCCTAATGTGACCGCATAGAAAGTTTCTTTTCTAGCAAGCATCAACATTTAACTTGATCCAGTTAACTGGGGGAGGAGACCACAGAGGAGAATGATGCATACCTCTAGAGTGGTTGATTCTATCAGAGGCCAACAAACGCAGAGTTGTAGAGGCCATTTTGAAGGATGATGCAAACTAAATAAGCACACAAATTAAAACCCTCTTGTGACAATTGTAGTATATGTATAAGTAGGGATCGTTCTTAACCGGGGATCAGGAGGGATTGCAAAATCACTTGGAAACTGACTCAAAAACGTAAAATAAAGTTTAAAACACTAAACTAGACTCGAAGAATGCAAAACTAAACAATAAAAACACTAAAACAAACCAAAAGACTCAAACAACACCCAAAACACTCAAAACTGCCTTAAAAACACTTTCTGGGCAGTTTTGAGCACTTTGAATACTTTGGACGAAATTGGGTAATAAAATGAATCAAAACACTTAGAAACACAAACTACGACACTTTCTAACTAAATTGGACACTAAAGTAAAGGGGGATTGATGTTTTGACGAAATTAAACTAAATGCACTGATTGCAATTAAGGGCAGAATGTAAATATGAATGTGATGAAAATATGGATGAATGCTAGCTAGAAGGTTCTTCTCCACACATGTTACACTTGCATACAAGATGATTTTCAGTTGGTCTTTCGATGAATTATGAAACTCAACACCCCGGGTTAATTAGGTCCGCTTAAATTAACCGTCAAGTTCTCCTTAAGTTAATGAATTGGATGGGTTAGCGCAACGCAATTCAAAACATTCTCCAAAAGTCCTTTACGTGAAAAGCACAATAAAGATACAATCAAAGATCATTAAGCATCATGAAAACTATAAGTGTTGACGAGGCATTCGTTACTATGATGAGCATGAAACTAGTGCCAAGAATTCATTTAACGCGATTGTTTATAAGCAACCTCCACTACTTGTGAATATAAGTTCATAACTATTAGGTGAAACTTACTTATATTCTAGCGTCATATTCATGCATGAAAATTAAGCGTGCACTCTCAATAAACATACATAAATAAGTTATCAAACAAACAGTTAAACAAATTGAATCCACAACTCATGAAATCCCAACCAAAGGTAATCAATTCATATTGCAAGCATAAACATGGTTTCGAATCACCCCCTAGCTAACTAGGGATTTAGCCTCTCATGTTCACAGAAAGAGAAATAAAATTGAATTTAAACATAAAGAACAAAGGATTGAGTACACCTAGAATGCCCAACGAATCCACTTGAATTTCTGCACGTCTAAGCTCCTCTTTCCTCTTCTCCTTGCTGCGGCAGAGATGGTGTGTGGTTAATTTGGATGATTTTCTGGTTTTGGGATGGATTTATGGAAGTGTGGTGGTGCGGCAAGGTGGTAGGAAGGTGTATGAAGGTGTGGAAGGTGGCTGGAATGAAGGGGGAAGGCTGCGGCACAAAGGGAAGTAGCTGGAATGGAGGGTGAATGCACGGCAAAGGATGGTTCTTGGGTGATGAATATGGCTGCAATCATGAAGAGTGAATGGGAGAATATATGTATAATGGTGGCTGAATTAATTAATGGGAGAGAATAGGAGTAACAGAGGGTGCGGCTAGGTTGGTTGGTGGCTGCAATGGAGAGTAAAAGGTGCGGCTGATGGAGAAGAATAGGGTGAATGGTATGCACGATTTTTGGGAGAAAATGTGGCTGCAATCATGAAGAGTGAATGGGAGAATATATGTATGATGGTGGCTGAATTAATTAATGGGAGAGAATGGGAGTGACAGCTAGGGTGAATGATTAAAGGGTACGGCTAGGTTGGTTGGTGGCTGCAATGGAGGGTAAAAGGTGCGGCTGATGGAGAAGAATAGGGTGAATGGTGAAGGGAATAACAGCTAGGGGGGAATATATGTATGATGGTGGCTGCAATGATGAAGAGTGAATAAATAATGCATGTAGGGTTAGGAAATAAAATCATAAATTAAAGGGGGAATGATTAAAGGGTGCGGCTATGGTGGGAAAGGTGTGGAAGATGGAAGTGTGTGGCTGCAATATGAAAAGAATGACTAATAATGCATATAGGGTGCGGCTAGGTTAGTGGAAAGTGTGTGGAAGATGGCTGGAATTGGTGGTGATGGAGGGGGAAGCCAACCTACTGCAATGGTGTGTAATTGGGCTAGGGCCATTGTTTTGTGTCCTAAAGTGCCTACAAGGCCTTCAAAGTGGCTAGAAAATACGGAGGTTTAAGTTTAGGAAAGGTTACCAAAACGGGAAACCTAGGGTTAACTTTCCTACTTCAAGTAGGAATCCTTGTTTGAGTAGGATTCCTCGTTTTGGTAGGAATTCATCGTTGGAGTAGGAATTCGTCATTGGAGTAGGAATTCGTCGTTTCTTCAAGTCTTCAACTCATTCATTCCTCTTTCGCTCCAAAAGACTCCAATTTGTATCTTCTTGCACACTTTGGCCTTATAATCTGAAAATACACAAAAGTGGCCTTAAACACTAAAATAACTAAGTAAACACAACATAAATGCACGAGAACAAGCTAATTAAGTCTCATGAATATGCTCCTATCAAAGGAGTCCAAGGAAGTGGCGATAGCCTGCAAAGTTCTGAAATGAGAAGGATATACCTTATTGAATATTGCATCACATCTGGCCCTCCAAATAAACCAACACGAAAAGACCACTTGTGACATAGTACGATCCAAATTCTCCTTACAACCCAGATTTTGGTTGACTACCAGACACAACCAATCAGCCAAAGTTGTGATGGGGTTTCTATTAACTTGAAGGCTCAAAGGACCCCCATTCCACACCCTGGAGGTCCACGGGCAAAAAAGGAGTATATGCTCCATGGTCTTTTCACCCTCAGCACAAATGGGGCAAAGGGGGGACGAGGCACACCGACGACGAAAGAGGTTGAACTTGGTGACGCAAGCATCACAGAAGGCCCTCCACAGGAAGTTCCTCATCTTTGTAGGGGCTTTGCATCTCCAAACCCAAGCCCACATCCGGGTATCAATACTGCGAAAAGAGGAAAGATGATCATGATTCACAGTTGGTAGTCGATTGTGACACCACCTATATCCAGACTTCACAGAATATGAACCATTTTTTTCGAAAGGCCAAACAAGTTTATCTGGTCTCAACAACGGCCCCACCTAAATGTGAGAAATGGCTACAAGCTTAGCCTCCGGGACAAAATGTGAAAGAAGATCCATATTCCACAACCTTGAAACTGGATCAATGAACTCCGCAACCTTACTCTCCCTACTAATATCCATGTGAAGTGGAGGGGTATGATGCCCTGCAGGTATGCCTGGCACCCAATTATCCATCCAAAATTAAACCTTCTACCCTTCTAAAATCTGCCATATAGCACCCTTAAGGATAAGATCCTTCCCTTCTAACAGACTCGCCCACGCCTAATAAGCCTTACCACCTTTCTTAGGCACCACAAAAGAAATATTTGGGAAATACTGTTCCTTCAAAACCCGCGCCCACAAAGAATCAGGATCATGTATTAACTACCAATGTTGTTTCGCTAGCAAGGCAAGGTTAAAATCTTTAAGATTATGAAACCCTATACCTCACGCCCTTTTTGCCCGACCCAAATCCTTCCAATTAATCCTATGTACCCTGCGATCCTTGTTAGGCCTTGCCCACTAAAACCTTACCACGGCCGCGTTAATTTCCTTGCACAACATATCCGGTAATCAAAATACACATATTGGATACATAGGAATTGCCTGGACCACACACTTTAATGAGAACTTCCTTCCCCGCCTGAGATAAAAACCGCTGCTTCCAATCTGCCAGCTTTTCCAAAACCCGATCCTTAGTGTACTGTAAAGTCTCCTGCTTCGATCTCCCCCAAATTGTTGGGATACACAAATACTTACCTAGATCATCAACCTTTGGCACATCTAATATATTACTAATGGGTCGGGGTATTTGCTCCAAAATAAACAACCAATTTCTGAAGACTAACCTGCTGACCTGATGCTCTTCAATACACATGAAGAAGGGTAGATAAATTCCTACAATTCTGCTTGGAAGCCATAAGAAAAATTAGAGTATCATCTGTAAACAAAAGGTGTGAGAGCACAGGTCCTAAAGCCGATATCCTGATGCCTTCCAAGTATTCCTGTTGGACCGCCCTTTTAATAACCAAGGATAACACTTCACTGATAATGAGGAACAAACAAGGGGAGAGGGGGTCTCCCTATCGAAGACCCTTAGATGGTTTGAAAGCTTTTCCCGACCTCCCATTTATAAGAATAGAGGACTCCACAGTTTTCACATAACACATAACCATATCAGTCCACCTTCATTGGAAACCAAGAAGCCTCATAACTGCCTCTAGAAAGTCCCACTCCACCTGATCATAAGCCTTATTCATATCAAGTTTGATCCTCATCTCAAACTTAGTCTTAGTTTTCCTCAACTTCAGGAAATGAAAAATTTCATCGGCCAAGATAATATTTATCTTGGATTTGTTTGCCTTGGATGAACGCATTTTGACTTGGCGAAATTATATCATCCAGCATAGGTTTCAAATGATTCGCCAAAATCTTAGATAGGATTTTGTAAGAATAATTACAAAGACTAATTGGCCTGAATTGACTAACAACTTCCGAGTTGGGGATCTTGGGGATCAAAACAATATTGGTGGAGAACTTAGTACTGTCTTTTCTCTTAGTTTTATTTTAGGACAAAATTGAATAAGAATTAGTCATGATGTCCAGAACGGCTATCTCTATTATAAAAAATTATCGTTTGTGAAATTTGAACTCATAATCTTCTCAAAAAAAAAAAAACAAAAAAAAAAAAAGAGGAAATCTAGAGCCGCTAATCCGAAGCTCTTAAAAGAAACCAAACTAGGGAAGATTGTATAGAGAATTGGCTAGAGTTGTTGTTGTTGTTTTATTTTTTTTTATTTTTTTTATGAGTTGAGCGATGTAATTAAATGTTATATTAGTCACCAACGAGGTTTGAATTCATGCCGTCATGTAAGTGCATACCTTTCCACCACTATGGTAAAGGGTTAGAGTTTTAATAATAGATAATTGGGTGAATGATTTTCTGATTACTCTCTGTCAACAATACCTCATATATATATATATACAAATTCGACATTCAATCACGCCTATTTCTAAGGCTAGGAATCCGTGATCCACCTTTGATCTAGTCTAAAACAAGAAATTAGTGTAAATCTTACAAATATATTATAAAGATAATTCTTAACACAAAACGATAATGAGCAAACAAAGTGTATTAAATATTGTTGTGGGAAAATTAAAGGAAGGTGCTGTATTTAGTAACACACACACGAAAATTTAGATAGAAATAATTCGACCCCAAAAGAAACTTTAAAATAGGAATTGAGGACTAGTGCTACATGTCACGCCCTGATTCCGACATACGACCAGAATCGACACGTGACGTCACCAAATACCTGTATCTCGAACATACCCCGCCTTCGGAATATGTACATAGCATAATTCAAGATCCAAATCGCGTAGAAATTTTTGTATACTTTATGGCTGCATCTAACCTCCTCGTTAGACTGCCTACGTACCCTCAATAGGGATCAAGCCATTCGTAGTTCACCATTTCACTATACTCGAATATTCATCAATTAAATCGCTATGTCTTGACAATATATCATAATGTATAACATACAATATTACAAGGGACAAACGATGGAGCACAATCATATTCACTAGTCATAAAGTTCAACGAGTCTAATCATAATTACCATAACCATAACTAACATCATTCCATAATCACATCAATCAATAATGCCAACCATCACATCATCAATAACACATACAACAGTCGAAGCGCGGGGCTAGAGCAACACAGTTCGGCCGAAGACTACATCTTTGGAAAAGGGGATTTTGGACCACACAATGGAACCACGGCACCAAAGGGGATTCCGGACCATCACTCAACGGAATCGTGGAGTAGAAAGGATTCCAGACCATTCAACAGAACTAAAAGGAAGTCCAAGAAGCATAACAACAGCTCGAAGGAACAAGACATGATTCAAGTTACTCAATTCACGAAAACTCAACGAAGCGAAACAATATCGAGCAACAAATCCACATCACAATGGGTTATCGGTCCATTACTAGACCTCACATCTCCCAAGCAATTCAATATGCATTTCAATCACATGTCACAACCATTTCTAATACACAAGTCAAATCACATTTCACTTCATCATACCAATCACTATGTGATGCAAACTAAATAAGCACACAAATTAAAACCCTCTTGTGACAATTGTAGTATATGTTTAAGTAGGGATCGTTCTTAACCGGGGATTAGGAGAGATTGCAAAATCACTTGGAAACTGACTCAAAAACGTAAAATAAAGTTTAAAACACTAAACTAGACTCAAAGAATGCAAAACTAAACACTTAAAACACTAAAACAAACCAAAAGACTCAAACAGCACCCAAAACACTCAAAACTGCCTTAAAAACACTTTCGGGGCAGTTTTGAGCACTTTGGTGAATTTGGACGAATTTGTGTAATAAATTGAATCAAAACACTTATAAACACAAACTAAGACACTTTCTAACTAAATTGGACACTAAAGTAAAGGGGGATTGAGGTTTTGACAAAATTAAACTAAATGCACAGATTGCAATTAAGGGCAGAATGTAAATATGAATGTGATGAAAATATGGATGAATGCTAGCTAGAAGGTTCTTCTCCACACATGTTACACTTGCATACAAGATGATTTTCAGTTGGTCTTTCGATAAATTATGAAACTGAACACCCCGGGTTAATTAGGTCCGCTTAAATTAACCGTCAAGTTCTCCTTAAGTTAATGAATTGGATGGGTTAGCGCAACGCAATTCAAAACATTCTCCAAAAGTCCTTTACGTGAAAAGCACAATAAAGATATAATCAAAGATCATTAAGCATCATGAAAACTATAAGTGTTGACCAGGCCTTCGTTACTATGATGAGCATGAAACTAGTGCCAAGAATTCATTTAACGCGATTATTTATAAGCAACCTCCACTACTTGTGAATATAAGTTCATAACTATTAGGTGAAACTCACTTATATTCTAGCGTCATATTCATGCATGAAAATTAAGCGTGCACTCTCAATAAACATACATAAATAAGTTATCAATCAAACAGTTAAACAAATTGAATCCACAACTCATGAAATTCCAACCAAAGGTAATCAATTCATATTGCAAGCATAAACATGGTTTTGATTCACCCCCTAGCTAACTAGGGATTTAGCCTCTCATGTTCACAAAAAGAGAAATAAAATTGAATTTAAACATGATGAACAAAGGATTGATTACACCTAGAACGCCCAACGAATCCACTTGAATTTCTTCGCGTCTAAGCTCCTCTTTCTTCTTCTTCTTGCTGCGGCAGAGAGGTTTTATGGTGTTTTTGGATGGTTTTCTGGGTTATAGATGGATTTATGGAAGTTAGGTGGTGCGGCAAGGTTTGTGGAAAATGTATGGAGGTATGGAAGGTGGCTGGAATGGTTTGTTGGTGAGGGGATGCACGGTTTTGGGAGAGAATAGGGATGATAGCTAGGGAGAGAATGTGGCTCATTGTTTATGGGAGAATATGTGGCTGAATGATGATGGGAGTGACAGCTAGGGGGGAATATATGTATGATGGTGGCTGCAATGATCAAGAGTGAATAAATAATGCATGTAGGGTTAGGAAATAAAATCATAAATTAAAGGGGGAATGATTAAAGGGTGCGGCTAGGTTGGAAAGGTGTGGAAGATGGCTGGAATTAGGAGACGGAAATAGGTTTAATTCAGAAATAAAAGGGCAAGGTGGCTGCAAGGAAAAGGATTAGGGTTTAGGTGCATAGAATAGGCCTAAAATACCCCCCTTGCACGGCAAGGGAAGGGGAGAAGGGAAAAACCCACGGCAAGGTTGTGTAATTGGGCTAAGGCCATTGTTTTGTGTCCTAAAGTGCCTACAAGGCCTTCAAAGTGGCTAGAAAATACGGACGTTTAAGTTTAGGAAAGATTACCAAAACGGGAAACCTAGGGTTAACTTTCCTACTTCAAGTAAGAATCCTTGTTTGAGTAGGATTCCTCGTTTTGGTAAGAATTCATCGTTGGAGTAGGAATTCGTCGTTAGAGTAGGAATTCGTCGTTTCTTCAAGTCTTCAACTCATTCATTCCTCTTTCGCTTTAAAAGACTCCAATTTGCATCTTCTTGCAACGTTGGCCTTATAATCTGAAAATACACAAAAGTGGCCTTAAACACTAAAATAACTAAGTAAACACAACATAAATGCACGAGAACAAGCTAATTAAGTCGCATGAATATGCTCCTATCACTATGCTTCCAACATTATATCTTAATCCATAGCTTGTAACATATCAAGGAATCATGAAGCACAATATTAATATTTAATTACGTTAATCAATCAGTGAGATAACATATCATTTCACGAATTTAATTAAAGAACTCTACATAATTCCCTACTTGGGTTATGAATAGTAATTCTAATTTATATTCACAAGATCCATTGTGGGTAATTCCCATTCACTCGAATCTAGATAACCTTATGAAAATGAGCAAGAGCAAGGATTATGGACCACCACTCAACGGAATCCAAATCAGGATATGATTCCGGACCATCACTCAATAGAATCGCGAAGTAGAAGGGATTCCGGACCATCACTCAACGGAATCCAAACCAGGATACGATTCCGGACCATCACTCAACGGAATCCAAACCAGGATACGATTCCGGACCATCACTCAACGGAATCGCAGAGTAGAATGTGTAACACCAATCAACAAAACAAGACATAGATCAAGTTACTCAAGGTACAAAGACTCAACGAAACGAGAATGAATAACGACACAAGGGTTGAAACATGTTTCGAAGCAACAAACCCCATAACAATGGGTTAATGGTCCACTACTAGCCCTCGCATTTCATCATTCAATCATACAATACAAATCATATTTCCAATGCACAAGTCAAATCATACTTAATGAAAATAGATCAATGACCATAAATAAAATAACACTTCAATAGAATTCACATTTAATTAACATGGGTCTATGGCATATATATATATATAATTCACATTTCAATATGCAATTCGAATCATTTTTCCACAAATATTACCCATCCATGAATCAAACCACATTTAATAAAAATAGATCGATGGCCAATTATAAAATAATCACATTTTAATAGCTTAGTTTGGTTAGTAATGTGTGCTACTTGTATTTATACTCTTGATTGTACTTTTGTGTGCTGATTAAGCTCTTCAAAGGAACAAAATTAATATTAACTAAAGAAAGTACACTGATTCTGGAATCTACCACTCTAATAATATCACTCAATTAGTAGTAAAGAAGATTAGAAAGGAATCTGGAAAAGAAAATAGGTGTGGCAAAAACAGTACTCTGCTTCTCCACAAAACGTGCAGAAAACAGCACTATTGGACCTAGTTTAGGCTCCCCTTGGAATATTCAAAACTAAACCAAATCATGTAATATTATATGGGTTTTGAAGCTTGTGTTATGTACTTTAAAAGCATACAAAGTTTGTAGAAAATGGAGCTCTAAATTGGAAGTTATGCCAAAAGGAAAAACAAAGTCTTGAAACTGGAAAGCCAATTTTCTGCTGCTGTTTGGCAGCTCGCGACCCAACTTTAAAGAAGGTTTTGATCAACCAAAACTCAATGGCATTGAGTGAAAACAATTGGGTTACGATCATGAACATATGTACTTTCAACACACTAAAAATTTTCTCCAAAGGAGCACATAAATGCCTAGAAATTAAGAGCCAAAGAAGGCTACTCGAAACTTGAGTTTTCTTTGCAAAGAAATCAATTTTCTGCAACTTACGTAACAGCCCACTTCCAATTCATATAACAAATCCCAAAATACTTCCAGGTAGTCCAGAAGTCATGTATACAACATCCAAAACTAACATGACTCAAAATTAACAAGAAATTGACCTTTTGAACCAAACCCTTGATCAAGAAATTTGATCTACACACCCAATCCAAATTACCCAACTCTAATTCATGTTTAGACTAGTTAATTGAATGATAGAAACCCTAAATAGAACTAAGAACTCCAATATATCATGGCAGTTACAATTCAACTTAAGAAAGTTAAATTTGAAAATCAAGATAATGAAGTAACAAGGAATTTACATTTTCAAATCTCTGAATCCTTCCTTCACAATCACGTTCTCTAACTCCTCCCTCTCCGAGTTTTGCCTGAAGAAAGAAGGATTTTCTTCCAACAGCTATGGAAGAGCCACCTCCTCCCTATTTCTTTTTCTTTCCTCGCAAAGCCAGGAAGAACGTGAAAGAACGTTCTCCCCCACCCCCCCCCCCCACCTCTCTTTCACAACTCCCTTTTTCCTTCCTCCCCTTGCTGCCATCTGGTCCCTTCCCTTTTTGTCTGATTGGTCCACCCTAACCCTTACATGATTGGGCTTCTCTCTCACAAAGTGGGAATTTATTTAATTAAAAATTATAGTTTAGCAAACGATTTCAAATGTCCGTAACTATACTGTTAAAACTCGGATTTGCAAACAGCTTTCGTCTAAGCATTCGTGGCTTCAAGATCTATTTGAAAACATTACTTGTGACCTCAAAAAGGTCTACGGATTTTAAATAATTAATTTCCAAACTTCGAACTTCGTGACTAATTTAATTAAAATCTAAATTCAAACAATTTAAAATAAATTCAAATCTCAATAATACAAATATGTAGATTATAATAGTGAAATCTAGGAACGGGATTTCACACTAAAAATAGCACAAGAAAGTTTGTAGTATTTGGGTATGCAAACCTTTTACACGAACTTATCTAAGTTGAATTATATCTTTGATCACTAAAGTCCCATTTGACCTTGAAATAATGTATTATGCATTATATGGAGAAACTTAGTGTCTTAAAGAATATAAATTATGGTTTAAAAAGTCCTCGTTGTAAATTTTGAAAATTTCTTGGATATGATCACATGTAGTTACAATTCAAGTGTTTGTTTGTTTGTTTGTTTGTTTTTTTTTTTTTTTTTTTTTCTGTTTTTGCCAAAACCAGAGGTATCTCACATCCCGAAAGGTAGGATTAATTTTTAGTGGAGCCTAGAAAGGCTAAAGGTAGTCCAACCTACCTCTTGCCACAATTAAATACCACACTTCCTCCCAAAGCTTTTAATTAGAGAATCACTCGTATTTTTGCCAACTTTGTGCCTTGAATCAGAGACCACAGAACATAACTGACTTGGAATTCTGCCATGTTTCTACTGGATAGTGGTTGTTGTTTATACAACTATCAAGAGGACAGACTTTGACATAATTTTTTTTTTAAATACCATTTATATCCCCACATTTTTTTATCCTTAGTTGCGATAAATAACCTTTATATAATAAGATTAAAATAGAAATTTTTTGGATTTAAATTATTAAATTAAATTAGAGTTCTTCCACGTTTTTCTCCACCTTTTTCAATATGTTTCTCCCACATGCATAGAACGATCGAATGTTTGTAATGTGCAAACCTTTTACACGACGTGACATATACTCGGACAAAAAAATTTAATTTACTCGTTGGCCGCTAAAGTCCCATTTGACCTTGAAATAATTTATCATGCATTATTTGGAGAGAGAATAAAGTGTCTTAACGAATATAAATTATGATTAATAAATCTTCGTTGTAAAATTTGAAAAATCATAAGGTGTTACTAATATAAGTGTTGTATATACTATTTTTTTTTTTTGTCAAATCCGGAGGCATCTCACATCCCAAAGATTAAGACTAATCCTCAATGAGGCCTGTAAAGGTTAAGGCATTGCATCCCACCTCTGACTACGATCAAATATCACACATCTTTCTAAAGCTTTCAATTAGAAAATTATCCGTGTTTTTGCCAACTTTGTGCCTCGAACTCAAAGACCACGAAGCATACATGGTTTGGAATTTTACTGCATTTCTACTAGACCATTTACCGTGATTGTTGTCTATACTATTATTTAGAGAACACACTCTCTCAAACTTTTCTTCAAATACCATTTATGTCCCCACAGTCCCAATTTTTTATCCTTAGTTGCAATAAATAACCTTAATATAATAAGATTAAAATAGGATTTTATTTAAAATTCTTCCACATTTTTCTCCAACTTCTCTTTCGATATGTTTCTCCTACATGCATAGCATGTGTGAGATTGCTATTGACAAAGAGTTGATTAGTAGTACATATCAGGTGGTGATATTACAAGTTACACTTAAGAGCTTCTCAATAATTTCGAGTAATGTACCGTGACAATTTTTTTAAATGAAAATAATAATATATTACTCTAAGTTTACATACACTTAGAAAAGGAAAAGAGTTTAATCCGAAACACAATAAATTGAAGAAAAAGATTCTATTCACCAAAGCAAATCCATCACTTGCATTGTGACATCTTTCTGACATGCAACTTTTCTTTATTTCATTACATATCATATCTTTTGCATGTAAATTTTCTTGATGATTTCCAAATTTTAAAACGATGCAAAACAACATTGATTAGTTTAAACTCAAACTAGCTCAATGGGGAGGAGCATATGAATTGAATTCAATTAGTGCACGCCAAGTGTTTGACATATATTTTGATGCTCCAGAGTCCACAGGCATATCGTTCATGATATTGCATGCCATTGTAAAAAGAAAGCGTTCATTATTGCATGATTCACGTCAATGCATATTAATTTTAGATCTCATGTATAATTAAAGGGTTTTACTGTACCGATTGAGTCATTGTTTCGATATAACAGTTACATTGGCACATGGTGTTACTTACCCATCAAGGTATAACGTGCGAAGTACTAACACTAATTGATGGTGGAACAGGTGCCTTTTAAACCAGATGTAGAGTCTTCACTATGCGCACACACATATATATGGTAAATAGGTATCTCTGCAAACATTGTCAGAGGTCTTTGTAGAGCAGGTAATATATTTTCGCAATTCTGCAGTTTAATTTCTTGTCAATAAAATGGGAATTGCTTTTAAACTCACTGTTAAATTAAGGACAGTGCAATCTACACACTTTTTTTTTTTTTTTATCTCTCACACATCTTTCTTAATTTTGGCCATCAAATTGAATGAATTGAAAAAGATTAATAGACAAAAATTACCAATGATGTGTTAGAGGTGTGTTAGAAGTAAAAACATATGTGTGAATAGCAGTACCTTAAATTAAAAGGCAAATAAACTCATGCTAGAGCTACAGATGCATACGTGCCCAAAAAAAAAATAGTAAATAAAGAATTTATTCTATACTTCGTCATATTCAGTCAACTTCATATACACTATGAAGCTAATACACTTTATTCTTACATGTAAGGAAAAAAAATACCTAAACTGCAGGCATTTTTCTGTACTTATTCAATGCTAAGAAAATATATAAAACGTTTAATTTGATTTAAAATTAATTCTGCTAGTGCTTTTCGTTGATGGTTGCACTTCGATGTAGAATCTTTGGAATTGGCACTACTTCAAGGTTCGGTCGGATTAGGACCTCCGGAAGGGGTAGTGCCCCTAAGTATTTGCCTGATCAAAGGGAAGAAGGGACGATCCTTCTGATGCAAAACATCATTCTTCATCTGATGCATAAACTTTTCTTCCCCATGCAACACTCTGCAGGCTTCGGACAATTGCATGTTCATAAGAAAAACCATTAAAAACGCTGCCACCAAAAATATTTTTAGAAACTTCATTTTGTTGGGCAAACAAAGACTATTTTGCATCTGCGGAAGAAGGAATGAATGAATGAAGATAAAGCTAAAGGTTTTGTTGCGAAAACAAAGAAGGAATGAATGAATTAAGGAATGAATGAATAGATGGGGAATATGGGGCTTTTTATATGCATCAATTAAGACCAACTTTCATATGACTTTGATTTTTCAATATAAATCTATTTGTTTCGTTGTTTTGACTATTAATTGATTATTATATGCTAAAGACTTAGAATTGAATGGGTCGTCATATCCGCAAGGGTTTTGGTTTTAGGGTTTCACTATATTGTGGACCTGTAATAAATCAAAGCTAATAAATTATATAATAACACAATCCTTTCTTGATGCCCAGAAATAGCACCTTTATTTTACTCTTAAGCTCCTGCAAGCAACATTTTACTCATAATTTAAGTTGAGCTGCCACTCAGTACTATGGTCTGGTGGTATTCAGTATTCCTCTTCACTTGGAAGTGAGAGGTCCTACGTTCGAATCTCATGGATGGTGAATTCGATACCAAATTTGGTTGCCCTGTGTGGCTTACCCGAACTCTCCATCCCCTTAGTATAAAAATATCGATGTACTAAAAATAACAAAGTTGACCCATATAGCTTTTTTACTTAATTATTTTAGTACAGTAAAACCTCTATATAGTTATGATATTGAAACCAAATCAAATTTATAACTTTAAGCCAAGGCCAGCCCAGGCCCAGTGCGGGCTGGGCTACCGTCTGGGGCACCAAAATTATTAAAGTGTTATAAAAGTATAAATGAGTTTAATTTGGTTAATTGACAAAGAAATTTAACTATAATTGGTGGTTTTTTAATGAGGAAATATCAGGTTCAAAACACCGTGTGTGTTTATTTACTTTTCAATTTTTACAAATTTCTTTTCATATGAGTATAAATTTATAAAATTTGGTAAGTAGTGGTTTATATTATTTAAAACAAACAAGGAGGTCCCAGGTTCAAAACAATATATGTCTCTTTCACTTTTCAACTTTAACGAATTTCTTTTCATGGGTTTAAATTTATGAAGATGGGCTAAATGATCTAGAGGTTTAATTAGAAGTAATAGTTTTTGTTGCTAAAATTAACGAGAGATCTTGAGTTCAAAATGCTATTTGCATATTTATTCTTTTCAATTTTTACGAGTTTCTGTTTGGTTGTTAATTTCCTTTTAATTATTAGCTAGTAGCTATGTGGGTTGCAATTTTCAAACATTTGTTCCAATTCAAGTCTGAATTTTAACAAAGAGTAATGCGTAGACCAATTTTGCAAATCATATGATGTGTCACTAGGAGGTTTAATTTAGTACTCATTTATTGCTTATACGTATCAATTAAAGACTCGAAAGCTTCATTATTTTTATAGACCCATATTGACAAGGTTAGTAAATAGGAAAAAACACATCACGATTTATATAAAAACACTTTAAAAGTTTAGGTAGAAAAACAAGACTCATCATTTATCTACTTGTAAGCCCGAGGTTTATTGGTTCCTATACAAAAGAAATTAGTTTTTGCATGTTTCTAAATTATGGAGCTTGAAGTGTTTTTGTAAGTAATAACTTTATCAAGATTGGCACTACTTTAAGCAGGTTATTACTTAATAGAGGTGCAACTAAAAAATATTATTATTTTTTACTTAGTTATCCTCAATAAAAATTGTATAGATACAAAGAACTATTGACAAAAAAAAAAAAAAAAAAAAAAATTCAAAGGCGTGTTATCAATTCTAAAAAATAAAATATTGTCTCCAATAATTATAGAGAAATATTTTAGTTCATCTTAAACGTTTATTTGCAACATTGCATATTTTTGTGCTTATGGACGATTATTATTATTTTTGCGAGTTTCCTTAATACGGGACATATAAAAATTATAACTTATTACAATGTAGAGTTTATTCATATACATAATTAGCTCCAGGTTTGGACCATAAATTTTTATGACTATAAAGAAGGTTATTCTTAAATGGAGCATTATTATAAAGATGTTTTACTATATATTTTTGAGGCCTTTTTTTTTATTAAGTTGTCCTGATTCAATTATTTTTTTTCTTTTAGATTTATTAACAATTACTAATACTATAGAGGTATTTTGACCAACTCTTGTAGAGTTTTTGTTACTATTTTCTTGCATTGCAATTTTGAACTGAGATTGGAGTTTGGCTTGCAAGTAAAAGCGTGTACAAGGCCTTTGAAGTTTGAACGTTGACTATTTTAATTGAAGTTTTAGTACGCTGAGGTATAGTATCGGGTGTGTGCTAACCTTTTACACGACATGAATACTTTAACACACAAACACACACAAAAATTGAATCATATTGTGACGACTCAAGTCTTATTTGATTTGAAATGTGTCCAAGCGTGTTTATTTAATTAAGACAACTCAAAACTAATTAAGACCTCTCTAATCTACTAGCCAGACCTTAGTATTGTTTTTTCTTAGTTTTATAGGATAAATTGAATAAGAATAAGTCATGATGTCTAGAAAGGTTGTCTAAAATGATTCCCTGTGAAATTTGAACTTATAATCTTCTTCGGAAAAATGAAAATCAGGTGCTGCTAATCCAAAACGATAATAAGCGAACAAGGTGTATTAAAATATTATTGGAGGAAAATGAGGAGAAGGTGTTGTACTTAATTAAACGTGCAAGAAAATTTTGGTAGAAATTAGTTAATTTGACCTCAAAAGAAACGTTGAAAGAGGAATTGAGGAATAGTTTGGATCAAATGATATCACTGCCGACAACTTTTTATCATGCATTAGTTTCAAAATCTTCAATAGTTTGAATTACCGTCAAGACCTTTTATGGTAAGACTAGAATTCTCTCCCATTTTCTTTCTATTCCCTTCCCTCCTTTCCTTTTACATTCTCTATTTTGTCTTTCTCTTTCTATATAAAATCAATCTAATATGTTGACGTGGTTTAATCGTGATAGTTCAAATATGAGGGAAGGGAAGGGGAGGGAAAAAAAGAGGGGAGATACACACACACACACACAGACACTTAAATTTAACCCTTAAGCTCACAAGACATACACTCAAATTGTCATTCAAAGTGTTTGGGGTTAAAGTGTATACGCTCAAAAGATCAATACATAAATGCTCTACCATAGGCTTGCAGATTGATCTCATCTCCACACAGAAAAAATTACCTTCTTTGGATCAAGTAGGTCTTTGTGAAGGGTTGTAAAGGGGTTTCGGTGACTTGGTTAATCAAATGAAGGATATGGGAAACACAAAGTCTAAGAAACTAATAGAGTAGTTGGAAATGAAACTGAGAGAGACATGCGACAATTAACCAAGGCAATAAATTGAGCAGTTTGATGAACGACATATAACTGCACAATGAATATCTAATGATTCTTGTCTTCATTTACAACAACACACTTGATTTCTTATGATGCTGGCAGCTCACCTGTGACTCATAATGATTTATTTTCCTCTTTTCTTCTTTTGTTCTTCATTAGTAGTTGGGCTTTCTACGCAAAATTTTCATCTTCAACTTTTAATAACCTTGAACTCTTACCTTTTTAAAAACGTACTCTACTAGCTTCTTAGTAGGGTAGGGATTTTTTAATATAAGAGGCTAGGTAAGAAAAATGTAGGTTTAAGAACAAAAGGCTTACATATAGGCTCAAAAGAGCTAACTAGGGGCAAAACATATGTAAGGCCCTGGCATGTATGGCAATGGTGGTAATATATGATACAAAGTTTTGAGAGATCTCAAGGCAAGTTCTAGAGATGCAAAACACATAAGATCGCACACATGAATTAAAAAGAGTGTATGAAACATGCATACACTATATTTAGGCACAAAAGCTCACATGGGTGTGGGTTTTGCTCAAGCTAAACATGTTCAACTCATTAACATTTGTTTGTACCATACTTGACCAATCCCGAAATTACTAAGCACCGGTCAACAGCATATCGTCAAGGATCCACAAGACTTTTCCTCCAACCAGGAGGCCAATCACAATACGACACATGTCGGTATCAGAGGCCAATCATAGCGCGACACGTGTCGATATCAGAGGCCAATCATAACACGACACGTGTCAATGTCAAAATAAAGCTAGAAACTCTCTTCTATAAAAGGGGATCATTCTCCCACAATAATCCCTAATGTCATTTGTACTAAACTATTCACTAGAACTCACTAAAAGAGAGCTTGAACCTATGTATTTGTGTAAACCCTTCACAACTAATGAGAACGCCTCTACTCCGTGGACGTAGCCAATCTGGCTGAACCACGTACATCTTGTGTTATTTGCTTCCCTGTCTCTATTCATTTACATACTTATCCACACTAATGACCAAAGCAACCTAGCGAAGGTCACAAACTTGACACTTTTTGTTGTACCAAAGTCCTCGCCGATTTTGTGCATCAACATTTGGCGCCGTCTGTGGGAATCGCACTTATTCCTACCCTCTCCAGCTTTGTCAAGCTAGTTTCCACCATTCGCACACTTTCCTTCGACCAGGCACCCCTCTCCAACATGGGGAGTGAAGGGAGCCATAGCACGCAGAACGACACCCCCCTCGCACTTAGTGCAAAGCAACGAAAGAAAGAACGAAAAAGGTTTGCTCTTCAGGCTAAAGTCGATGAGCTAGAAGCTCAGAACAACAAGATAGGCATACTCAAACACACGAACTCATCGCCCTTGGGGAAGTCAACCATCATCTGGGTGCCCCCCAACAAGGGGAATCACCTGCCTTCAACATGGATATCCTTAATGGGGAGCGAGTTACTCATCAAGGTGTTGATCAACATGAGACCTCTCTCGACCCAGCTATTTCAACCCGAAGTAGGAGAAGTGGAGGAATGCACCTTTTTGCAGAAGGAGTAGAAGGATCAAAAGCTGTTTATCGCGACTGTCGGGACTTCCTGAGGCAACGTCGAGAGAACCCCATCCACATAAGCTCGAAGGTCAATGATCCAAGAATTTCTGAAAGGTTTGGCCCTCTTCCATGCCCCAAGCCAATTGCCAATCTAGGGAATGAGCGACATGTCCTAGAGGAATATGAAGGTATGGGGGACTCGGGGGTGTTTCGACAGGCTCGTCCTGGAAGTCAGTGCGGTGAGTCCAAAGAAAAATCCCATGCCCTTGACCAAGCTTTCCTACTTTCAAGAGGAGATGGAAACTTACGGAAGAAGGATTCAGCAGTACCTGACTCCACTCAGGACCCCCTTGTCCTACAACTCCTTGAGGAAATAAACAAGTTGAAGGCCGAACGTCAGGCCGAAATACCTGACTGGAACCAACCTAGGCCTGGCCCTTTTACAAGGAGGATCCTCGACACCACCTCCAAGCAAAGACAAAGCAGAAGCTTGGCTTACAACTCTATACTGGAAGGGAGGACCCGATTGAACACCTTAACCTCTTTGAGTCCACCATGGCATACTGGATGCACACTGACGAAGAACGATGTCTTCTCTTCCCCTCTACCCTTTCTGGCGGAGCTCTGAATTGGTATTGTCGTCTTTCACCTGAGACACTAGACTCATTTGAGGAACTGAGGAAATTATTTGTCTCTCAACATATCTTCTAGACAAATCGCTTGCATTCCGCAGATGACTTGTACACTATTCGCCAGAAGCCGGATGAGTCACTACGAAAGTATGCCAGCCGCTTCAGCCATGAGTATTCTCACTGCGCTGAGGCAGATGACAAGACCACCCTTAAAGCCTTCACGGTAGGCCTACTCGACTGTTTCTTCAAGTACATGATCAATGCTAACACTTGGAAGACTTACTCTGAGGTAATGGCACAGGCTTATAACCATGCCTCCGCCGAGGCAAGGACATATCAAGGGAAACCCCCTACAGCCATCCCTTATCAGCAAATGGGGAATGGAAGCCAAATTCAACCCAATGAGAAGACCTCAACCTTCCAAACAGCAGCGACGCTTCCCCCTGCCCTACCTAATATCTCGCCAAGTCAAAAGGCGTATCATTCTCAGGGCAAGAGGAAAGACTTCCATCCTCATCAGTCTCACTTTAATAAAAAGAGTAAGAGGCACTATCGTGATAACCAAAGGTATTACCACGATAATACCCGCCCCCAGGCGGTCAATGCAGTGGGCCAAACACGTGTCAAGAATGGTCCTACCCTGAGGTATGAGACATACACACCTTTGAACGCCACATGCACGGCCATTTACCCCAGTATAGCTCACTTGATACCAAAGCCAAGGCCGAGAGAGCCAGATTTCAAGTCCACGAAGAACACAGGCATGTTTTGTGGTTACCACGAGTATAATGGCCATGACGGCGAGAAATGTATCACTCTCCGTGATCATATTGAAGCTTTGGCATGTGAAAGAAAAATTGACCAGTTCCTCCTTCACCCTCCAAGGGATAACCGCAACCAACGCTAAGTGAATGTGATATATTCCATAAGCGGTGGCACGCCCATTTCTGAATTTTCCAACAGGGCCATGAAAAACAATGAACGAACGTTGAAGCCTGGCCACCAAGTGTTTCACGTGGAAGACATCAGGGGAAGCAAGTATCAAAAGCCTAACTGGGATCCAATATGTTTCTACCCTGAAGAAGAAAGAAGTATCATCTATCCTTACAACGACCCACTGATTGTGGAGGCTCACACAGCCAACTTTGATGTACGACCAATCCTGGTAGACACGGGGGCGTCGGTCAATATCATGTTCGCTGAAGCTTTCAAAACACTTAATGTAGCTGAACACTTGCTCGATCACTCGGTTTCTCCTCTGATAAGCTTCTCTGGTGATGTCGTGCAACTTTTAGGGAGCGTACATTTACCCTTCACCATCGGTACAGGCTCGTACGCAGCCACTAACTTCTTGGTGGTCGACTGCTCAACGGCATACAATGTCATCTTTGGGCGCACAGGCATTAATGATCTCAAGGCCATGGTATCCACGCATATGTTGTTGATGAAATTTCCAACCCCCTATGACAATGATTACATCAGAGGAGATCAACTTAGTGCACGATTATGTTACAACACTTCAGTCAAGCAACAACACTTGCATGTACCCAAAGAAACACTTTCTATACATGACCAAGTCATCAAGACCAGTTCGGACAAAGCCAACTTGAATATTCACGATGGTAACAATCAACCCGACGATCCTCAAGATGATTCTTTCACCTAGCAAGCACAACCTGCTGAAGAGTTGGAGAAGGTCTCTATCTCAAAAGATTATCCAGATCGCATAGTGAAGATTGACACCACTTTGTCACCACCTATTCGGTTGGCATTGATCTCTTTTTTGCAAGAGAACACTGAAGTCTTCGCCTGGTCATACGATGACATGTCAGGCATCTCTCCCGATATCATCTGTCATCGCTTGAGTATTAATCCCAAGACCAAGCCGGTGAGACAGAAGCGAAGATCTTATGATGTTGAACGATATGAAGCAATGAAGGTAGAAGTTGAAAAACTTAAAAGCATAAGCTTCATCCGTGAAGTCAATTATCCAACGTGGGTAGCAAATGTGGTCCTTGTTAAGAAAAATCTGACCAAGGAAAGTCTCTTGCTTCAAAAGATGTTGTGGAGATGTGTGTCAACTACACCGACTTAAACAAAGAATGCCCGAATGATAGCTTTCCCCTTCCTCTCATTGATAGACTTGTAGACTCTACAGTAGGGTGTGAACTCTTAAGCTTCATGGATGCTTACTCAGGGTACAATCAAATCCTCATGAACCCTTCGGACCAAGAACACACGGCCTTCACTACTGATAGAGGATTATATTGCTATAAGTCATGTCATTCAGCCTAAAAAATGCAGGGGCGACTTATCAAAAATTAGTCAATTCAATGTTCGCTGAACAGATTGGAAAAAGCTGATAGGGGCATATTTATGCACCTTAGTTTAGCTTGTCTTGTGCATTTAAAGTGTTTTTCCTTAGTAAAGTAGTCTTTTAAGCTAGTTTTATGTATTTTCAGGATTTAAGGGCAAAGTATGCAAAAGGATGCATTTTGGAGCCTTTTGGAGCAAATTAGAGCTTGGAATGGACATCATATGCTTGGAGCCAAGAGGATGGACAAAATTGAAGACTTGAAGATGATGATTCCTAGAAGAACAAGGTGTCCTACTTGAAGTAGGAAAGTTAAATCCCAATGGCCTCAAGTTGCAGCAACAAAGAAGTTTTCCAAGTCCAAGAAGGAGAAGAATTCCAAGATGAAGAAGGATTAGCTTTCCTAATCCTAATGCACAAGGTTTTCAGCCACAAAGAGGAGTCCTAAACACTTTAGGACACCTAATCCTAATCCTATAGGGATGCCATGCACTTTACCTTATCTTGGAGGGTTTCTAGAAGCCTTAGATGCCCTATCCTATCTTTGCCGTGGGTTTTATCCAACTCCTCTTAGTTTTTAGGCTTTCTAGAAGCCCTAACATTATCCCTAAGAAGGTGCTGCACCCTTATCTCTTTTTCCCTACAAATCTGGCACTTAAATCATGATTCTAGAAACCTTATCTTATCTCCTACAAAGGTGGCGCCCCAAATCCTTCTAGAAAAGCCAATTTCTGTCACAAAACACTTTTTTTTTAGAACCCTAAAAATCTGGCGCCTCTATTCCTTTTCCTTTGGGGTTTCCTACCTTCTAGATGGCCTATTCCTGATAGGTTTTGATTTCCTTGTCATCTTCAAATACTTAGTCCTTTTCCTTGCTGATTGAAAGGGATTTTGCACTATAAATAGACCCCCTTGCCGCACCAATTGAGGATCATGCATTCCTCCACATTCAGAAATTCGCCAGAAATACATTCCCAACCCTTTGCCGCAGCCATCCTTCACCATTCTCCATATTTTTCCACCTTGCCGTACTCCCCATCCCTCCTAAACACTACCCTACCATCACACATCCATTCCTCCATACAAATACCACCCAAAACATGTCCTTAGACCTTGTGCCGCAACAAAGAGGAGGAGAAGAGGGCTTGGATGTTCATGCAATTCAAGTTCGAGTTGCTGGAATTTTTAGGTGTTTCCTCTCTTTTGATTTTAATGGTTAAATTTACTTCACTTTGTCTTGTACGTATGAGGAACTAAACCCCCCCTTGGCTAGGGGGGGATTCGAAACCATGATCATGCTTGCTATATGATTTGATTACCTCTAATTGCGTTTCATAAGTTGTGAATTCAATTCACTTATCTATTTGAATTAAACTGATTTGTGTGTGTTGGTTGAGAGTGCACGCTTAATTATCATGCATAAATCTAATGCTAGGATATAAGGAAGTTTCATCTAATCGTTACAAACTTATATTCACAAGTAGTAAAAGTTGATGACCTCAATTGCGTTAAGTAAATTCTTGGCATAAGTTTCATGCAATTCATAGTAACGAGTGCTTCGTCAATGCTTATGGTTTTCAAAGAACTTAATGATTCTTGCTTGTATCTCTATTATGCAATTCATGTAGGGAACTTGTAGGGAATGCTTTGGGTTGTCGTATGCAATCATCCAATTCAATAACGTTAGGAAAATCTGAGGGTTAATTAGTGCAATTCACGGTTAATCTGGGGCGTTGAGAATTCATGGGTTATTGAAAAGCAATTAGAAATCATTTTGTGTGCAAGTATGGCATGTGTGGAGATGAACCCCTTAGCTAGCTTTCATTCCATTCATTAAATCCAAATTTGTTTTAAAATCTGTTCGTTTTACAAAGTTTTAAGTTTTGTTTTCAAATTCGTCAAAATCAAAATCCCCCTTTACTTGGAGTGTCAAATTAGTTAGAAATCAATTTAGTTTGTGTTTTTAAAGTATCTTGAGTCAAGTTATAACTCTTTTCGTCCAAATTCTTCTCTAGTGCTCAAAACTGCTCAGAAAGTAGTTTTAAGGCAGTTTTGAGTGTTTTCTTACTGTTTGAGTCTTTTGGGTTGTTTTAGTGTTTTAAACTTTAGTTTTGCATTCTTTGGGTCTAGTTTGGTGTTTTATATTGTGTTTTTACGTTTTTGAGTCAAATCCAAGTGATTAACAATCACTCCTAATCCCCGGTCCAGAACGATCCCTACTTACATTCTTCACTACAATTGATAAAAAGAGGGTTTAATTTGTGTGCGTATAATTCTCACATCAAAAGCGTGGAAGTTTATGTTGATGATATGTTAGTCAAAAGCAAACATGCTGACCAACACATTGCCAACTTGTCTGAAACCTTTTCCATCCTGAAGAAGTATCGAATGAGGTTGAACCCCAACAAATGCGTTTTCGGTGTGGGCTCTGGAAAATTCTTGGGCTTCATGATTAGCCAACGAGGCATTGAAGCTAACCCCGAGAAGACCAAAGCAATCATGGACATGAAAGAACCAGTAACCTCAAAAGACATCCAGAGCCTTACTGGCAAGGTGGCAGCCTTGACCAGGTTCATCTCTAAGGCCACAGACAAATGCGCTCCTTTTTTCAAAGCACTTAAGGGAAGTAAGAAGTACATTACGTGGACCGATGAATGTGCCGAAGCATTTAAGAACCTCAAGGATACATGAGTGAAGCCTCTCTGATTTCCAAACCTGAAGTTGGCGACACCCTAATTGTCTATCTATCTGTCTCAGCTTCAGCAGTTAGTTCAGTCCTCTTTCGTAGGGATGGTAGTATCAAACGACCTGTCTACTACGCTAGCAAAGCTCTACAAGATGCGGAGACACGATACTCTAACATTGAGAAATTAGCTCTAGCATTAGTCATGTCTGCTCAGAAACTTCGCCCCTACTTCCAAGCACACTTCATCATCGTGCTTACCAATCACCCCCTTCGACAAATACTTCAGAGTCCTGCCACTTAGGAGCGAATTATCAAATGGGCCACAGCATTGGGAGAGTTTGACATCTCCTACCACCCAAAACTAGCTGAAAAGGGCCAAACAGTTGCAGATTTCATTGCCGAATTCACTTATCCCGTTGACATTTCTCCTACACCTGAGGCAGCGGCTTCATCATCCCTGGAAACCCGAAAAGTAAAACCAACACTCCTAGTATGGACTCTATATGTTGATAGCTCATCCAACCAACAGGGTTGTGGAGCAGGACTAGTCCTGATTACCCCCGACAAAGTGGCAATGGGGTATACTCTCCGATTCAAATTCAAGGCGTCAAACAATGAAGCCAAGTATGAGGCTCTTTTAGCAGGCTTACGTTTGGCCAAACACCTTGGAGTTAAACAAATTAATATCTTCAGTGACTCCCAATTGGTGGTTAACCAGGTCACAAACAACTTTGATGTTAAGGATAACTCCATGGCAGCGTATCTTGCGCAAATGCATCTTTTGCTTAAACACTTCCACTACCAGATCACCCAAGTCCCTCGAGCGGCAAATAGTCATGTAGACGCTTTGGCTCGCCTCGCCTCAGCAGTGAAAAACAAGATTGGGAGAAAAATTCATGCCGAATTGTTGGCAACACCAAGCACCATGGTCATAGAAGTGTGCAACTTGCAACAGGGGGATAGCTGGATCACCCCAATTTACAAATTCCTTGTTCATAGCACTTTCCCAAATGATAAAGTCCTAGCTAAACAGATTCGATACAAGTTTACCCGCTACTTGATCATTAATGACCAACTCTACAAGCGAGGTTTCAACCTACTATACTTATGGTGCCTCACACCTGTGGAAGCGGAAATTGTCCTTCGAGAAATACATGAAGGAGTCTACGGAGATCATACTGGATCTGGATCCTTAGCACACAAGGCTTTTCGCCAAGGATATTACTGGCCAACACTCTACCAAGATGCCATCAGAATATCTCGCTCATGTGATAAGTGTCAACGCTACGTAACTATTCATCACTCCTCTCCCGAGCCTCTTACTCCTATGATTAGCCATTGGCCCTTCGCCCAATGGGGACTTGATTTGATCGGCCCAATGCCTGCAGGAAAGGGCAAGGTCCGCTATGCAATAGTTGCAGTTGACTACTTCACAAAGTGGGCCGAAGTAGAACCCTTGGCAACCATTACTGAGGTAAAAATAGAAGACTTCGTATGGAAGAACATCCTTTGCAGATTTGGCATTCCTAATGCGATAATCACGGACAATGGACGACAGTTCGACAAGAGCGATAGGAGTGGTGTTTTTCATGGTGTCGCCTTCACTTTTCCTCGCCGATTTTGTGCATCAACAACATTCATATATTATCAACAAGAGGCTATTGTCCACAACAGGTCAAGCATATCATGCTAGGGTCATGTTATCAAGTGAACAAAGCTAGAACTCATATGAAATCATACTTTTCCATTTTACCTCATACATATTTTTTTTTTAACAAGAAGACATAAAAAATGCAATATCAATGCTATATGAATATGCAAGCATACATAAATGAAAGCATTTGCAAAGAGAGAGCTCAGTCAATATAAACAACTTGAACGTGGAGAGGAATTGACAAATACACCACTTTGATTCTCTTTTATTCTCCAAACTTGTTGCACTTTTGGAACAACCGTACTCAGAACATATATAATTCTTGCAATCCGATTAATCTCTTTCAAATAAGTCACAAATTGTTCCTTAAGATTTGCTTTCTTAGAGTTCATTGAAACTTTTTCTTGAGAAGAATTTTTCTTCCTAAGCTTATTGCACTTAGGCCGGATGTGACCAGGAATCCCACAAAAATGACATATAGGAATGAACTTCCTAGATTGTTTGGGATTGTTAGGATTAACTGAAGTCTTGGCAGGATTTGACACATTTGCAAAGATTGTAGATGTTTCAGAAGTAAGACCTAAACCTTGATTGACACCTACTTTTGAGCTAGGAATATCAGACGCTTTGATAAATCTTGTGATGGAAGAAGAACTAATTGTCTTTTCAAACTCAAATCCTAGACCTCTTTTATCTCCAAAATTCTTTCCATAGCTAAGCATCTTGTCAAATTTTCCCGAACCTATGCTTAATTCTTAAGCTTTGTTTTTTTTTTTTTTTTATCTCAACTAATTCATCCTGAAGAGCTTTCTTATCAAACGTGAGAGTGCTTTTTGTGGTTTGAAGAATATGTATCTCCTCTAACAATGACTCTCACAATCTCTCTCCATTGTCTAACTGAGATTGATGTTCAAGTTTAGCTTCATTCTTTTCACTTTCAACTAATGCAAGTTTCTTTTTCAAGATAGAGTTATCCTTCTTTACTTGCACACTAATGTCATAAAGATCAAAATATTTTCTCAAGACTTCTTCCAAGTCAGGTTCTTCAATAAATGAACCTTCTGTGTTATATCCATCAATAATTCCTATAAGGGTAGTTGTATCCTTCTCATTTTCGAAGGCAGATGCATCTCCCAAATCATTAGAGCTCCAAGTAATATTCATTGCCTTATTCTTCTTCTCCTTCTTCTTGATAGTATTTGCACACTCATAAGCAATATGTCCATACCCTTGGCATTCATGACATTGCACTCTATTGTTAGAACTCTTACACTCACTAGTTCTAAAGGATTTAGATGCTTTGTCATGTGAGACATCTAGAGAATGAAGTTTCTAGAGTTTGAACCTGAGTTGGTTCGTTGCTCACGACCTTTGGAATTCTGAGAGTTGAGAAATCTTCTAATTTGCATGGTTAATTCAACCAATTCATCTTTGGACAAGTCATCAATTAAGCCATCACTTTCCTCTTCTTTGACAGCTTTGAGAGCAATGTTTTTCACCTTATTGGAATTAGGAAGCTCTAACTCATATGTTTGCAGATAGCCAATCAGTTGCTAAAGCTTGTAAGTGTTTAGATCTTTCGATTCCTCAATTGCAGTCCTTTTAGTATGAAACCTCATAGGAAGTGATCTTAAGATCTTTTTCATAATTCTATATTTTGAAATACTGTCACCAAGATTGTGGTAGCCATTGACAATTACGCTTAGCCTAGCATAAAAGTCAGAGAAACTCTCATCATCAGACATTGTGATATTTTGTGAATTTTTGTGATGAGATGTTGAAGCTTGGATTCTTTAAAAATTGAGTTACCCTCATGAGTAACTTCAAGAATGTCCCAAGCTTCTTACTTATGTAATTGAATTGTTCAGGCAAAACAGCTGTGAATAAAGTATTCAAAGCCTTTTGGTTAAAAGTACAAGAGCTACGCTCATCATTGGTCCATTCTTTCCTAGGCTTGAGCTTAGATACAGATGTAGAGGACTTTCATTCACCTTTTGTTTCTTTGATCGTCAGAGGTTCCCAACCTTCTTCAACAGCAAGCCAAACCTTGTCATCTTGCACCCACAGAAACGATTTCATTTTTGCCTTCCACGCAGCATAGTTGTCACCATCAAAGTGTGGTGGATGAGAAATTGAACCCATAGCATGATTCATCCTAGACTACCCATGAATCTCACTAAGTATTTTTAGTGACCTGCTCTGGTGCCAAATGAAAGTTCTAGGATGGTACTAGTTTAACCTAGAGGGTGGGTGAATAGGTTCCAATTTAAAAAGTCCAATCGAATTTTCAATTTAATTTTCAGTTTTCAAATTAATTCCACATTTACATCATATAAATTATCCTACACATATGCAATTATGAAGATAAATAAAATGTGCACACATGACGTAGGATTTAACGAGGCAAAACCCACCACTGGGAAAATCCCCAGGCTCCCAAGCCAGGACAAACACTAAGAGAAATGAGTACAAAAAGACTTACAAAACTCATCAAATAGACACACATACTAGTAGGCAGTATTGTCTCCACGCTTCGCTACCCGATCTCTCTTCAGCCTTCTAGTGGAAGTGGCGTAATACTAACGCAGTTGCCAGTTACCTTCTCCTCGAACTTTGCAGGATACTAATGTGATCATGCAGAATGAATGTATGATGAAATGATTTTTGAAAAACAATCAAGTATGAAAATCACAAGATACATTTTCATAATCAATCTCAGTTTAAAGCACAATGAAAAACCAGTGATTAAAAACTAAATACCAGTGATTAAAAACTAAATAAACTTTCTCCTTAAAAACACTCGGCAATAAAACTACTGATTTTTCTGGGCTGCTAACATACTTTTGATCTCCAATGATTTTTCATGCAGCGATATAGAGTATAATACAAATATCAATGCTTACGGCGGCAAAAACCAAAACCCAAAAGCATGTTCTAATGCACGCAGCAACAAAAATTATGATATGATGATGACTTGTAAAAAACCTAACGCATGCAGCAATACTCTAAAAAATCAAGGAAAAAAATATGATTTTCTTTTCTTCCTAATGCATGGCTGCCGACTAACATAAAAAGGATGCTGCAAAAATCTCTTTTACCAGTGCATGTATATGACCGCAATTGAAAAGCAGAATCTGTATATTAAACGCATGCGGCAGCAGCAGCCAAAGCCCTAATCTAATGCAACATGACTTAAAACTCTACGAGATTAAGATGAAAAAGGAAGAAATATGACTAGCAAACTAATTCCAGATTATCACCACTTTTTTCTCAGCATGTGATAGACATCAAATAAGCTCCCAAGTTTTAATCAGATAAAATTCATTCATCGTGGACGCGTAAGGCTCTTGGCCTTGAGTTAAGGTGTTAATTATTTTGCAGGTGCATTTTCGTCCAAGAAGAAGAAGGCGGAAATTTGCATCCACAAATTGGTGCTTTCTAACTTTTTGTTCATTCATAGATTTTTCATACGTTCTCATTCCTAGAATTTTTTATACAAAAATTCTTTGAATAAACGTAAAAGAAAAGTACAATAACAAGAAATTCAAAAACCACGACGAACGGAACTTCCTACTTTCAAGGATTTGGACCATGATAATCCACGAGGCTTAACACAACGGCGAGTGGAACGGCACCACCCTCACGGGGTACCATCGTGATAGCCACCATGGCAATAGCCACTGTGGCAACTCACGGCGAGATCCGAGCCCAAGAAGCAGGCCTCACCTTGCAGCCGTAAGCCCAGGCCCATGCCACCTTTGCATCAGTGAGCCCAGGCCAGCGCCACAAGGGAACCCAGCTCGACCCAACACAAGAAGGCCCAAGGTGAGCAAGCCCAGAATCAAGCAGCCACGACATGAGCAGCACCCTAGACCTCGGGGCCCAAGGCCATCGCGAGCCCAATCCACTCCAAGGCCGAGCCTAAGACCAAAGAACCCAAGCCGTGCCATTTCAAGCTTCAAGGGCCCAAGCCCAGGATGTGCAAACCCAAGCCACAACCCGGCGCGAGCCCAACGCGCACCCGAGCCGAGCCCAGGCTCAACTCCCCTGCGTGCCGCACTTGGAGCAGCCCACTCCCATAGCCCATCCTATTCTCATGGCTTCTTAAATCTTGCGCCCGGAGTCCATTACACTTCCATTACTCAGAGAGACGCATACCGTCCAAGACCTTCTAACCCAAATGGCAAACCACACTTGTCTTGACAAGTCATAAAGTTGACAAGCGCCCTCGCACAACAGACGACCTTGGTGAATCAACTATTGCAGCACACCGAGATACAACATGCCCCGGATGAGGTGTCCCGAAGTAGGATAAGGGCAGACGAATAACCTCTCCAGTAGCGTCCGGACAAGCAGCCACTCGACCAGTCACGAACTGACCGTTTTGGTAGTGTATACTCCCGACTGGGCCCCCGAGATAGCGTATACTCTCGTCTTAGTGCGCAGATGAGTGTGCATTCTCGGTTAGGCCCACAGACAAGCATAAATTCACGGTTGAGGCCATACTCCAATAATCAACATGAGTAACCTTACAGGTGAAGTGTTCATTCGCGGATAGGCTTGCAATAAGCATCTTTCACTTTACATCGAAGTAGGTAGCACGACAGACGATGAGAAACAGTTACTCAATTTGGCTAAACTTCAACCGATAGCCTGCGAAGAACTAACTCGCTTGCTAGGAAAGTACCACATACACCGCAGTCGCGACATAGACGAGCTGAACACATGGAAGAGCAGCCTAGACCAACAGGTCAAGACTGGGGACAGCCAAAAGCTCCACTACCCCCAACAAAGGCAAATTCAGGAAGAAGTAGAGAGGCTCTTAACTGAGCAATTGCGTGATTTCCAACACAACAAGGTCATTGATGAGGTGCTACGACGAGACATGACCAACATAAACAGGTCACCTTTCACGAACGAGATCAAGCAAGCAGAGCCTCCACGCAAGTTTAGCATGCCATATTTCACATCCTTCAAAGGAGATGGAGACCTAGAGAGATACTTTAAGCAATACCGAAGCGTAATGATCCTCTATCAAAACAACGACGATCTCACGTGCAAGATATTCACCACCACTCTATAAGGCGAGGCATAAGATTGGTTCTACACCCTGCCACCATAATCCATCTGGAGTTTCAACAAACTTTCTTTGGTTTTCACCAAAGAATATTCATCTTATCGCTTAATCAAGAAGAAGTCCGACCACTTGTTCAACGCCAAGAAGAACCTAAAGGAGTCGTTTCACGACTATGTGAAGAAGTTCAAAGCAAATAAAGCAAAGATAGTCAGATACAACAACTCGATAGCTAGAGCAGCATTCTAAAAAGGACTTCTAGCAGACCACCCACTGTTCGAAAAATTGATCATGAAAGAAGATCTAACTCTGGCAGACTTTTTCACTCTGGCAGAGAGACATACACTTTGGGACAAGGCTCGCTGATCCAGATTCAAAGACTTGAATGAGTACATGACATCAACTCCCTACAATCCAAACTAGAAGCAGAGGATGACCTATTCATATGTTTGACGGTATCTGAAGTAGCAATAAGCTCTACCATCATACGAGAAGAGCTGGGGGCCAACTACCTGCATTACACAGTTCAAAAGATCTCCTCGATGCAGAAACCAACAACCAAAAATTCAAAAGCTAACTTTGGCGACAATTGTTACAACCCAGAAGCTTAAGTTATACCTTCAGACGCACGCAGTCATCCTCATGACACACTGTTCCGCCTAATCCGGACCCGCGATGATAAAGACGCAGATATTAGCGAGCGTAAAGTTTTCCGACGAACACAACAACTTAGCCCAAAAGGTGCACCAAGGGTAGACGAACACTAGAATAAAACACTCGAAAACAAGTTTTGTTGTCGTTGCCCCAAAAAATTCTACATAGGAGCAACATATACCGACAGTTGAGCATCACCTTCTGCTGCGTGTCACACGGTCCCAGCCGACCCTTGCTTCATAATTAAGCTCTAGAGTGACCCAATACCAGCAGTTGAGCATCTCCTGCTGCATGTAACATGGCCCTAGCTCTACGGCTCCTTATTACACCTTAACGCTTAGCCTAGGCAACATAACAGAATGGCCTAACGATGCCCCAAAGGTAGCCGAGCACACCTTAGTCGTGCCTGCTCCACCCGATGGAAACTTTCGGCATTTGCATGTCAACAGTGCATCTAACTACAAAGGTTCAGGAACAGGCATGGTTCTTGTCACCCCAGACAATTCAATGGTCGAGTAGGCGAACACTCTAAGCTTCAAATCATCCAACAACGAAGCAAAGTGCGAGGCCCTACTAGCAGGCCTCCAAATGGCAAGAGACTTAATGGTCAAAAAGCTCGTAATTCATTCCGATTCCTAGCTAATCACCAGCCAGACTACTAGGGAATACACAGCAAAACATCCAAGAACGGCGCAATACCTAGAGAAGGTATGCAAGCAACTTAAGGCATTTCAGACTTACACTCTCACCCAAGTTCCGTAGGCAGACAACGCCCACATGGACGCACTAGCCGACCTAGGCTCCGCCCTTGACCACCAACTTAAACGCTCTATTTTGGTGGAGTAACTAGACAAGCCAAGCATAGAGGCAGAGCTGGCAGCCGAAGTGTCACAAGTTAGTATAACTCCCAACTAGCAAAGTTATATTATAAACTACCTGGTCAATGGCACACTCCCCGCGGAATGGTTGGAGTTTAGAAAGCTCCAAATAAAAGAAGCACGCTACTACATATAGAACGGCATCTTCGTCTGAAAATCTTACACTTGACCACATTTCCACTGTCTAACGCCTCCTGATGACCTAAAGGTTCTAAGTTCAATCCATGAAGATGTTTGTGGAAATCAATCAGGAGGCCGATCCTTAGCACAAAAGGCTCTTAACGCAGGTTATTACTGACCTACTATGCATCAAGACGTTAAAGAGTTAGTACAAAAGTGCGACCGTTGCCAACGCTATAAGCCGATACCAGCACTGTCTGCCAACGAACTACACCCACAAACGAGTCCTTGGCTGTTCATGTAGTGGGTAATCGACTTGGTAAGGCCAATGTCGCCCGCTATTGGGGCAGAGGCATGATGATCGTGGCAACTGATTACTTCACCAAATAGGTAGAAACAGAGCCCATGATAACCACAACTCAGACAGACATAGAACGCTTCATATGGAGGAACATCATTTTTTTATTTGGCATCCCTCAATCCATCGTCACAGACAATGGCCCGCAAATTCATAAGCAAAGATTTGGCGAATTTCTTCCAAAAGTATGGCATTAAGCAGCACATGTCTACGCCGAGATATGCTTAAGGCAATGGGCAGGCCAAAACATCCAATAAGACAATTCTCGACTGCCTTAAGAAGTACCTCTCCGACAATAAGGGAAAATGGCCAGACGAACTCTTCGGATGTCTATACGCATATCGTACCACCAAACGACAAGTCATCGGTGAGACTCTTTTCTCTTTGGCATTTGGTTCAGAAGAAATCATTCCTCCCAATGTCATCATGCCAAGCATCAGCACTCTACTGCTAAGCATCGAGCAAAACAGTAAGGAGATTACCACAAGCCTAGATCTGGTAGAGGATAAATGCGAGCAGACCATCACCCGTATCGCAGCCTACCAGCAACAACTCCTTTCCAACTATAATAAGAGGGCCAAAGCCAAGGAGAGCTCTCAACCAGGTAGAACTCATTCTACGGCCATTTTCATTAGTCAAAATCATTCTTTTTTTTTTTTCCATTTCAGGTGTGTCATTTGCTATGGATCTTATATATATCGTATAATTCTTATATATATATATATATATCATATAATGAAGTACCACATGAGTGCATATATAGGAATCAAAATATGCCGAATAACTCTTTCGCTCAAAAGGTTGAAGAGAGATACTGCATCAAGCTGTTCGCAAGGGCCAACTTGATCCTCTTTCCCAAGGATCCCAGATAAGGATTCAGAAATTCCGGCCCGTAGATCTAGTCCTGAGAAAAGCCTTCATCACTGCTCATAGAGAAAGCTCCAAAAAGATGGATCCCGTATGGGAAGGTCCATACAAGATCAGCAAAGTAGGCGGCAAGGGTAGTTTTTGAGAAAATTATAATCTCACCGAGTGGAGCGCTTGAGCTTCTGAGCCAGCAGGTGTGGGAAATTGCTGACAGTGGAGGGAAGATAATGCAGCAGCATAGAGATAGGCAACACCTTGAGGGGGAGGGAAAGGTGCAGGTACGGTGGGTGAAGCCCCCTTTTTCGCACTATCAAGGTGAATTGTGATGGGGCTTAGTGTAAGCAAACTGGGGGGGTTATGGGTGGGTTGCCAGGGACTTTGCTGGGATCTTTCAATCCATTGGTGGCATGGGCAATATAATTTGTGGCTCCAATTTGATGGCGGAAGCGGAAGCGTTGAGATTGGCATTGATGGCTTGTGTTGAGTTGGGATTCAAGTTAGTTCAGTTAGAGACGAACTCGAAGGTCTTGGTGGAAATGCTTAACGGGGGTCTTGGCTCCAGAGGCAGCTTTGGAGGGTATCCTATGGGATACGAACATTCGACAACAAATGAGTTCAGTAGAGTTTCTGTTTACTCCTCGTGCTTGTAATGGGGTTGCGCATCAAGTGGCTTCTTATGCCAAGCGTGTGGGGGGTTCTCATATGTGGGATCGTTTTGAACCAGAGTGGCTATTTAATACTCTGATTCTGATGTAAACATTTCAATTCATCTTTAATAATATTTGAATTTCGACAAAAAAAAATAATAATAAAAACTTAATTTTATAGGACAAAATTGAATAAGAATAAGTCTTGATGTCTAGAATGAGTGTCTCTTTTATTAAAAAAAAAAAAAAAAAATATGATCGCCTGTAAAATTTGGACTTGTATCTTCTCCGGAAAAATGAAAAATAAAGTTCCGCTCATCCTAAACGATAATGAGCAAATAAAGTGTATTAAAATATTATTGGAGAAAAATTAAGAGAAGGTGTTGTACTCAGTGCCACATGCAGGAAAATTTTAGTAGAAATTAGTTAATTCGGCCTCAAAAGAAACGTTGAAATTGGAATTGAGGAATCACTGCTGACAACTTTTTATCACGCATTAGTTTCAAAATCTTCAATAGTTTGAATCACCGTCGAGAGAGAGAGAGAGATATTAAGATGTTTTATCTTGCATTTTGTGTAGCAGATACAACACCACCAATCTGTGGGATTTTACTGTTTTAGCAGTTGATTAATAACATGACTTAATTAAAAATTGAGATTTGTTCATCCATCTGCTCATTAGAATTCAGACAAAAATTGAGATTTGCTCATCCATCTCCTCAAAATAAATAAATAAAAAACAAATAGAATGAGTTCAATTAATATAAAAAAAAATTCTTTGAAGTTATAATAGTCTCATGGGTTACAATTACAACCAAAACTTTTTAGCCAATTGACCAACAAAAATAATGAAAAAAATGGGTTATTATACATCAATTTTACCGCAGGGATGCTAATCTAGCTAAGCATTATTCACATTTTGAACTTTATAACATCTGTTGCTCCCGTTTCTGCGTCTCAATATAGCCGGCCGGAACGTTAATTCTCGGTATTAGTAGAGTGAGGAATGGCACGGCTAAGAAGGCTTCATGCACTAAGTGGTAAAGCAACATTCATCTCATACAGGTGCAAATACCCGAGCTGCGGCCGGGGATGAGGGTGCAGGGATTAGGGCCGGTTGGGGGCGGTCGAACCCTCTGGAGGGACTGAAACACAAGTACAACACCATGGTTCTTAGCCCATTGCTCTGCCTTCAATTACCTCATTTCTCCAACTTGCAGACAAGAAAACAGAACAAGAACAACAAAAAGAGTTGAGAACAAAGTCCTCCTGTAACATAACCTATCTTTGATACCCAAATGGAACTTTAGGCTTTGAGGGAGAAAGCTAGAAATTTTTTCTAGTGGGGGCAACCCAAAAATCAACTAAGGAAACCTTATTATAGTATGGCTTATTCCCAATATGATAATAGGGATGATTTCAAATGATAATGTATTACAATTCAAATGTTACAAAAAATTCATTGTAGTAGTGGAAAGTGACAAAGTGATAAGAAAAATATTCATACATGATAACGTAGGAGAGAGGTTTTTGAGTCTGAATGACAGAACAAGAGCACTTTTGCTCATATAATATTTGATATGGAGTATATGCAGTATGAAAGTATGTTAGATATTAGTTACATATATTTTCTTCAAGTATAATGCGTATATATTATATAATGATAGTCTGCAACTTAACAAACGAATAACTTGAGTTGTGGCATTTGCCCCTAATGGGCCTTCACTGGCTCCTTCCATGGACCAATTTTTGGGAAAATTGCTCGATTTTGATTTAGTCATAGCAGAGAAGCCATGACCAAAGGTTCGCAGCATTCCTATAAAAAGGGGTATATATTTATCAGTCAAACTCAATACCCTTTAAATTATGGAGTTGAAATAGCAAATCCTACGACGAGAAAAACTTGGGTGTAACCAGGATATATCCACAACACCGTGTAGCACTCATCACGTGCCCAAGTCACGTGCAGGAATCTCCCCTTACTTGAGGGCTGGCTCTGGCCAATTCATCTAAACATGCATGCATAAACTGTAAAACAGTAACTCAGAAGCCTTCCAAGGATAGCGACGTAGAGAGATAAATTCATAACATCCATTTTGGTTCTTCCGAACATGTTCAAAATTACAACGAGCTTTTTTTCATACATAAACAAAACAACTCGTACAATAATACGAATCTGAAGTTATATAACAAATCATCACGAGATAAAGACACTCATCAGTTACTCGACAACAAGAAAACTCACGTTTATATCAGGCAGATGCATAAAGATACAGGTAATAACTTACGAAACAACTTTACAGTCAGATCATTTTGAAAGAGAGGCCACCAGCTTCTCCCTTAATTGCTCGGCATCACCGCTTTGAGTTTGAGTGGAGAATGTATGAATAACCTTATCGTTGTCTGTTATGGAAACGTTAGACTCTTGAGCTACAATTTTATGTTCCCCAAGTGTTCTGAATACTTCAGAAACCGGGTGAGAATCCAATGGGAAGTTCATCCTCACAACTGCATCCTCGAGATATAGGTAATGGCATCACCAAGAAGAGAGGCTTTATCGATCTTCGATATGTTAGGAACAACAGCTCTTAGTGCATAGTAACTCTGGTTAGGCTTCTCACGCCTCCGCCGTTCTGCTTCCACATGATTCAATGCTTCTTCTCTCCCATTGGCAGGCTTTCTCCCTCTCTTTCTGGGTTTCCGCTCATCAATTTGTGCCGAGGACTCATCCTTGAGCAGCTCCGAACTTGAGACTCTTGTCTGAACATTGAAACCGTCAACCATCATTTGGTTCATTTGCGGAAACAGTTTTACTTCACTATCCTCTCTTCGACATCCATTTGAAGTGCCTACTGATTGTAATTCAAACGGTTCTGGAGGAAATGCAAAATCTTCTTCTATTTTTGGAGTAAAGGAAATGTTGACGGATTGTGATTTTGGACCACCGAGACTTAGTTCACGTCCAAATATCATTGGAAATGTCTTTGCCTGAATAGGACTAGATTCCCCAAATGCACTTCTGACCATATCCACATAACTTTGTTTTTCCGAAGTTGATTTGACCGAACCGAGTTCCACAACTCCTGATTCATCGGTACAAACACCACTGTCTGAAACCCAGCCAATCTTGCTAAAAATGACCTCGACTGGTAATGATGTAAACAACTACCGGCATCTGATACCCAAATCGATTTTCCGGACTTGGACGACTCCCCAGGACCGCAGTGTGAGATCGAATCAAGTTGAAATGCATAACACATTGAAGTGAGATGAAACATCTCCACATCTGACACCCCATCCAACCTTCGTGCATAAATATCCCCATTCAAACCGCCAAAACACGCGTGGAGCTTCTCAAGCACCCACTTCTTCACCTCTTCTTTCTTCTGCATTGCCTCCAAACTACCATCCCGACTAGAATTCACGTCCCCAGCTCCACCGCCCTTGGTGTCTCTGCAATGCCCATCACCCCAAATCAAAGCAGATCCACCAGATTTCTTGCTAACAGCCTGCCAGAAAATGAAATAATTCCAATTCGACCCTTTGACAAGCTGGCACAGCCCCTGCTGCACACCCAATTTACCCGGCGGCCTAATCAATTCTGACAAAACATTTTCGGAAGCCAGTGAGATCAAGAATTGGCACGCTTCGGTACCCAGTACCGACTCCATCACGACCTTGTCTTCTTCATTCACCCAAAATTTCTCACCCATAACTTCTCTTCTCCTTCCACAACTAGCTCAAACAACACAAAAATGCTATAACTACAGATATTCACAACACAGCTCTCAAATTTCTTATTCCCACTACAGAAATTCGCAATCTTTTCGCAAAAATTCATGACCGGATCAATCTACTGCTCGAATCACAATTAAAGTTCTGAACTTTCAACACATCTCAGGGAATCAATTCTACACAAATATAACATCTTTGATAAGATATCTCGAACAAAAATTACCAACTTCAAATGAACAAAAAAAACAACCTTAAGTTAAGCAAACAGAACTAAAACTCGAAAAAGTCGAGAAATTTAGACTTACCCAATTAGCAGATCCTAAGAAAACTTCAAACATTATATACAAAGACCCTCACTTTACTGCTAAATTAAAGCTGATGAAGTTTTTGGATGCACAAAATTGGCTCAGAAAAACTCCAAAATCCAGGCAGAGAATAATAGTAGACATCCGATTACCTGAAAGCTGATATGGGTTTGTGGCAGATACTTGGATTCCAACTCAGTGCAAGTGTGCAGGAAAGTTAAACAAACATGAGGAAAGTGGGGGTTGCCAAACTTCCAAGATCTGGGGATGTTTTTTAATTGTTTTATTAAATTAAAAGTATCAGTATTCCACCAGATGTGACTCTTTGTTTGAAGAGATTTTTTAATGTAACATGTACATGAAATGGTACATCACGTGTTATTATACAAATGGTAGGATATATGTGCTAAAAAATTAATAACTTAAAAAATAAAATTTCCTACCACTTTTATTAAAACACGTAATGTACATCTTGATTCCTATCACGACTAAAAATTTCTCCTTTCTTTGGACCCTCACCACCAAAATTGAGGCAGCATGTGTCCCTCTGTGTTCCTTTGTTTTTTGGTGAAACGTTTGTGGAATCTTTCATGGGAATGGCCCAGAAGGCCGAATAGCCACCAGCCCATCAAGTAAAACAAAGATAATCACGGGATAGGAAAAATAATGAAAAAATGAAAATGAAAAATGAAATATGAAATTCACTATCCATTAGAAATAAAATGCTAATTTAAAAAAAAAAAAAAAGACAAGTAAACATGTCGCTCCAAGAAGAAAAACTTAAATTTGATGGTCACGTGATCACGTAATAATTCATATTCATGTATTAAGACTTTAAAACATGCATATTGGGTGATAGGCAAGATTGGTACTACACGAACCTATAGTATGATATGTATAAATAGATTTATGTAATATAACATTGGTGGACATATAACACATCTTGTTCGTGTAATTGTCACATCGAAAAATTTCTTCAACAGGGATTGCAATTAAATTTTAAACGTTTACACAGTGTTATATTCCTCAGTTTTCTAAAGGTGTTTGTCTGGTTACAAGTTAGAAAGTAGGGCCACAAATATTTGCATGAGTATTTGTAGAGAATATGATATTAATTTACCATGAAAAAGCAAAAGCGGCGTCCCCAACGAGTTTTCGTACAACAAAGACTTACATGGAAATTGGCCATCGATAAGCAGCAGCTTGCATGCAATAACCTCAATTTCTCGATAGTTGTATTTTTGTTCATCACCTTCAAATGATAGTAGTGCTTATTATTTTATTTATTGTTATTGAATGAATTTAAATGTTGAGATTTGTGTTTATCCACTATACAAATTTCGAATTTAAACTCTTCCAATAACGATAAATTGGGTGATGAGCATCATCATCATGCGAGAGTAATCGGCAGGGAGACATTTTTTTTTCCCTCCTCTTGCGGCTAAAGTTTAGTCACTATCCCCGATGTCAACATGTGGCTTTGGAGTCGGCAGCAACCCTTCTTCATCTCTTCATTGTCTTTCTTTTCCTATTTTAGGTAGTGATCTCTCGCTTTGTTGAGGAGAGCCTTGTGGTAATTGTGGTCACTTTCTCTTCTTGAGGAGGAGAGCTTACGGCACTGTAGCGGTTATGATTTATTACTCAACCCCGAATCTTAAAGGAACAATTGTTGTTCAAAATTCTAAGGTGTTGACTTTGTTGTTTGTGTGCTTGGCAAGAATTATGCGGAGAAAACTCGACATTTGTTGGAGTTGACTTGTTGCAAGGTTTCTACCGATGATTACAAGATCATCAAAGGGTGACGCAGTCTTGCCTTCGTGTGGTCGTTTTAGTGGTTCAAGGGATTCACAATCATGTTTTCTTGTCGTTGCAATGTCTTCAGGTGATGGTACGATGTCTAACTTATGTGTCTTTGACGGTGTTATTATGTCCGGCTCCCAGGGCTTAGACCTTTTGAGCTTATCTTTACTGTTCGTTAAGAACGGGTCTTCCGTGATTGAGGAATCGTATTTCTGGAGAGTTTATTTTATGTTTTGACATTTTTTTTGTTTGTTTTGGTTGTGGTTTCCCTGTTTGTACGCCTAACAAAGGACTATGACGACATCATCGTGATGTCTCATAGCAAGGCATCTTTGCTGAAGGGGTGTTGTCTTTTGTAAGTTCATAAAATAAAATAAAATAAACCATGAAAGGTTTTGTCCACATGAGCATTTCTTTCTATTTCTTTAGATGTGGTTATGTAGGGTAAGTTTTTGTATTGTCTTTTTGTTGCGTTTGAAATTGTATTCCTAATAAATGATGATGTTCTTCGTTTTATTTTATTAATGACATTACCTTCAAAAAAAAAAAAAAAATTTATATTCCATAGTTAATTTACAAATATTACTCGCTAATTAGTAATTACAAAAAAAAAATATATATGCAATAAAATACATGTATAAAGTCAAAATACACATACACGGCCAAGCATACACCTATTTTTACATGCCACACATCCCTTGTTAATTTTTGTTTTTAGATCTTCTCCAGTTTATTGGATTCGACAGCTTCAAATTGAGAAGAAGGTATGAGAAGCAAAAAGAATGATGTGAATCACTAGCCCAAAAATATATACGATAACCTCTGCATGAACCTTTTCCCCGTCTGTCTGCTTAGAACTATACATACACACACACAGAGAGATAAATATATAAATATATATATATATATATATGTATATTATGCACACTTCATCGCTTGCTTGTGACTTTATTAGAGTAGGTGCTTGATATGATCTCTGATGAGCTTCCACTTGTTGATTAAGTTGTAATGGCCGTTGCCGCGTTCAGGGAATGCACGGATTGGGGCCAGTAGGTGGCACTGAACCTCTAGCTTGTGGCAGAAACGCCGTCTTTGGAACAAAAGTCTTCGGCGTCTTCGTACAGCCCAGAGGTCGAGCAGCAGCAGCTACATGATCAGTGGATAATTTGGCTGTGAAAATGATCAAGAGAATAAGCATCAATAACTTCATAGCGTGCATATGGTTTTATATGGTGACCGAAAAATGATGTCGAAAGCGCTTTCTCTCTATGGAAAGATGGAAGATAAGGTGCATGGAATAAGCTTTCTTGTGCTTAATTTATATAGAGATTGAGTTAAGAACTACAAGTGGAACATGAATTCAACTTCGAAACTCCTAAGAAAAGGGGGGCTGACTGCATGCAAGTTACACAATTTGAGACACTCTTAACGAAAAAGTCAAGGAAAAAGGAAAATAAAGGGTAAATTTATTTCCACCAAACCACCCCATCCATCCCCCATCCACAACCACACCACCCATCCCCCACCCCCCCCCCCCCCCCTCTTTTTTTTTTTCTCTCCAACATTTGGAATCAATTTCAATTCCTTAGAACATCATTAAAACATTTAAATTTCATATTTATTTATCTCCCCTATCTTCATATTTGGAATCAATTTCATTTCACTTCCTTACAACATCATTAAAACATTTAAATTTCATATTTATTTATCTCCCCCTCTCTTCATATTTGGGATCAATTTCAATTCCTTACAACATCTTTAAAAAACATTTCAATTTCACCATCCATCCCCCACCACCCCCCCCCCTCCTTTTTTTTTCTCTCCAACATTTGGAATCAATTTCAATTCCTTAGAACATCATTAAAACATTTAAATTTCATATTTATTTATCTCCCCCTCTCTTCAGATTTGGAATCAATTTCATTTCACTTCCTTACAACATCATTAAAACATTTAAATTTCATATTTATTTATCTTCCCCTCTCTTCATATTTGGGATCAATTTCAATTCCTTACAACATCTTTAAAAAACATTTCAATTTCATATTTATTTCTCCCCCCTCTCTTCAAATTTGGAATCAATTTCAATTCCTTAGACCATCTCCAATGGTTGGGCTAAAAGTCAAATTTTTTAGCCCGAAAAATTTAGCTTTTAGCCCAAAAACAGCTTTTCTACTCCAACCATTCTATCCTAAAATTTTAGCCCGGGATTATTAAAGAATGAATTTAGGCTTTTTTTTTTTGTTAAATTAATTTAAAAAAAAATAAATATGTAGACTATCGTAAATTAATTTTATAAACATTTTAATCTAAAAAAATTTAAATTCCGATAAATATTGGGTAGAATCCACCCCGATTTCTGAGCTAAATTTCGGGGGGAATTTGGCATTGGTTTAGCATTTAGCATTTAGCTCAAAATTTCCCCTTGGGTTGGAGTGCGTTTGGGGGGAAATTTTGGGGGGTAATTTGGCTTTTAGCCCACCATTGGAGTTGGTCTTACAACATCCTTAAAACATTTCAATTCATACATTTATTTATCATTTTATTTCAATTTCATACATTCGTTAGAAAACCCATTAAGTAAACCGTTAAATGATAATGTGGAAAATATGAAATCCATATTTGTACCGTATAGTTAAACACTTCATAAAAAATTTCAAATATTAAAATAATTAATTAAAGAAAAGTAAAAATAAAGAATAAAAAAAGAAAAACCCAGTTTTCCCCTTCGTCTTCCCCACCCCCAAATCAAACACACTCCCTCTCTAATCACCCTATTCCTCCTCTCCCTCTACCTTACCTCCCGCCGCCACTCCCGGGCCTAGAAGGCCCAGCCCAAGCCCGTTGCCGCCATCCAGCCGGGTCGCCATGGCCCGCAGCATCTCTCCCTTCTCACCTTCGTTCTTCACCTTCTCGGCGACGGGAAGGATGAAGAACTTCCATTGCCATCAGACAGAGGGCTGGCGCTGCAACCCTGCAAAATCCCAGATAAAGTTCAGCATTTCTGATTAGATTTGGTAGGAATTTGAGGAGCTGGCTTGGAAATTGAAGGTGAGGACTTTGATGGAGGAGCTGATATACTAGGTGTAGGGTATGGCATGGACGGTCGACGAGTTGGTGTTGAAGCTCTTGATGCAGGCTTGGTAGGGGTACAGTGCGTCTGGACGTTGGTGTTGAAGATCTTGCCGCAGACCTTGGTGGTGTAGAGGATCTTGAGGGAACTGTAGATTTAGTTGCAGGAGTTGTCGATCTATTTGCAGGAAGTGTGGATCGAGTTGTGGGAACCGTAGATTTAGGGGCAGAATTTATGGACTTGTTTAACGGCAAGGTTAATGATGGTTCTGAGATCGGACATGAGCCGGAGCTGCGCCGACGACGCCATCTCAGATGCAAATCGTGGAGCAGAGAAGGGGGGAGGTGGAGGTGGAGGTGGGGGTGGGGTGGGTTTTTGGATGGGAGGGGAGGTGAAGAGGGTAGAGGACAGGGAGGTGGGTCGGACGAATGGGTTTCTGGGTTTCAGGTTTTTTCTTTTTTTTTTTTCGCTTTTTTTTTTTTAATAATAGGGTAAATTATTATAATATTTTAAATGTATAAAATAAAAAAAAATTTGTCACGTGACATAAATTTGACAGTCACGTGACACAAATATGGCAACCACATCAATTCTTAATTGATCAATTGATGAAAAATGTAACGGATGTATTATATTGAAATAAAATAGTACTTGAGGTATGAAAGTGAAATATTTTAAAGAGGTTGTGTTAGATTTCAACAGATTTCAAAAATGATGTGATAAAGTGAAATTTACCCAAAAATAGAAGGAAGCCAAATTCCACAATTTGTGAGGAAATTGTTTACACTTTTTCAGCCCGCCAATTGGGTCAAAAGAAACCAATTAAATATATATTATATATGAGGATTTTAAAGTAAAAGAGTCTTATGTCATGAAATGAAACAAATTGAGCTATTTCTAATATTGCCAATTGGTTTTATAGTGGAATTCAACTTTCTTCATGATATCAGAGCACGTACTCCATGTCACCCAATTCTTGTTGTCCAAGTGTTTGATTTGAAAATTCGCTATATGTGAGAGGTCATGTGAAGATGTAAAGGTAAAAGAGTTTCATATCAGTGAAAGAAAAAATCTTAAAATGAGAAATCTTGTAAGGGCTTATAAGAAGTTGAACTACTCCCCATATTACCAATTAGCTTTAAACTCCAACTTTCTTCAATTACATAAGTGTTACTATACACTAGGATTATGTATCGAAGTATAGTGATAGATATGTGTTTAACCTTAATCTAGAGCGGTTGCTAGATAGAGTCTTCATGTGCACTTTCGACCTAGGAGAGTTTTGCAAAGTAATGTGTTATGTAAACCAAGGCAGCTCAAGCGTGTACACTTTATGAACTACTTTCTTTGGAAATGAGAAGCAATAAAACAAAAAGGAAAACATAGGTCATACGCATATACCAAAACTCAGTACACAGTGATATCTATTTTGGCTTTAAATTTGGGATTTTTGCAGATATGAAAAAATATATAAGGAAAAGGAATAATAGAGAAGAAGTGGTGAAAGAAAAGAACAAATAAAAAATGGATACATACGAAATCTTAAAGGTGAAAAAGTTTAAAATAGATTTGAGTTTAAATATGTTTTCTTCTTGTATACGCTTCTAAAACTTAAAGAAAAATGTATTTCCTTTCACATTTTTTATACCTGTCGTTGTTCCACTATATTTCTCTTTATTTTTAACACAAAACTGAAAACTAAAAACGAAAAAACAATATGTATTTCATGCTCTCTAGTTACAACCTCATACCAAAGTCAATACACGTGAAATTGAAATTCCCCTGCAATGAGGTGTCGGTGTTTGTTGTTTTGTATCGATTGACAATTTTCATAGCACGCAAAAATGTCAACCTACGTTTATACGCGTTATTAGTACCGAATCAGTTTAATAGACGTGTGGCTTTTGTTTAATTATAATTAGTGCTAAAAAGTAAACTCGGTTATTTTCGTCGGGAAACATTATCCTGTTCCTGTTGACCTTACTAGCACAATGTTTTTTGTTTGTTTTAGTTTGATTTTGGCATTTGGGCTTTTGATTCCCTCACGCAAATGACACGCTTTCTATACATTTTACGATAACAGTGTGCGGGTTCATTAAAAAAAAATTTAAAAGCGTTTTTAGTGAGTATGTTTGAAATTCTAAAAGCACTTGATATGTTTCCTGCAAGAAACATTAATTACGTATTTCTTGCAAAAAGCACTCAAAGCGCTTTTTTTAAATTTATTTCCATTTTTACTTATTTGATTCTCTATTTTTATTAAATGTGTTTTTAGGTATTTTGAAAGTTTCTATGGTGACATAGTGATGAGCAAAGTGCTTATGCTGCAGATTGTGTGATGTTTTATACAGAAACGGACGGAGGTTGAAACTCCTTGGAAAAAGGGCGCTGACTCATTACACGAACCCAATTGTCAAGTCATAATTTTAGATAATTAGATGAAATAAAAACTCAATTTATGCAACTCCCTTGCAATTTGCTGGAAGTTTATATCACTAGTTTGCAGGACCCCGCGTTTAAACGTTTTCCGTACATCTATGTTAGTTCACATATATATATATATATATATATATATAAGAATGGAAATAACTTCTTCACTTCCATTTTTTCTTCAATATACATCGATTTATGTTTGGTTCTAGTTATATATAATTAGGTAAATTAAGAAACATAAATAAACAAAGTGTATAAAAAGATAGGTAAGAAAAAATGTGCAAAAGTTATACTTAGATAAATGAGTTAATTTACTACTGAGTAGTAGTTACGTAAGATTTTTTTATCTATAGTATAATTTAACGAAATTGAGTTGAAATCTATTTTTCTATTATAACAAATAGTGATGACAAATCACTAAAACAACAACGATCGATTATAAAACAAATGAGGGAGAGGGAACCTAATTTTGTTCGTGTTTATTTCTTTAAACATGTTTTTAGTAAAGCCAACTCTCGCTTGCTAATTTTGGTTATGCGCAAAATTATGATTGTATTGGGCTTGATTTTGTTTCTCCTTTTGCTAGCCAAGCTTTGCTTTGGGACTTTCGTTGACGTGACATTTGCCCGGGAGACTTTGTGTTTAATTTAATTTTAGCACTTGAGGAAAACAAATGAGAAAAAGGGTACTCGAGTCAAAGCTCATCGTGTTTATATATACTAGTAGAGAGCACACTCTATGTATGTGAATAATTTTTTTTAATAAGTGTATTTTTTTTTCTATATTATTATTAAGGGAAGCCTCCTTGCCAACTTTTTTCCGCTTGTTTTTTTTTTTTTTGCTATTTTGTTCTCCTTATGTAAATATTGTGTATCAAAAGTGTTATTAAGAGAAGCCTCCTTGTCAAAATATTTCCTCTTTTTATTTCCTATTTTGTCCTCCTTATGTAAATATTGTGTATCAAAACTGAGGGTGAAATTGAAAAAATAAGTATATGATTGTCATTTTCTCAAAAAAAAAAAAAAAAAAAGGGGGTAAAATAGGAAAAATAGGGATATGATTGTCATTTTGTCAAAAGGTACAAAATTACTATTTTGCCCTCCTTTTTGTCAATAGTGTGTATCAAAAGTAAGAGCAAAATAGGAAAAAAAATAGGGAAAATTTTGACAAGGAGGGTTCTCTTAATAATAGTATACACATATGTGTGTGTGTGTGTGTGTGTAATAAGGCAAAAAGTTGAACCTTGCCCCCTAAGACATTACCAAAGTCAAAACGTATGAAATAAGTGTGTATCAAAAATGAGGGCAAAATAGAAAAAAAAAAGGGAAAAGAGTTGACAAGCAAGATTACATGTGTGTGTGTGTGTGTGTGTGTGTGTGTGATAAGGCAAAAAGTTGAACCTTGCCCCCTAAGACATTACCAAAGTCAAAACGCATGAAATAAGTTGAAACCCCAATTAATATAATAGATTGATTAGCTTTCTTGTTAAGCAAATTAGCTTTACGATGCCGAACTTTGCTTAATTTAATTGTATTTGAAAGAATTAAAAATCCTAAAACAAACGTAATTATCACGTATGTAATTTTAATGCAGAGAAGCTAGATCCACTACGCTGGATGGTAGGTTGTTTAAGTAATTTTCTCTTACTTGAATTCATGTTTGCACTAAATTAAAATTTTGTTTAGTTAATTACATGATTACAAGTAACTATAATCTAATTAATGTCCCAGTCATCGGAAAAAAAAAAAATGTAAACCCAAGAATCCACACAGCACGTTTGGAGTTCGTATTCTGGCGCCAATGAATTGCACGATAGCGACCACAGGAGGCTGAAATGCATCTATGAGTCTTCAACCTCTAAAAAGGTTAATTGTTTTGGCAAAGCTATTAGCTAATCATTTTTTAATTGAAAAAAAAAAAAAAAAAAAAAAAAAGAAGAAGATATGCATTACTGTACAGTCTGTATTGGATTTGGTGATGGCCGGGTTTTGTTATTTTGTGTGGTTGACAATTTTTTATAAATGTCAGCCTGAATATTTGCCTACTCGGTTTGCTTTTACTTGTGCTAAAAGTAAACCTAATAACTTTGGAAAGTAATTTCCCGGCGAAGTTATGGTCGAAGTGGGATCATCCCTCAATGAGTGCCATATAATCAGCAGAGTATAAATCGCCCGCTGTAGACAGATTATATAGTGTTGAAGAAATTTCAAAACCTAAAGGAAAATTGTCAACTAATATTTCGTGATTTTACTACTACTTGTGTCAATTAAACCTACCTCTATAACTCGTTTGAGGATGTTTCTAAAATAACTGAAAACGCTTTTATATGAATAACTTGACTCTTATAGAGGTACTATCTAAAAATTAAAAATGATAAACTCTAATGTTGTAAGACTTACCCATGTAACAGATTTTGTGAAAAATATGAAATTAAAAGCAGCCTTAAATCACATTAACAACACTAGAACTCGACAAATCTGAGAAATTATTTAGACTTACCCATGTAGCATATCCTAAGAAAGCTTCCATAATTCATCACTGTTCTAAAAATCTCCGTCTAACGTCGCCTAGGCCTTGCCTAGGCGTTAAGTAATTAGCCACCGTCTCGATTAATCCTTAGGCGGTTGAAAATTAAGAAAGGGCATGTAGACCTACTTAGGCACTTACCTAGACCACATAGGCGCTCTACTAGCCTGCCCAGAATCACCTAGGTTGTGACTTTCACTTAGACATAAAATAGATAACTTTCATTTTGCTTTTATTTTTTTAAGCAATTTTTTTTAATGAAAACACATTATATGGTTGTTTCCCATATTTTCATGAAATTTTGTATTTTTAAGTATAAGCAAACATTTCATTTATACGATATATAATAAATTTATTTACATCCGCCTAGGTCATGCCGCCACCTAAGCGCTAGATCCCCATCCGCCGACCGATTAGTGCTTAGCGTACTTTATAACCTTTCACTTTATTGCTATATTAAAGCTGAAGAAATTTTTGGAACCACAAATTTGGCTCAGTAAAACTCCAAAATCCAGGCGAAGACAATAGCAGAGATCCAATTATCTGAAAAGAGATATAGGCTTGTAGCTGAAAAAAAAGGTTCTAAGGTATGGTTTGGCATTGAGGTGTTTAAAAAAAAGTTGTTTATTTTCAAAGTTTTTATGTTGAAGGTGTTTGGTAAACTAAAACAAAAAGAAGATTATTTTGGGAGCTGCTGTGAGAATAAGCTAAAATCATCAAAAAAGCTGAAGCACCTAAATGTTGCTTTGGAAAACTGGTTTTTTTTCAAAGCACGAGGAGATATAGTGCTCCCTTAATAAAACTTTCTAAAGTCCAATAACACCCTCAAACCAGAAACGGTGCTCCTTTGCCGATCTCCACAAGAAATGGAAACACAGAAACCCACCAGAAACCACTTTGCCAATCTACACAAGAAATGGAAACACAAAAACTCAGAAACCCACTAAACAACCACAACCAAAACTGATAATCGCAAAAAAAAAAAAAAAAAAAAAAACAAAAAACAAAAAAGCATAAAACTCTCATTTTTCCTTTGCTACTTCAAGAATCTATAGACAAAAAGAACAACAACAATTCAATTTCTCCTTCTTCGAAGTTTACAACTTTGAATTTGTTTCAAATTAGAAAAAAGAAAATGAGGAGGAGGTGGAAGAGATAACCTTGAGTCGCTGCTTGCGGAAAAAAGAAAGGCTGGACTGAAGACAGCGGGAAGAAGAGGATTAAGTCGCTGCCTCCGTTATCCATCTTCAATTTCTCCTTCTTCAAAGTTTACAACTTGGAGACAGCGAGAGGAAAAAAGGCTGGACTAGAGATAGCGAGAAGTGAAATGAGGCTGGACTTAAGTCACTACCTCCATTATCCATCGCCCACAGAAGATTGGAGGGGCAAAGCGAAGCGATCTTGCTCCGATGGTAGTTGCCATGTCGGCTAGATGAAGAAGAATGAAGAAAACAAAAAAGATGAAGAAGAAGCAGAGAAAAAACAAAATAAAGACAGAAAATTGGGGAGTGGGGGAGAGTCGGGAGACTTCTACATAGATTATTAACAAATGAAGATGGATAAAAGAAAGATAAGAAACTTCTAGAGATACTATTTGTTATATCCCGGCCCAAGCCCCCACCACAATCCGGGCTCGACTCCAACGTAGCACGATATTGTCCACTTTGGGCCCTGACCACACCTTCACGGTTTTGTTTCTGGGAACTCACACGAGAACTTCCCAGTGGGTCACCCATCATGGGATTGCTCTTGCGCGTTACTCGTTTAACTTCGGAGTTCCTACGGAACCCGAAGCCAGTGAGCTCCCAAAAAGCCTCGTGCTAGGTAGAGATAGGAATATACATTTAAGGCTTACAAGATCTACTCCCCTAGGCGATGTGGGATGTCACAATCCATCCCCCTTAAGGGCCCGACATCCTCGTCGGCACACATCCGGACAGGCATTGGCTCTTATACCAAATTGTCACTTCCCGACCTGAGCCCCCACCACAACCCTAGCTTGACTCTAAATGGGCTGGGTAACCCGGCCCAAAGGCCTAGGTTGAGGGTGGTTTTCAGGCCACTCTTTGGTCGGTTTTTGGTCTGACTTCAAATGGCCAACCCGGATCCAACCCTAAGACCAAACCCGGTTGACTTAGTTTGACCAATTGACTTTGACACGATCTAACCGTTGACCCGGTCAACGGTCAGGGTTGACTTTGACTGGTCAATGGTCAACGTTGACTTTGACCGTTGACTTTTCGGGTTTTCGTCCGGGACCTCTCCAAAGCTAATTCCGACGTCCTAGACCCGTTTTCGATGTTCGTTTTCCCAAATTAAGTTGTTTGAGTAGAGTTTAACTAAATGTACCATTTATGTGCTTAGGGGTAATTAATTGTGGCATTTCCGTCTTCGCTAGTTACGTGGCTCTTCAGCAGCTAAGTACTGTGAGTGTCCCTTCTAAAAATGCATGTTTTTATAGTAGAAATTCATACATGACAAGCATGATTTGATGACTATGTTTTATGAAACGTTTTATGAGATAACATGCTTGCTGAGGCTAGTTTGAATTATTACTATTTTTCTTATAAGTCGTGTTCTTATAGAATATTTGATGGATGACGATATGATATTCAAAACATGTTTAGAACACCTCTTTATAGTATAGATGATGGATGACTTTATACTATGAAGTTGCTTTTCAATATATGTATGTTCAATGGTTTTGTACTTACCTAGTGGTCCTTATTCCGCTACGGGACGTATGGATAGATTCTGGTCCGTCCCGAGCAACGGTTTGGTGTTGGCATAGGGCCTGTAGTGTGTTTCCTCTGGCTATTAGCACAGGAACGGGGAGTCGGCATGGGGCCTGGAGTGTATTTTTCTCTGACTGTTTGCTCAGAGACGGGGAGCCGGCATGGGATTTGGGGGTTATTGGACATTCACTAGTGATTTTTATATATACAAGTTATGATTTGAGACATTGCACGACATGCTAGGTTTCGGAAAACCTATGTTTATCATGATATATGTGTTTTCATAAAATCTGGGGTTTAGTACGTTGATAACTGTTTTATTATATATATATATATATATCAACTTGGTTTACTCATGTTTATTTTGCACCCCCTTCAGGACTTTGAATCGAGGCATACAATCCCGGCGTCAAGGCACTTCCGCATCGACATATTCGAGTCCTCTTGGTGTAGGACCCATTCTTTTATTCATTCAATTTTATATTATTTTTTTTAGTGTTCTAGTTAGTTGTATGCTCTGAACACGTTCCTTAAATGCATAGTCATTATTCTTTTATATTTATAAGCCTTATCTACCCCTTATTTTCAGCATTTGCACTCAATAAATGGTTTTCGTCACCCTCAGGTGTCAGCCAGCACGTGCCTATCCTAGTATTCGGGGAATATCGGATCGGTGCGTGTCAGATGCTAGGTAGAGATGAGAATATACATATAAGGCTTACATGATCTACTCTCCTGGGCGATGTGGGATGTCACACTATTAATAAATAGAAGACATGGATTATTAATAAATGAAGATAGATAAAAGAAAGATAGAGCTGGTTTATTATTTTACATTTAACATTATACTCATTTTATACCCTTTTTGGTTATTTCACACAGTCATATCTGTTTTACATAAAAGTTTACCAAACGCTATCATACTGCTTTTTTTTATTTTTTTTTCCAAAAGCATTTTTACAAAAAAAAGTTGACCAAACACTTTGTTGCTTTATTTCACAACTGCTTATTCTCACAGTATAGCAGAAGAAGTTTTTTTTCAAAGCACAATAATACCAAACCAGCCCTAAATACTTGGGTTGAGATCCTTTTCAAATTTGTCTGTACCCTTTAATCCTAGCCATTCACATAGACAATGCGGCCAGGAATCTATTTTAATATTTTTTTAGGGTGTGGCCTTTACACACTTATTTTAACTCACTCACACACTAAAAGATTATTAAACAATCGAAAAATACGTAAGATGTAAAAGTCCGAGGTAAAAATCACCAATTTTTTAAAGTTTTCCATGCAAAACGAGGGACCCCTCAGTCTATTTTCGGACATCAAAACAAACTAGAGCCTTCTTTTGGCCCAGGCATTTCATCTTCATCTTTCACTCTTTGGGGCAAAAAATTTTCTATGTACTCAGAACACAAGCTGATGTACAATGTGTTATAAATATAGTGAAGGGACACTAAAAAGTATATTCGTCCTTGTATCATGATATTTAGTATACCAACTCATGTTCTGGATACACGGAAAGATCTCTCTTTTTGTGCAATGTGCAAAGACAACTTTGCTTCCATTAAATTAAAGGGTTAACTGCATTTTACACCACAAGGTTTGTAGTCATTTGCAAAATGTGACATCCCACATCGCCCAGGGGAGTGATCCTTATATGTATATTCCCATCCCTACCTAGCATGAGGCCTTTTGGGAGCTCACTGGCTTCGGGTTCCGTAAGAACTCTGAAGTTAAGCGAGTAGTGCGCGAAAGCACTCCTAGGATGGGTGACCCATCAAGAAGTTCTCGTGTGAGTTCCCAAAAACAAAATCGTGAGGGCGTGGTAGGGACCCAAAGCGGACAATATCGTGCTAAAGTGGTGAAGCGGGCCCGGGATGTGGTGGACCCCGGGCCGGGATGTGACAATTTGGTATCAGAGCCTAACCCTAGCCATGTGTGTGCCGACGAAGACGTCGAGCCCCTAAGGGGGGTAGATTGTGACATCCCATATCGCCCAGGAGAGTGATCCTTATATGTATATTTCCATCCCTACCTAGCACAAGGCCTTTTGGGAGCTCACTGGCTTCGGGTTCCATAGGAACTCTGAAGTTAAGTGAGTAGCGCGCAAGAGCACTCCCAGGATAGGTGACCCATCGGAAAGTTCTCGTGTGAGTTCCCAAAAACAAAACCGTGAGGACGTGGTCGGGGCTCAAAGCGGACAATATCGTGCTACGGTGTTGGAGCAGGCCCGAGAAATGGTCATCCCCGGGCCGGGATGTGACAATTTGGTATCAAAGCCTAACCCTGGCCGTGGTGTGCCGACAAGGACGTTGGGCCCCTAAAGGGGATGGATCGTGACATCCCACATCACCCAGGGGAGTGATCCTTAAATATTTATTCCCATCCCTACCTAGCACGAGGCCTTTTGGGAGCTCATTGGCTTTGGGTTCCATGGGAACTCCGAAGTTAAGCAAGTAGTGCACGAGAGCACTCCCAGGATGGGTGACCCATTGGGAAGTTCTCGTGTGAGTTCCCAAAAACAAAACTGTGAAGGCGTGGTCAAGACCTAAAGCGGACAATATCGTGCTAAGGTGGTGAAGCAGGCCCGGGAAGTGGTCCCCCCCCGGGCCGGGATGTGACACAAAATGAGTCATGAGATTTCAATCATCGCATATTACACCATGTGATTACTGAATTAGATCAATTTAACCTCTTCGTCAATTTCGTCATCTAATTGGATATTTAATGCTGATGTGTGATAGTATGGCTCACCCTTGAAGCACATGTTGACCATCAATTTCATCGTTTAGTACTTTACTCTTTTAATCTTGTATGAAAATGAAGGTCAACATGTGGAGCGTCAACACTTGGATTTGTTGTATTGAATGGAGAGTCGCATGTAATAACGCTTTTGAAGGCAGCTGAATCAGCAGAAATCCGAAGGTCGCAACTGCATAAGAGAGCGGGAACACTTTACATCCAAATCTACCATCCTAAGAAGAAGACATGGAGATCTCTCATAACAAAGTCACCTTTCCATTACAGCTTGGATTTCAATACTGCAGTAATGAGCACCATTCGCTTGTGAATCTTGATTCTTATTGCTTGTACTTGTGTTGTATTGATAATTGTACCGATTGATGTGCAGCGCTGTCTATATTGGTTCATCGGGATCATTGCTGCTAGCATATTTGTGTAGTCTTGAATGTACAGCTAGCAGACCGATGCAAATACCTCACCTGTTAGTAAAGCGGTAATTAGATAAGGTTGAATACATTTGAGTGTCATATATTGTATCAGTTCTTTTTTCCAGAGAACAGATAAATATGTGTGTGTGTGTGTGTAATTAAGTCCTGTTGAATAGCTTTGTTGCTTGTGCACCAATCAATCTTTCCTCTTTTCGTGTTACATCTATAGTTGATCTGTTTATTATGATTTCCAAGTCCGGTTTCTGGGTTTGTAGTTTCATCGAGTATTTACTCAACCAAGGACAGAATCAGACTATCATTTTCCCCTCCCTTTTGATAACAGTACGTAAAACTGCTTGTGTTAGAAACTCTAGTCGTTTTCCCATCAAATGAAGTCTTTTCGGAAATTTCAACCAAAAAAAAAAGAAAAAAGAAAAGAATATTGTGTAATCAGTGAAGTCTTTTCGGAAGTTCCGACCGACTAAAAGAAAGGTGTAAAAGAACTTGAGACTAAAATGCAGAAATTCCAAGTAAAGAAACGTTTCCACCAAGTTTGATGAGTTCCCCAATTTTGTAATACATGACGAAGCGACTAGTGCGGCTAAAGAAGAACTGACTGGCCGTGAAGAAGGGGGTATAAGTCCAAACTCAAACCAGATACAGCGTTAAACCGCAACATGTATCGCAAGTTTCACTTTTATTCATCTATGACTTGAATCCTGAGATATAGTAAATTCAAGTCCTAACATAGAATCACCAAGTGAACCCAAAATATTTTATTAACATTTCGGTCAAACGTTCGGGAGAAAAAGGAGAGAATCTGCTTTTTTTGCCAGAGATACATTCCTTTGTATTAGTCGCACTCATCATGTAACATGTAGACATAAAAAGATATATCTCTACAACACTCATCACGTGACTTGTAAACGTAAGGAGATATCTCTGTTGTAGGTCTTGAAGTGAAGGCATTGCAAGGTCCATAGTAAGTGCAAAGAAGCATATATTGTGGGTCTGATTTTGATTTCTTTGTGCCCCAAAATGCATGCCAATAATATAATGAAAAATTATTTGCAAGACTTGTGCTAATGCATGTAAGGAGAGATTCCAACTTAAAGAAATTTGAAAATTTTGCTTTGAATACTACTACTATCATAGATCAAACTCATTTCTTATGTTCTGAGTCCTGATCCATTTAAATTTTAATGCTTTCCACAATAGAAAAAAAAGCACATTCGTGCATATAAATACTCATATATTTAACCCTCCACATAACACATCTTTCATATTTTTAAGCTAGCTATCTTTGTTTAATATCTATAAGTGTAAGATCAATAGATCACCATGAGGTTTCTTAATGTTATATTCACAGTTACAACAGTTGTATTTCTCATGAGCATGAACTTGCATGAGGCTAGTGCGGGCAGGGTGCTGCATGATGTGAACGGAAACTCAGTAAGGATGATGAGGACGATGAGCAAAGACATCATGCTGATGGAGTCGAAGCAGAGGGCCGATCATCCTCCTCCCGGTGGATCTAATCCGAAGGTCCCTGCTATGTCGAATGATCTTGATGGTTCAACGATCAACCAAAGGAACTTTGCAGGCCACACAACTACTCCGCCTTCTCCACATGATGCATACCCACATAATGCCGTGGCTAGATCACTACTCGGCGTCGCTACAGATCATAAATCATTTAGTTGACTAACAATATCTACAGAAATCCCAACCTAATAAGATACATCAAATGTGATAGAAAATAGACGAATAAGTAGAGGGGAAAAACCTAGTTTATTTTTTCACATTTATTTTCATTATACTTTCTTTTATCTGTGTTCCTTCTGGAATAAAAAAAAAAAAGACGAATTCTCATATAAGTATCTTATTTCTTCTTTTTGCAGTATGAGTGTCGAGACTATATGATAATTGTTTGTGGCTTTTCATATTTCAAAGCTATGTTTTATTAGGTTTCTAGTAACTATAATCGTTAATAATAAGTATTTATCCTACCAATGTTTGTAATCTCTCTATTTAAAGGACTCCATATGTATGTTTAGGAAGACTTGAATGAATTAAAATATTATTTGCTTTGTGCATTTGAAGTGAGTTGTTTCTCCTTCTAAAATCAAGCATTTGGCTTGGTCGTGTGAGTAAATCCACGATTAGCAACGTGAGCAAGCTCCATTGCCCCTGGTTGAGCGAATCCTAGGTTATCTATTCCACTCTCCTCGATACCCTTGGTTTTGTCCTGCATCAACCATGAGATGGTCCAATTAACAGTTTAAAATACTGCATTTGAAAGTTAACATAAGCATTCGGAACAAAAGCATCGTCAAAAATGCACTGCCCGAACACTATCATGGGGCAAAACAAAGAAATAAACAAAAACACATACAAGTGTTTACAATCATATCGTGGAAATGTCAAGTTACACTTGATACACTGCTGCAGTGAGCCTCGGTAAAAAACCACCACATGAGACAAATACACCTATCTATCTTTAGACTCATCCGGATTAGGAAAATACAGCTATCTATCTTTACACATGAGACGAGAAAACAAGTATAGGGCAAGCTATAGACTCATCCGGATTAGGGAAAGGAACCTGAGACCTCTTCAATCCTATCTATCTTGCAGTGTAGCTTCTTGAACGATCATAAAACATGTAATGCTTTGCCGACCTCTCATTTGCATCCCACTGAAATTCAATGGAGTCCACCATCACAACCATTTTAACTTCCCGGCGTCCGCCGTAGGCAACTAACGAGATTCATGACACTCATTTAATGTTTATTGTGAAAAGGCAAATGTTTGTGCAAGTATAGAATCGTTCGTGACAACCCAAAATAACCTTGGTGCAACAACATTCCGGTGATTCATGATCTGGCTGGAGCAGAAGGCGGTGATCAAACCAATGTAATTCAGAAGATACTTAAGTCTAGCTAGGAATTTGGGTTTTAAATTTTTTCAGGTAAATTATTAAGAAGTGAAATTAAATACTCTTCCTCGATCAAATAACCTTTGTTTCAAATTTTCAATTACTATGTTATGTGTCGTCCAATTAATGTTTTTTTGAGAGACTTTTGGCAACAAAATATTTTTTACGGGCAAAGGTTGCGCGCCAAGGGGGAAAATTGGCACATATTATGCCACATTTTGCGCGATGAAAACTTGTTCATCAGTGGACATATTCGCATCTTCAATTCTTTCGATTAATTTCGCAGTTTGCGAAATTAACTTCAACAATTCAACCATCAATGTAGTTGGTAGGTATATACTCATGAGATATCATACCAACATCAACCAAATGTAAGTTTCTGGGATTAGGTCACGAAACAAAAAATGTATCATCAAGATTCAACGGTTATTTTGGCTTTGATTTTGATGATTTGTACAACTACACTCCTTGACCCCAGAAAAATATATTGAACACACCCGATTATCATTTTAAAATATAAACACTAGTGATTACCACAAAATCTTATATTCTACTTAATAGAAGTATATAATAAACTCTAAATATTTGTTATAATCTATTGTTTTGATGGGATATGCAGTCTATGAAACTAATTTCAACTAACCAACTGTCAAACTTGTTTGAACATATACGAGATTTGCATACGCCAAAAATCACTAAAAATAAACTTTCGAGGATTTGGTTACAGGATGAAATCATTCGATGGTTACAAACGTATCATCATGATTTTGATGGTTTATTGCAAGGACGCTAATTCAGGATAAAACTACATACTGGACTGACCTGATCATCAAATTCGATTGATGATCTTTTAACCTTTTGAAAGAAAAAAACTGTGAATTTTTGACATTTGCCTAACGAATTTGGGAAAATTTGTCACCCAAACTTATCTAAATATTGTTGAGCAACATTACTAAATTTGTCGGGCAAACTTTCAAATTTTTCCCAAAAAATGAAACTTCCCCCCAAATTTAGGGTTTGCCCGATGAAATATTGTACAATTCGTCATGCAAAGGTATTTTCCCATCAATTTTTACGGCAAAACATTAAGTGCATGACACCTTTTCTCTCCTACAAAATTCGTACAAAAGTCACAAATTTCACAAACTTCCTACAAAATTTCACAAATTTCATACAAAGTTCACAATATTTCACAAATTTCACTCTGCCTCTAGTTCGGGTTAGAGTGACCCAGCGACAAAGATACCCAGCGACACCCAGGTGGCCATTGCCGAGTTGACGGCCTGACCCACTACATCAGCTTCACCAGGTCGAGTACCCCGATCTGCCAGGTGTGTTTATAGCCGGAACCAGCATGAAGTTGTGCCAGCTTAAAATCTACCTTGTTGACGACTCATAGGGCGATGCCTTCTACCTTGTTGACGACTCATAGGGCGATGCCTATTCACCAACCCCCTAAGGGCGATAGAGAACTACCAACCATGAAGTAGGTCAAATTGCAGAGAGTCTGTAGAGGCTTGGCCTCGAACCGGATTACCCGTGTAACGCAAAACAAGATCGTGATTGTTT